>NC_048597.1:161843974-162155582 GCF_003668045.3 Cricetulus griseus
TTCTATCTGCCAAATACTGGGCTCAGGAATTCAGTTTGATCATTATAACAATTTCTCCTTCTGACCTGGAAAATCTTGGTGTCTTAAGGAGGGAAGAAGGTTTCACCAGTCCCCAAATCCAATCAGTATGAAGTCCTAGAACCTCCTAGATACCCTCTTAAGGCCTTAGACCTAGTTCCAGCATCTCTCTCCTCTTTGGTATGAACTTCAAGCCATACAACAAAAATAGCAACCATCTGTTCCAGGTCCACAGCAGGCAGGGCCCTTTACCCACCTGCATCATCTCACTGATGCAACTCATGTAGCTTCTTGCTCCTTAGCTGGGAGCTAGAGTGTCATGTGCCTCATTTCACAGGCAAGGAAGTGTAAGCCTGGGGAAGTCTTGCTCAAGTATCTGCTGAGGGAACTTTGGCAAAGAGCCCATGTTCTCAGTGTCCTCTGTGTCCCCTCATCTCCATTCTCTGATTTATAGCCATATCAGCCTTTCCTTCGTCATGTCCTTCAGAAGTTGGGATTTTTCTCTTCCTGTGGATGATTGTGATTTAGGACACTAAAGGCCTCAGGACACTTCATTCTTCTCTTCCTTCTGTCACCAGCCTGTTCTTTCTAGTAAGTCCCCTCACAACCTCTGCTCCCTCATCCCAGCCTGTGCAATCTGACAGGAATGGCAAGGTTTTGCTCATTCCTCAGGACATTTCTCCATCACCATTCAGGCTCTGAAAGAAGGGTAATCCTTCAAGAAGAATTACCCAGACTTCCCCAGTGAAGCAGGCAGCTGACTAATGAACTAGGCTCTTCTGCAAATGGAAAAGTAGCAGAGTTTGGGATGACACATGACATCAGTGCTCTAGCCTTGTTTTACAGAAAGAAAACAAGATGAAACTTGGGGGAGGAATGGGGTGTGCTCATATCAGCCAGCCAGGGAAGCCATACAGGTGATGTTAACATCTCCACATGCACTTCTATCCAGCCAAGAAGGCCAGGGAGGGCCCAGATAATCTCTTCCTTTGGGGGCGTTAGCCAAAACCACAAGTGCCCTCAAGGAACAAGAGTGACCCAGAATGAAACAATGAGCTAGACACCCACATCAATTCCCTCCCATCATGACATGGCCAAGGAGCCAAAGCCAAAACTAAATATTAAGTTATCTTAGTCTCTTTGGGGTGACAGTTGAGAACAGCAACAGCAACAAAAGAGCCTGTGACAAATTTGTACACATTCTAAACTTGGAATCAGTACACAATTCGAATTAATGGCATTTCCACTAATCACAGAGTCAAAAATCAGCACAAATTCTAGATGAAACTGCTACAAGACTGACACACATATAATTTATTTGACAGGCACAGCCTCTTTAAAGAGAGAAAACCACTATTACATGCTACCAAAATCACTTTCAATTTGGAGTATGACAACCCACTCAACACATTTGAGATGCCAGCCACCCAGGACCAAGCTCTGCCAATTATACTTGCTTTGTCTCTCTAGAAGCCCCAAATCTACCTTTGCTCCTGCCTCTCCCTCATGTCTCCAGTCACCTTCTCCCTGTCCAGAAAACCATGTATAAGGACACAGCACATCTCTCTACAGAGGCTCACCACTTGACATTGATAATTATAGGAAAAGCTACATTATGTGGTTGTACTTTCCTCACAACAACATGTTGAGACAAGTATCATTATTATTTTAAAATCAAGAAAACTGAGGCCCAGGATATCATTGCTACAACTAAGCAATGGAGGTCATTGAACTGGTAGTCTGGTAGTCTGGCCCTACTTTGTCATAATGTTTGCTATATATGGTTGATGAAAGAAGAGTAAATAAAGGCCAGGCATTGGTGCCACATGCCTTTAATCACAACACTTGGGAGGCAGAGGCAGGCAGATCTCTGTGAGTTCAAGGCCAGCCTGGTCTACAGAGGGAGTTCCAGGACAGGCTCCAAAGCAATACAGAGAAAACCTGTCTTGAAAAACCAAAAAAAAAAAAAATTAAATGAAGGATGTGCACAACAGATTGGCACATTCTAAGCTAAGGGCCTGTTTGTTCCCTTTCTGCTTCTGAGCAATGATGTCACCCTCTCTCTCCCAAAACACTGCCCATTATTTTCTGTATTAGAGATATGCTCCTTTGAGTTTTTGTTGTTGTTGTTGTTGTTTATTTTTTTAATTTATTTATTAGTTCTAGTTAGGAAACAAGCTTGTTTCACATATAAGTCCCTTCTCCCTCTCCCTCCCTTCACCCCATCCCTCCTCCCCCACCCCCAGCCTACCCCCACTCCATCCACCCACCACTCCCCAGGCAGGGTAGGGCCCTCAACGGGGGCTCTGCAAAGTCCACCAAATCTTCCTGTGCTGGTCCTGGGCCCTTCCCCATGTGTCCAGGGCCAGAGTGTAACCCTTCACGTGGGATGGGCTCTCAAAGTCCCTTCTTGCACCAGGGAAAAATACTAATCCACCACCAGAGGCTCCCTGGAGTGCAGAGGCCTCCTTATTGACATCCATGTTCAGGGGTCTGGATCAGTCTTGTACTGGCCTCCCCGACAGCATCTGGGATCGATGTGCTCTCTCTTGTTCAGGCCAACTGTTCCTGTGGGTTTCTCCAACCTGGTACAGACCCCTTCACTCTTCATTACTCCCTCTCTTCAACTAAATTCCCGATTTCAGCTCAGTGTATATCTGTGGATGTCTGTCTTTGCTTCCATCAGCCACTGGGTGAGGGCTCTAGGATGGCATAAAGAGAAGTCATCAATCTCATTTTAGGGAAAGGGCTTTTAGGTTATCCTCTCCACCATTGCCTGGATTGTCAGATCATGTCATCCTTGTAGGTCTCTGGAGATCTCCCTGATTCCAGATCTCTTCTCGGACCTATAGTGGCTCCCTCTGATATGGTATCTCTCATCCTGCTCTCTTTCCTCTATTCTTCCCCCAACTCAATATTTCTGCCCCTCCATTTCCTCTCCTCTACTCCTCTTCTCTTGCTCTTATTGTAGCAGCTCCTTCCCCCCTACCCTCATGCTCCCAATTAGTTCAGGAGTTCATGCCACTTCCATTCCTGGGGACCATTTATCCCTTAGAGTCCTTCATGTTTCCTAGTTTCTTTGGTGAAGAGGATTATAGGCTGGTAATCCTTTGCTCTATGTCTAAAATTCATATATGAGTGAGTACATACCATGTTTGTCTTTTTGTGACTGGGTTACCTCACTCAGGATGGTTTCTTCTAGTTCCATCCATTTGCCTGCGAATTTCAAGATTCCATTGCTTTTTTCTGCTGAGTAGTACTCCATTGTATAAATGTACCACATTTTCTCTATCCATTCTTCAGTTGAGGGGCATCTAGGTTGCTTCCAGGTTCTGGCTATTACAAACAATGCTGCTATGAACATGGTTGAACATATGTCCTTGTTGTATGAATATGCACTATTTGGGTATATACCCAAGAGAGGAATGGCTGGATCTTGAGGTAGACTGATTCCCATTTTTCTGAGCAACTGCCATACTGATTTCCAGAGTGGTCTTACAAGTTCGCACTCCCACCAGCAATGGAGGAGTGTTCCTTTTTCTCCACATCCTCTCCAGCATAGATTGTCATTGGTATTTTTGATTTTAGCCATTCTGACAGGTGTGAGGTGGTATCTCAGAGTTGTTTTGAGTTGCATTTCTCTGATGGCCAATGATTTTGAGCACTTTCTTAAGTGTCTTTCAGCCATTTCCGATTCCTCTGTTGAGAATTCTCTATTTAGTTCTGAACCCCACTTTAGTGATGTCATGAATGTGTGCTTTGAACATCATTGCTGCTTTTCAAACATTTTGACCTAGTTTCTACGGTTAAACATCTTCCTCTTGTCCACACTCCCATTTCCTGTGGTCACTAGAAACATAAATGCACTCTTCTGTGTGGATAGCTGCAATGAGTTCCAAACCCATTGTTCATACAGACACTGAAGGACCCCAGTTATCTAACTCCCTGCAGGAATTCTTTGACAGGTCAAGCTTTTAGCAAATAATATGGGCTGAGCTGGGTCATCATTAAAATCCATCTCTCATTGTTTCCTTGGATCTAAGTGCACCAGGCACTCAATGTGGAAGCTCATAGGTGTGGAATGGCATGGCCTGATATATTTACCAGATGTAATGGTAACTCTACAAGTCCCAACTTCCTCATCTCTAGAAGTGGGGTGACAATAATGTCTTTATGATAAGACAGATGCCCAAATGATATAGAGTGACTCATTTAAACATTCACTATAGTGCCTGGGATAGGTGTTCAGTAAAAACCAACTCTGAGTATTGTTCTAACAGTGGCTACACTAGTAGTGGTTGTAGCAGACTGTTCTCTGCAGAGACTGACTCCAGCACACAAAACATGGCTAGCATCCACCCATTCTGATGCCTAGCTACACTTTCAACTTGATTGAACGTATATTTTATTCATTATTTCACCCTAACTTATTCCTTGTGAGAATTTAAGACATAATATGACACTCTTAAATTAGAAATAAAAAATTGGAAATTGTGTTGAAAGGGAAGTGAGCAAGCTTGGGAGGTGACAGTGGGTGACTCTTACCTTCAGTTCAGACTTTTCTGGGAGCCAGTAGGAAAGGTTGCTGTTAAGTTGTGTTTATTTCAATTTTGTATGCATGCAAATCAACAGTGCTACCAACAGAAAGTCATTTTCATAACAATCTCTGCACTGAGCATGTCTTTCCAGAGTTCAGCAATCTGTAGATTATTTGAGAGAGAACTGTGTTCTTGTTTCTGTCTCTTAAGCATGAACTTTGTCCTAGATTTTTTAAAAATATTGAGCAAAGAAACAAATTGCATGCAAACTGCTTAGCTCTCAGATTGCCAACTTGGAAAATGTGTACACATCTTTACATACAAAATTTGAGTCCAAGTCCTCAGCATCGGGGCTGTTTTCTAATACTCCATTGTTCAAGCTTCCATATTGCAAGAAAAAAAAAGTTGCTTCCAAGCAACTACCATCTTCCATAGTCCCATAGACCATATGGACTCATAGTTGGTGGTTGTCCTTTGCTTTTGCTCATAGTTTTCACAAACTTCTGGTCATTCAAGTCTAGATAGTCTTACAAATATGCCTGAGTCTTGGCAAAAATGGCTGGAGTAACTGTAGCTAGAGCCCAGTATCTCTCCCTACATATAGCCTATCTGCTACATGGCTTGGTTTCCTAATAGCATAGTAGTATTTAGATAATCATATTGCTTACATATTCCCTGATTTAGTATAGAGTGAAGTTTCTTTTTTTTCTTTTGGTTTTTCGAGACAGGGTTTCACTGTGTAGCTTTGGAGCCTATCCTGGCACTTGCTCTGGAGACCAGGCTGGCCTCCAACTCACAGAGATCTGCCTGCCTCTGCCTCCCAAGTGCTGGGATTAAAGGCATGTGCCACCAACACCCGGCCTAGAGTGAAGTTTCTAGGATGCAAATATAGGAAGCTTTGAGGTTTCTTTTGGCCAATCTAATGAGTCACACCAAGATGTTTTTGTTATGTTTATTAGTCAAAGCAATTAAGGGCTTAAACAAATGCAAGAGCTGGAGGAACAAACTCTATCGGAGACCTATGTGTTTGGTTGTAGTAATCTGCATAGCGAATTATTTTCAACATAAGACTATAATCAAGCAATCAAAACAGGCTGATATTGGTATTAGAATATACAAGGTAATCAATAGCGTAAAAGAAAGAGTCTAGAAATAGATCCACATGTTTACATTTAATCAATCTTTGACAAAGCTACAAGTATATTCGTTCAACGCATGATACTGACCTAATTATTCACAAAGAAAAATAAGAAATATATACCCGTAGCATAAAGCTTCATTTGTGTGATACACAAGAACTAATTTTTAGATGGATCATAGAGTTAAAGCTAAAATGATAAAGGATTTAGAAGTAAATATGGAAGAATATTTTTAAAGCTTTATTTTGTTTTTAATTACATGTACGTGTGTGGGTATGGGCATGTGAATACAGTACCCGTGGAGACCTGAGTTCTAGAATCCTCTAGAACTAGCCTCAAGGATACTATTGAGCCACCTGATATGAGTGCTAGAAACTGAACTTGTGTTCCCTGGAAGGACAGTACATGCTCTCAACTGCAGCGCCAACTCACAAGCCCTAAGAGAGGATTCTTGTAACTTTATTGTAGATAGACTTCTTACATGAGATACCCTCAAAACTGATAGGTGAAACTTCTCCTTTGCTGAGCAAAAATGCCATTTAGAAAAATGTGTGAGAAAGCCACAGACTAGGAGAAGATGTATTAGATGTCTCCGTGATGGCAAAACTTGCATACAGGACCTACATTAAGGGCATGGATATGGCATCGCACACTGAGGCATCAGCAGCCTATTAATGCTCCACCCCCAATCCACCCGAAGAAAACTGAATTTCCCTCAACAGCTATCAACTGCCATTAGCTAGGCAGGTTTTAACACCTATGATCTTATGGAGGTCTTGTGCTGGTAACCACAGCTACTTTGAGTTCAAGGGTATAACAGCCATGCCTTGCCCAGAAGCCAGCTTTTTACAACATCTCCCTCATCCTTCTTGGGATTAGATATGGACGCTCTATGTATATGGCTGAGCACTCACAACTGCTTATCTTCAGTTTCCGAAGATTCAGTCTGTGAGGTTGGTCCCATGATCTTGGGTAGAAGATGGTGATAGAAATCAGAGAAAAGGGAGGGACCAGGATCCAATATAACCTTCAAAGGCACTCCTGTAGCCCAGTGACTTACTTCTCCCAACTAGACACCGTCTACTAAAGTTTGCAGAAACTTCTAAAATAGAGCCACCTACTTGAAACTAAGCACTCAGCGCATGAGTCTATGGGGAAGAATTTGTATTAAAAACCATAATACTGCAGCATACATGAATAAATCTCAAACATCATGTCATGTGAGAAAGTGGTCACATAAAAAGAGTATCATTCAAGTGATATTCTAGAATAATTAAGACTAGCAAGTAGAATAACGTTCATAGAGAGCTTGGAGCAGGAGTGAAGAGACTGACTGGAAAGAAATGTGAAGACCTTTCTGGGTTAACAGAGATGTCCTCTAGCTTGATTTAGTTCAAAATTCATGGAACTGTACATTTTCTATTTAGGTCTACCCTCAAAAATCTGTCCCAAAACAGACAAGAAAATAGAAAAGTGGAACAGGCAAGGCAATGGAAAGCATATGATGAGACAGTAGATTTAAACTCAAATGCAACAGCCATTGTATTACATGTAAATGTGCCAGATGCTCCAATTAAAAGACAAAGATATGTCAGACTGGATGCTTAAAATTCCAACCATTTGCTGTTGATAGGAGACACATACTAAAACATAAGCAGCAGAAATATTGGAAAGAAAACAATTAGAAAATAACATATGCAAATGTGAACAAAAGAGAAACTATTAAGTCTATATTATTATCAGATAAGGTGTGTTTCAAATTTAAAAATCATTACTAAGGAAAACACATCAAGCCTTCAGTTCCCTGGGGAGAAAACCAGAAATTCTAAAATTATGTGCACCTGGCCTCAATTGCTAGCACAACAAAGAAGAATAGAGAAGCCACAATTACAGTAGAAAATTTTTAATACACTTCTTTTAGTAACTGATGAAAATGTGGCTCAAGAAGTCAGTAAAATATGAGTTATTTTAATGATATCAAGTGAAAACTTAGTAAAGTGGATAAATAAACACCAAAATCCCTAACCAAAGTCTACAAATATTTCCAGTGTTTGCGGGTTATTTGAAAAACTGATCATGTATGGAAACACAAAGCAAGTCTTACCAGATTTTTAAAACTTGGCATTTTTAATTCATATTCTAGCTATAAAGGAAATAGATTTTAAACAAATTACTTTAAAATGCAAAATACAATTTGATATTGATAATTTAGAAAAGAAATCATGTCAAAATTCATCCCAATAAAATGATGAAATATTTAACTGTGAGATTATTAAAGCACAAAATATTAAAAATTTAAGATGAGGTCCAAACAAATGCTTAAAGGTAAAATTATAGTTTAAATACACACAGTAAAAGTTAAGGCCAGGCATTGGTGGCGAAAGCCTTTAATCCCAGCACTCGGGAGGCAGAGGCAGGAGGATCTCTGTGAGTTCAAGGCTAGCCTGGTCTCCAAAGCGAGTGCCAGGACAGGCTCCAAAGCTACACAGAGAAACCTTGTCTCAAAAAACAAAAAACAAACAAACAAAAAGAGAGAGAGAGAGAAAAGAAAAGTTAAAAAAAATCCCAAAAGTGTGATGGAAGCAGTCATCTTGTCCTCAATTAAAGAAATCATGAAGTCCAGCAAATTAAAAACTAAGAGAATAAGAGGGAAGAAATAATAAAAGCAAGGACAGAAGTTAATGAAATAGTAACAAGCATAACGTAGAGAGGACAAACTTAGCCCAAAATTATTTCTTTGAAGAGTTCAAGTTTTAATAAATCTTTGGCAAGGCTGATGAAAGCAAGAGAAAGAAAGAATGTCAGGAACAAAGAGGGTGACATACTGATTCATCATCTGAACATTAAAGAGGGACCAAGAGGAGACTGAACAGTTTCATGAAAGTAAGTTTGAAAAGTCGATGAAATGGAAAAATTCCTAAGAGAAATAAATCTTAAAACTGGAATGAGAAAATGTTGAACATAGTTTCATAAAATGATTAAAGAAATCAAAGAAGTATAAAATCTCTCAAAGAAAACATTTCTAGACTCAAGTTGCTTCCACAGTAGAGTCTGTAGTCTGCCTGACAATTCAAGGGAAACAAACAAGCAAACAAAATCTTAAGCAAATTCTTTCAAAGGACAAAGATGAGGCAGAAGTAAATTTAATGAAGACAAAATTATCTTCATAGAAAACATTATAGGAAATTGTCAGGAGAAGAAACCTGTCCAGTGTGGTGGCACAGGCCTGGAGTCCAAGTACTTAGAGGGGTAAAAACAGAAGGTTTAGGAACTCAAGACCATTCTCAGATAAATATTGAGTTTGAGGTTAACTTGGGCTATGTGAGATCCCATCTCAAATAACTGGGAATAAAAGAAATCTATAAGCAATCACATTGAGAATATAGTAATAAAAATCTAAATAAAACCCTACCAGTTGGAATCAACAACATATAGAACCAAAACCAACCGGTTCAAATAGAATTGACTCCAGAAAAGTAAATGTAATTTGTGTCTTAGTTACTCTTCTATTGCTGTGAAGAAACACCATGATCAAGGTAACTTATAAAAGGAAGAGTTTAACCAGGGGGCTTGCCTATAGTTTCAGAGGGTATGTAGAGTCCATGGCTATGATGGTGGGGAGCATGGCAACAGGCATGGTGCTGGAACAGCAGCTGATCGATTACGTGTTGACACAACAACCATGAGACAGACAGAGCCAACTGGAGTAGTGTGGACTTATGAAACTTCAAAGCCTAATCCCAGTGACACACCTTCAAGAAAACCATACCTCCTAATCCTTCCCAAACAGTTCTACCTACTAAAAGCCAAATATTCAAACATATGAGGCCACGGGGCCATTCTCATTCAAACCATCACAATTTGACATTCCAAATTTGATCATTCTAATTCACAGTAATAGAACAAAAGAAAATAATATAGATAGCCATCTTAATAGATGATAAACTTACAATAAAATTTAACATTCATTCATCAGTAAAACAAACAAGAAAAATCACTGAACAAAGGAAAAGTGTCAGGAACTTAGTAGCCCAATAAAATAAAGTACAACAATCCCTTTGCAGACATCAGACTAATGATAGAATGTTAAAAGCTTTCCTTTTGAGACAGAGAATGAAAGATTTGAATAATACAATTAGCTAGTCAACAATGCTCTTAGACACAATTGGGCAGCATAGGAATTAAGAAGGAAGGCTTTCTTCTCGAAAATCTCAATGAGCCTATAAATCCTTCACATAGTTCCAGATACAAAGTGGATGAATAAAAACCAACTGAGGTTAGTATAGTGAACAAGAAACAGACACTTCAAATAAAATATCACATTTATAATATGAAAAGAAATCAAGGGCTGGGATATAGTCGGTGGTAGAGTGGTCATTTAGAAGTACTCATTAATTACTGGTGAATCTGAAACCCTTGTCATTAATTCATTGGTCAATTGGATATCATCTTTTGTAAGATATTGGATCTAGAACTTCCAGAACTAGAGGGAAGAAAAGAGAGCAAATCGAGTATCTATGAAAAAAGACTAATGGAAGTTACAAAAGATTGTGTGCGTGTGTGTGTGCGTGCGTGTAGAAAGCCCTGAAATTTATGGGAAAAAAGAAAGTGGTCTTATGTCCATGAGGTCTACCATGTTCATGGATTGGAAGATTTACCCCTACATACATGGCAGCTCTCTCCAAATTTATGTAAAGAATTATAAATCCAGATCAAAAGGTCAAAGGATATATTGTTGGTAGAGAATTTGATTTTTAAATATATAGGAGATGAGAAAGATTGAGATGATTGTAATAAAAAAGCTAGGAAGAATTTTTCTGTAAGAAAGTAATAACCAGGTAACAGTGAGGAACTGGTATGATGAACGAGACCAATATATAGCTCTGTAGCCTAAAAGAAGACTCATAAGTAAACTGGTTCTGACAAACCAGCAAACTGGTTCGATTGATTAAAAAAAAAAAAAAACCTTCATCAGTTGAATAGATATCAATTGGAAAGGCATTTTAAATATGACTGGTAGTTTATGTTGGATGCGCATAAAGAGATCGGAATCAGTTGGATATAAAAGATTGTGTCTTACACGTGAATGACAAAACTGCATGGTTCCATGAAGAAAATACTTTTTGTCCTAGAAAAAGGCATCTTACCAGAATAAGATACAAAAAAAGGAGCACTAAGAATAAGGATAATTTCAATGAGTTTGGCTACATTAAATTAATAATTTCCATTCATCACAAAGCACTATTGAGCTGGGTGTGGTAGCTTTTAATCCCACCAAAAAGAAAGCAGAGACAGAGGTGGGAGAATCTCAGTGAGTTTAAGGTTTACATAGCAAATTCCATGCCAGCCAGTGCTATACACTGAGACTTTGTATCAAAACACAAACAAACAAAAGGAGAAAATGAAAGGAAATGTAATGTGGAAGGGATTTCAGAACACACACAACTGCCAGAAGCCTTGTAACTACAATATTAAAAGATATTTCACAAACAATAACAAATAGATAACTAAATAGAAAAATGTGCAGAGATCGCCAGTAGATGGTTTGTGAAAGAGAATATGTAATTGCCTAATAAATACATGAAAACAGAGTCAGGCTCATTAGTAATCAGTGACATACAAAAAAAATCTAATGCAAATTGAAGTACATTGTAGAGCACACTATCCAAGATGGCTAAAATTAAAAGAAATAATCAAATGAATACTGGCAAAGATGTGGAGTAAAAGGACCCTCATACAGGACTGGAGGGAGTGAAAATTGGTATAATCCCTCTGCAGAATAGTTTGGCACTTCTACCAATGCTAATCAGACATATACTCTGTTACTCAGGAACTCCACATGGACACCATGAGTCACGCTCAATAATGGTTCCAGCAGCTGTGTTTGCAATAGCTCCATACTGGAACTAACCCAAATGTCCATCAATAGTATAATGGTTAAACAATGCACACTATATTCACAGAAAAGAATCTCATGTAGCAATGAAAATGAATGAATTGCAGTCATAGTATGTATGGATTTCATAAGATTAATAAGCATACTGTGTGACTTCATTGTGTGCTACTCTTAAACATTATAAAATTTTGAGATGCCTGATTAAGTCATAATTTAAGATATGCAAACAAATGATTATCATAAAGATCTGGCTAGCTGTCACCTCTCGAGGACCAAGAAGAAAGTTACTTACAACAAACCTAAGAGGTTACTGCATCACTTGTTCATCTTGGGAAGATGGGGGTGATGATTCTGTGAGTGGCTGCTTTCTGGTAATTAATTGACATGTCCTTTGGTCTCATTTTGATTTGCTTTTTGAGATAGGGTCTCCCTAAGTTGCCCATGCTAGCCTCAAACTCACAAAATTATCCTGAATGCTGGCTACACCCTATCTGGCAAGCTATACGCTCTTACATCACTCCTTATGTAAATATTACGTATGACAATAAATATTTAGGAGACAAAGGAGAAATACAATTGGTGACATAGACAGGAGCCCCCAAAAGACTGCCATCTCAGTTGACACCAATTCATTTGTTAGTTAGTCCTCATTAGGGTGAGACAGCCTCCCAAAACAAATGTGTGTGTGTGTGTGTGTGTGTGTGTGTGTGTGTGTGTGTGTGTGTGTGTGTGTGTGTGTGTGTATGTGTGTGTGTGTGTGTGTCAGGGCCCACCTAAGCAAAAGTATCTATTCCCATGTGGATTAGGGGTTATACTAGCTGGGTCTACTTCACTGCCAGGCTGCTAATATGTCAAAACCAAATGGTTTGTATGAATGGAATGACAGCAAATGGCAGACTCGGGTTACAGAGAAGACTGGTGGTTTACGAAGTTGTGGTGGATCCAAATGGCAGCCATCTTAAGGTTCAATCCCAGTTTCATCCTTGAATTCCCGACTTTGTAATACCTGAAACTCCAGGAAAGCTAAATGAGGGTATGTTGCAAACCCCATGGACAGGCTTGGAAAATAACCTGCCCTCCTGCTTCTGGAGGGGACACTGCTGCTAACGGACCTAAGTGGGAACACTAGGAGGCTCCAGAGGCTGAGAAAGCATCTGAAACCCACATCACCAGAGCATCCTTCCCATTTGGCTCCCTCTATCGCTTCTTCGATTCTTCGTGCTCTCAACTCAAACCTTGTTTCAGAGGCCTGGCACTCTGTTTCCATGCTGTGTTTGGGACTGGAGCCGTGGTGTGTTTGGCTCCTGGGTATGCTGATTGCAGAAGTAGCTAAAGATGCAGTCTGTCTGGAGTTGGAGTGTCATTGTGCAGTGGTCAAGAGACTTCTGGATGAGCCATCTCTTTCTGTTTAGTCTGGCGGGGAAAGCATTGCCTCTAAGATGAACCTAGTTTGGGCTCAAAGCCAGTGTTACGGTTTCCTGGCAGTGAGCTCTGTGAACTTAGCAAATTATTAGGAATACACAAGTTTTAAATAATAATACAGAGAAAACACTTAATACTGGCAATAGGAAGCACTCAATAAATGCTATTGCTTTTATTATTTGCTATTTTCACTGTAATGATTACCGCCATCCCCATTATCAGACTCAGGAAATCACTAAGCAATATCTTCAGTAGGAAACAAACAGAAAACAGCTTTGGGAGACAGGAATTCCCTACTTTCCTGTGAAGTGGAAGAAGAGAGCCTGACTAGGTGGTGGCCTAGAACTCTAGCCTCTCTCTCCACATGGGGCTGGGGTGAGGTAAGGTGGGGTGGCTGGGGTGGGTCAATAGCTTTCTTGAGCCCAGCTCCAGAAACTTGGGGAGGCATGCTTCCATCTTGACTGTGATTCTATTTTCTTCCCAGGGAGAGATAACAGGATGCATTGCAGGAAGAGAGGATCATTGGCCTGACACCTTGTTGCTGCACCCATGCAGATTTCCCTACAAGACCAGAAGGCAGAAAATACACAGAGCAGGTGCTGTGTTTCACTGCCCTCCTATGTGTGCTGTTCCATACCTTCTTTGCTGTCTCTAACGTCATTCTATCACGCTCTTAAGAATTATCAGATATTCCTATGAGCACATGCTGTGGAGCATAAATTTGGAACCATATGCTCAGAAGAAATGGCCCTGATTACTCTCTGTTCAAAGCAGGGAGCCAAGGTGAAGAGACTAAGAGGATCAACATGGACCATGACTTAAACATGTAGGATGTGAGACTGTACAAAATGGAAGAAGCAAAAACAAAATAAAACAAACAAAATCTAGCCAGGTAAACAGATGGGGAGCCTGGGTAGAATTGCAGTGTGGAGACTGAGAGGTGTTGGACTAAGAACGTATGGCAAGTGGTTTGCAATAATGGTCATGAACCCTGTTCCTTCTATACATGAATGCTGTACCACTCGTCAAGAAGTAGAGTCTGATCAACTCCCTTCAATCACAGGTCAACCTGTGGTTTGCTTTAAGTAACAGGACACAGCAGAAGTTAGGCTATGTAACTTCCTGTTCTAATCCTAAGAAGTCTCTGAAGCTTCTTTGGGAATCCTCCTGGGATATAGCCACCAGGAAACGAAGACTTCAACCACCCACCAACTGTGGGGACAGTGTGTGGAGAGAGAATGGCCCAGCCAGGCACAGTGGGTGTAGTCATCCCTGATGGAGCCATGAGGGTGATCCAGTCCAGCTCCCATTAGTAAACAGCTATATACATGACCCTGAGCAATGCAAAGAGAGAAGAAAGTCCTGACAAGCATGGACTTTACACGGAATTGAGGGGGGAAAAGAATTAATTTTCTAAACTATTAAGCATTGGGTTGGGTGTTTATGCAGCAGCAGCAGCTAGCTGAAAGAGAGGCTGACTCACAAGTAATCATTTAGAGATGCTGGGAGGCGGCCGGGTTAGCATCCCTGAGTCCCCAATTTCAGAACATCATGCTTATTGATCTTTCACGCTTGTGACAAAAACGTCTGTTTTAAATAAACACCGTGGCCAACATGCTTGCAAGTGGGAAGTTGGTGCCAATAAATGAGACTTCTCCTAGGACCGAAATCAGAGCTGAGGGAAGAGTAGCACACACAGTGAGCAATGTTATCATTGCTGAGTGTCTCTTTCCCATGTGACCCAGAGGGCCCTTGCATGGCCTCTTCACCATCATTTCCTTTATCCTTGGAAGAAGGTAGGGCCAAGAAGTGTCATGTTTTGCAAATGAGGACATGTTGATGCTTAGCCAGCAGATACTTCTGCCCAAGGTTAAGCCATTAATAAGTGACAGAGCAAGCATTTGAACTCTTAGCTATGTGGCATCCCCAGGACTGGCTTCACTTTGATCTCCAAACTCTGTGACCTTTCCTGAACCAGAATGTCCCACTGTTCTTTCTGATAAGAGGCTGGAGTTGAGTACTTACAGACACACTCTTGGAAGAAACAAGTGACCCAGGAGGCTTGCACAGAAGCGGGTACCCTTCTCCATCTGGAGGAGGGGCTGGCATTTAACTCCGAAGCTTACTTCCCCCAGAAGCAGCGTATTTGGTATTCCACGGTTTCAGCTCTGTGCTCCTCATTTCTAAGAACAGAACTTCCGGCTTTGAAATCCACGGTTAGCCCCAGGCTACTCGGGAGGAGCTCTGTAGAGTTTCCTCCAGTCCTAGAAGGAAGGGGCCTCGCTTAATCTTGGAAGCCTTCCTGGGAGAGTTCAGCTTTGAGTTCTGCTTTGGAAGCAGTGGAGGAGGCAGCTGGATGAATGTTAACTAGGGTATTTTGAGTTTCAGCAGAGACTCTTGAGATGCTGCAGTGAAAAATGACAGGAAAGCAGGAAATAGTTTGTCTATTGTACAGCAAGATGACAATGCAAAATGACAATAGCTGCAGCAGTTTCCATGATGGGCCCAAACCAACAAGATAACACCTTGCAGAAATAAATGTATGCTCCCAAATGTAGATGCAAATGGCGCTTTATCCAATTTTAGACTGAGAGGTGCTGACTTGAAAGCAATTCACAGGAAAACTCATTGAGGGGAGGGCTTGGTTGAACATGCATAGGTTCAAAATAACCCAGTGGGGAGAGGCAGCTGCTAAAATAGCTAAAACAACATTGTGTTGCATAAATACATGTTCGCTGTGTTGGTAGGTACAGGGTCTTAAATCCTGTTATGAGTGACTGTCTTTGAAATGTGGCTGTAAAATTTGGACTTCCTGATGCAACACTGAATTCGTTTTGTCTAATCTCAACTGTGCTTCCCTGTTCCTAACTTGGATTGATCAGATTTAGCAACTTCTAACTGAGTTGTACTTTCAAGTGGTGAACTTTTCCTAAGAATTAATGTGTCCAGGAATGTGATGTGGTTTCATTGCCTTTTGTTTAAATTTCCTTGACAGAGGCTTGCTGCAAGCCATCTTTCCCTCTCTCTTTCTTCTACTTGTGTGTGTGTGTGTGTGTGTGTGTGTGTGTGTGTGTGTGTGTGTGTGATGTGCACACATCCCTTGACTTTCTTTCCCTCCCTCTTCTCACATGACTGTCTTTGGGGCTAAGACTCAGCCTATGAAGCCCTGGGATAGGAAATCAGGACTGGTGTGTCTCTGCACATCACAGCTGGTGATCTCTCTTGCTTTGTCTCACAGTCATCCCCTCCCAATGTGCTAGGCAGCGTTGAATCTGATGATTCTCACATTGGAGATTTGGGGCTGGATTCGGGTGTAGCCATTGAGAACATGGGGTATCAGGAAGACTTTCTGGGCTTGCTAGTTCTGGGATCCATTCTGACTTGCCTCGATGTTGAATAAAGTGTTTACTTACTAGGACTTGGGCTTCACAAAACCCAGAACTATAAGAAATAGATGTCTGTTGTTTAAGCCACAGAGCCTGTAATATTCTGTGGGGCTCTTTTAGGACATCAGGATGCTGCCCCAACTCACAATGACTCTTCTTTATTCATTTATGTACATATATTGCTTAGAAAACTAGTTTGGATTGAGTTTATACTTCCACCCCACCAGCTCTGATTCCTATGGAAAGCCCTGGCCTTACTTCTCAATGTTATAGTATTTAGAGATGGTATCTTTGGGAAGTAATTAAGGATATTTTTCCAGGCAGGGTTTCTCTGTGTAACAGCCCTAGCTGTCCTGGAACTAGCCCTGTAGACCAGGTTGGCCTCCAATTCACAGAGATTTGCCTGCCTCTGCCTCCCAAGTGCTGGGATTAAAGGTGTTTGCCACCACCTCCCCCCATCTTGGAAATAATTAAGTTTGGATGAAGTCGTGAGGGTGGGGTCCTCATGAGGAGATTAGTGCTCCTTTAAGAGGCCACTATGTGCTTTCTCTTTCTCTACCATGTGCAGACATATCAAGACTATGTCTTCAAACAAGGAAACCAATCGGTTAGCATCTTGACATTAGACTTGTCAGCCACCAGAACCATAAGAAATAAATGTCTATGGTATAAGTCACAAAGATTGTGGTGTGTTACTGTGTCTGTCCAAATAGACTAATGAAGAAGCCTTTAGATATAAGAAACTGAGTGGGAGCAGGATCTGGTATGCTCAATAACATGCCATCATAACACCACCTCATCTCACAAAGCTGGTCACTGGTTTGATCCTGATGGGCTTGAGTGGCAAAAGCAGGGACTTAAGCCATAGTATGTGAGAATGCTTTGAAGATTAGAATTGCTGACTGTAATTCTATGAAGAAATCTCCAACTTGAAGCTGGTTGGAAAAACAAACTACCCACTTGAAAGCAGAGGACACATAGCAACATTTTTCTGCTGAAAACTCGAGAGGGAAGAGTTCTAGAAGAAAAGGAGTGTTGTAAATCCTATCATAAAGGTATCCTCAATGAGACAGCAAGTCAACATATTGGCCAAGGAGCAAAGATGGCAGATATACAGACCAGAGCCATGGTGCACAAATAGTAAGGTTCCCAGCCTTACCGCACTGCTGTCTTTGTCTTCTTTGTCCACTCTGGTCAAGAAGGTCCAATAACTCCTTTCTCTTGTACCCAGGAGTAGTCTTCAAACAAAGACAGAGATTGAGAGACTGGCTCCTCAAGTCCTGCTTGCTGAATCTGAACAAGAGTGTGCAGAGGCCCTGTCAGAGATCACAGGCTGAGAGTAGTGGCCAATAAGAAGAACGGCTGAATAGGCAAGTTCAGGAATAGAATGTTCTTTGAAGTGAAACTGGTCAGGGTAACTGAAAGACACAATATACATCTCTCATATTTATAAGGCGACTCTGTGTAAAGTGGTCCCAGCATGACCAACAGAGAAAGTCACAGGAAGGCCATTTTTGGAAATTCCCAAGCAAGACTCTGCTCCCCTCAAAGCTTTGTAGAACTGGGGGCTCTGACTCTTGGAGAGCTATAGCCTTGCCATCAAAGAATTGAGAAACTGGGCGGGGACTCTTCCACTCTGTGAAATGTGGACTAGATGCCAGCAGCTCTCAAGATCCTTTCTAGCAATGGACAAGCAAAGTCGCCTCATAGAAACCCAATACCAGTTTTATTCCAGGCATCAGTACGTGAGGCTCCTCTTTCCTCACAACCTCACTAACATTTGCTGACATTTTCTTTGAAGTATCCCAGGAAATCAACATGGTGGTTCCTTAGCAAAACTAAAAATAGGGCTACTATAAGATACTGAGTTCAGTCTTGGTATATATCACGGGGATACAAGGACTCTAAGTTAGTGTATCACAGAGACACTTAGGTGTTTATGTTTATTGGTGCACTATTCCTACTATTCACGCTAGTTGAGAAATGGAACCAGCTCAGATGCTCATCAACAGATGAATAGAATAGATAGAATGAATGAATAGATACAACGAATATGCTTCACACACACAGTGGAATTCTATATATTCACATTCTCAGGTAAATGCATGAATTTAATATCAAAATGCTAAGAAAATGAACCAGACTCAAATATTGAATTTTTCTCTCATATGTATAATCTGCCCCCACCCATGTATACAGCATGAGATTATAAAGGGAACTAGAGAGGGAATAGAATACAGGGGACATGAAAGCAGAAGGTGTGACTATGTGCAGGAGAAAGAGTCCAGCATGAGAAGAGCTGGGGGGATCAGGGAGTACAGCAGGGAAGAAAGAACAAAGGGCAAGCCATACATGCATGGCAGTGCCATGGTGAAGCAGAGAAGGATGGCAGACACCATCAGCACCCGGGAGGCAGATCTCCATGAGCTTGAGACCAGCCTAGCTTGCATAGCATATTCCAGACCAGCTGGGAGTACATAGTAAGACATTGTCTCAGAGAGAGAGAAAGAAAGAGAGAGATGCTTTTGAGTATGCAAATTTGAAAATTTAATTTAAAAATCAAAACCAAATTTCAGTACTTAAGAGCCAGCATAGACAGGAGAGGAATGATAAACATCCAAATAATTAAGTGTTGGAGAAATCTTTTGTGGGCTGTGACTGTATTTCTGATGGTTATTTCATAATTTCAGACTCTTCTGGAAATGATGCCATCTGATAATGGGGCACTCATATGTGGTCCTGCTCTGCCTTCTTTCCCAATCTGGTGGGCCCCTCTGTGGGATTTATGAGCAGAAAGGCTTTGGTACAGATTTAAGGGGATAATCTCACTCATTTGCAAATATGAATGAAGGGTTTTGTCTACTCTATGCATTCCTCCTGCTAAGAGTGCAGAAGGGAGAGACAGCTCTGCCACTGCCCACAGAACAGGCAGTCATGTGAGAGACACTTGAGATTCAGGTGCCCTTTTGATTAATGTGGACTTCCACACACTCTGTGCTAAGCACTGGAAATTTAGCAGGGATGGAATGAATGGCAGCCTCTGCCCTTAAGGGATTTGCATTCCTGTGAGAGAATCACATGCCACACTTAAAGAACTTCCTGGAAAGTACATAGTGCCTTCATGGAAATATTTTAATAGAGAGTGAGATGAATAGCTGAGTTTTAAAAAGATATTTATCTTTATTTCATGTGTATGAATGTTTGTGAGCACCATGTGTGAGCCCAGTGCCTACAGAGGTCAGGAGAGGGCATCAACTCTCTTGGATCTGGAGTTATAAATAGTTGTGAACTTCCATGTGGGTGCTGGGAACCAAACTCAGGTCCTCTGGAAGACCAATAATTAAGCAAATTATTTTAACCATTGAGCTAACTCTCTTGACCCTGGATATTTGTTTTAAAAAGAATGGTTGGGCAGTTCCTCTGGCAAGAAGATAATTGGGTTTCTATCCAAAATTTGAAAGACAGTAGGTCAACTACTGAGCATCAAGTCAAGTATTGGAAAGAAAGAGAGCAGTCACCATAGAGGAGGTGAAAGGTTTGGAGTCAAAGAGGCAGAAGGAAGTCATGGCAATGGTGGCATCAGATCATCAGATGTGGCCAGGATAAAAACAGGAAGATGGTACATCAGAACATTGTCTGTCTGAGATTTTTCTTCCGAATTCACTTCCAAGTCTGGGGCCAGTGATGATTTACAAAGGACAGATGAAATGTCCAGAAACTCCCATTGCCAGGGTGCAATGTTGCTTATGAAACTGACCCTGTCCTTTCTTTGTCTTGTGTCCTTATTTAGCAGAGGAAGACAGGTTCATCCAGGACACAAAGTGTGGGTGGATTGTAGACTGCCTGGCAAGGGTGTCTGAGGAAATCAGGAGTGTCCTTGGGAGACAGTGGGAGAAGAGGAGGGTCCTGAAGGTGGTATCAAAGAAGTCTCTCCTGCCTTGTCCTCCTGAAAGTGAGGAAGATGGCAGTTTTCTGTGCCCTGGAATGCTTCTCCCCTCTCCAGCATTCCTGGGGAGAAAAGGCTGCAGAATTCCTCCAAGAATACTGCATCTGAGGAAGGACTGGGCTTCTCTGCAATAACATTTACCACGTCCATCTTAGAAAGGAAGGAATAAAACCCAGAAGCTGGTCCAGGCGGACAGCAGGGAACTTGAAATCATCTTTGCTTTAATCTTTTCTTTTGTTTTAATTTTTTTTAATCCACTTTGCAAAGATAGATGGTCTCCAAGTTTCTGAAAAAGGAAGCAGCATAGAAACTCCTTCTGGTGTGAATGAAAAGAATTACATAAACTACAGTAAATTTAGTATGAAATTACATTGCCAGCCCCAGAGGAGAAAGATGCTTTTCCACCATGCATTAGCCATGTTCAAGGATCCATTATCCTGAGTTCCCTGCCTGGCTGCATTTAAAAGGACACAGTGACATGTAAGTCTGGCCTTTCTCGTGGTTTAGAGGCTGTTGTAGGACTTAATTACCTGACCCTTCTTACAGTACTAAATTCTTATAGAATTTCCTCCTTGTGTTTAAATTTGTCTTTCCTTTACTTTTTACACCAAGAGCTGGACTCATGCTGATTTTAGGCTCCATTAGATCAGAATTCCACTCCTCTTGGAGTTTTATACAGCTCTAACATTGTAAGATCCTGGGAGGCCTGCCACTATAGAGGCTCCCAGGAAGCTTCCAGACGAGAACTCTATGTTCCTCTACATGAATTCCAAACTCAGCTTCTACCAACCTGCACCTGCATGACCTTAGATAGTGAGCATCTCCAGGCTTGTCTCCTCACCTACAAAGTGATAACACTAATTGCACACAATCAGTCATTGCCTTGAAGAAGATTTGTAAAGTTTAAATGTGGACTATGTAACACAGTGCATGACTCCTCATAATTTTCCAGCATCACTTAGCTTCTTTTATTGTTCTGGGGAGATCTGTCATCTGTCCCCAAGATGCTAATTTTTTCCAAAGGATATTTTCTTAGTTTATTTTGCTGATACTATGACCAAACAGACTGACGAAAGTATCTTAAAGGAGAAAGGCTTTATTATGGCTCACTGATCAAGGTACAGTCCACTATATCAGGGCAGTCAAAGCAGCAGGAGCTTGAAGCATTTGGACATGCTGCATCCACAATAAGAATGAATACCGAGCAGTGCTCAGCTCACTTCCTCCAACTATATGCTTGTAATACGATAAAGAAAAGATCCAGAGACTGATATTGGAGTTCAAGCTTCAAGCTGAAGACCAGAAAAGCAAAGTAGCTAAACCACCAGTTCTTACCTCTACTTCAGGCTGAAAGAGCTGATCCTGTCTCCACGATCTCTCATCAAGCCTCAGACTGCTGCCTCTCCTCAGCATAGCTAGACAATAATCCTGAGACTGACTGCTGAACATCCTGCTCCTATCTTTTATACCTCTGTAGTGCTGGGATTAAAAGTGTGAGCTGTTAACTATTTTAGAGTGATTCAATCTCGTGTAGCCCTGGCTGGCCTTGAATTCAGAGAGATCCATCTGCCTTTGTCTCCCAAGTAATGGGATTATGGGTCTGGCTTCTATGGCTAACTAATATGGTTGATTCGCTATTTTGATATCTAGTTGTTTTAATAAATAATCAACAATATATTACCACATATGCTATAGCATCCCTGCCCAGGGAGTGGTCCCAACTTCAATTAAGATGATTCTTCCCTTGTCAGTTAATGTAATCACAATAGTCCCTCACAGGCATACCCAAAGGCCCATCCCCCTAGTAATTTTAGATTCTGACAGGTTGACAACACTAACCATCACATTTTTTTTTATTTTATCTTAGAAACAATCTTATTTTACATATCAATCCCCCCATTCCCTTGCCCTCTCATCCTCCCATGTCCCCCAACCTCCCAACTCACCCCCCACCCACTCCTCAAGGATATAGTAAGGCCCTCCAGGGAGGACCAACAAAGTCTGTCACATCATTTGGGGGAGGGTCTAAGGCCCTTTTTGGTGTATCTGGGCTGCAATAGTATCCCTCCATAGGGAATGGGCTCCCAAAGTCCATTTGTGCACTAGGGCTAAACAGTGGCTCCACTGTTAGAGGTTCCATAGACTGCCCAGGCCTCCTAGCTGGCACCTACATAGAAAGTGTTTGGTTCCAACCAATGCTGGTTCCCCAGCTTTATGATTGGGGTCTCCGTGCTCTCACTAGGTCAGGTCAACTGTTTCTGCAGGTTTCTCCAGCACGGTCTTGGCTCCTTTGCTCATCCCTCCTCCCTCTCTGCAACTGGATTCCAGGAGTATGGCTCAGTGTTTAGTTGTGGGTGCCTGCTTCTGTTTTGATCAGCTACTGGATGAAGGCTCTAGGAATGGTAACCAAGGTAGTCATCAGTCTCCTTATAGGGGAAGGGCATCAATGGCAGCCTCTCCACCACTGCATAGATTCTTAGTTGGGGTCATCCCTGTGGATCCCCTAACATTTCCCCTGTGCCAGACCTCTCTCCAAACCTATACTGGCTCCCTCTATCAAGGCATCTCCTTTCTTGCCCTCCTCTATTCCTCCCCTGTCTCAGTCCTCCTGGTCTCTCCTGTTCTCTTCTCCACTCCCTTTTTCTCCCTCTCCCCTTCTCACCTCCCTCCTCTCTCCCCTCATGCTCCCAGTTTGCTCAGGTTCTTGTCCCCCTCACCTTCTCTTGGGGCCTCCTTGTTTCCTAGTTTCTCTGGTGGTGCAGATTGTAGGCTGGTAGTCCCATCACAAATATCATATAGACCTTTTTATGTGAAGTTTCAGAAACTCAGAAAATTCATTTATTTATTCATTCATATATCCAAACACTCAACATTTCTTAAGCTCTTTACTGAGTTTCTGATGATAAATAGATAAATAATATACCATTCTGGACCTCTAAGAAATCACTGATAGCCAGTCAGTGGTGGCGCACACCTTTAGTCCCAACATTCGGGAGGCAGAGGCAGGCAGAACTCTGTGAGTTCGAGACCAGCCTGGTCTACAAGAGCTAGTTCCAGGACAGCCTCCAAAGCCACAGAGAAACCCTGTCTCGAAAAACAAACAACAACAAGACAGACATAGAAGCAACTTGTGGAGTTGGAGCAAGCCAGAAAGAACAGGCAGATGGGAGTCCTGAGGCTGTACTTTCCTGAGCCACTCTAGGATTCTGTGGGGTGAGGTCAGGACTAGAAGTAGCCAGAGATACTTCTGTGGGATTTTCTATGGCATGTCACCATTGGCAAGGCAGAAGTTAGGGATGCTGTTACCCACATGGAGCCATTGGAAGTCACAGCTTGATTGTAAGGGGTCTATAATGCCAGCAAAGCCAAAGTAAGACAGAGGCCATTATTACTGGTGAGATACATGCTCTGCAGCCAAATCCAAAGAAATAGACTATGTAGATAAAAAAATATTACAGGAGGCACATACTTTACTTAAGATGCCAGCAAACAGAAGACAACCATGAGGACAAAGGTGAGACTTGGGAAGGCAGGAAAGCTGCATGGAGAACCTGAGGAGACCTCCTCTACCCAGGGGTCTCATGAAGCTCACTCCTCCTTCTGTCTTATGAAGCAGACAAAGGAATAATGTAACAGACTGAACATCTTTTGCCTGGGACACTGGTGTTTTATAAAAGGATGACTGCCCTATGGTATGAGATCAAGCTGGACACCAGATTGGACATGAACTACTTTTTCCAGTCCTTCTGTTTCAGGACAGGGGGTGGAATACCAAACTATCTATAAATAATAGAGCTTATTTGTCTTGCATCAGTGCTGAAAAGGGGTCAAATCTGAGGATTCCTCTTCCTTTGTGTAA
Organism: Cricetulus griseus; assembly: GCF_003668045.3. Lineage (NCBI taxonomy): Eukaryota > Metazoa > Chordata > Mammalia > Rodentia > Cricetidae > Cricetulus > Cricetulus griseus. The sequence goes on from NC_048597.1 coordinate 161,868,179, forward strand.
GCTCAATAACTAGCATGGTGTCTGGACAAAGCAACACTTGATAAATGCCGCAATTCTTCATGTAATGAGGAAACATTGGAGAACAACAAGTTCTATGTGACTTCTGGCCAGATCTAGATCTGAATCCCCCTTTTGCAAAATATAATCAAGCCAGCATGCATATTTTATACAGAAGCCAGCCCTAGGCCCATGATCATGTATTCCCCATTCTTGATGTCTGGGCCTCACCAAGACCTCATTGTTATGAATGCAAGGACACTGAGAAGCCCATCTGGACCTGGTGTCAGCAACCAGCCTGTGTCTGCACTTAGCATATTTTAGACCAAGTTCCCAATGATGGATTAACTCAAAGTTCCCCCTACACCACACACACACACACACACACACACACACACACACACACACACACGTTCTATCTATCTATCCATCTATCTATCTATCTATCTATCTATCTATCTATCTATCTCCAGACAAAACATAGCTGAGCTGAGATGACACTCCCATGTGGGAGTTTTCAGCTTGGAAGGATCTTGGCTGTGGTTCCCTGAAGAAGAGGTGGGTGTGCGGTGAGGAGGAGGGGTTTGTGAAACTACCACCCTATTCCTTGGGAAACAACACGATAATGTGCCCCAAGAATGGATTGTCTTTTGGGGAAAGCCAGGGCAGATGGGAATAGATAGCTCCTGCCTGTGAATTAGAGAATAATTTTATTCTCTCAGATCTTGTGTTTAGTTTCTTTTCTGCTGGCATGTGAAATGGTCTGTGGCTGCTGCTTAGAGCTGATGAGAATGTGGTAAAAGGGGTACGCTGGCATGTGTAGATGATATCATAGGGAGAGGGGTGTTTTTCTGTGACAATGCAGATATGTAGGCACTGAAGAAGGGCTATAGAGCTTGGGAATCCCATGTCTGGCTTTAATAACAGTCTTGGCAACAACCAACCACATGAGTCTGGCACAGACAGGCCACTCTGTGAGGCACCCGTAGCTCCTCCTGATTAGAATAAGAGTTTCCTACAAGGCTTTAGTGGCCTTTGGTGCAGGGCTGAGTGGGCAATGCGGGATGCGTTTTAGGCAGTGAGAAGGTAAAGGCACCCAGCAAAGAAGGAAAAATGGTGGAAAATCACTCCAGCAATAAGGCTTCAAAAGAACCCTGGAAATACAGTGGGGAGGCTTTGTGAAGACAGTGCCAAAGATAAGGCGCTATTGCTAGCTCCTATTCTTGGGAGTCTTTGAGTCTCCCTGGGTCTCAGTTACCTCCTCTGAGAGATGGGGTAAGGATAATGCTAACTCCACAGAGTGGTAAAGGCTAAGTAAATGAAACCATCCTTGTAAAACCTTAGGGTAGTTCTTGGTACATAGTCACTGCTTAGGAAAGGTTAAGCCTTAGAATAGTACAAGGAGTGTGGGTGCTTCTGCCTCTTGGGTGCTGGGATTCCAGGTGTGTACCACCACTCCCAGCTCAAAGATGTTCTTGATGCTGACTCTTGACAGTGAGCAGGTTAATGTCTCTGTGAGTCTCATTTTCCTCACCCATAACAAGAAGATGTAGCCTAGGCAACCTCATTCTTCCCTCCCAGTGCCATCTAAGACCTTGACCTGATACACTAGGTAGAGCTGATAGAAATCTACTTGGTTCCAAATTATCCTGCATGCACCCTGTGCCCCAAATCCTATCCGTAGGGATTTAAGCCTTGGAGTTTTGCATATTTATTTCCCTTCTGCTCCCATCTACAGGATAGGTAGGTACCTGTGGTGATGGGTAGGCATTAAGCCAGTAATGTATGGAGACAAATTAATTCCTCCCCACATAAACAGAGTCTGGGTGATACAAGGGCACTTTGTGTATGAGGATGGGACAAATGCGAGGGTAATGGACTCTGAAAAAAGGGAGATGGGCAGATTCTTGGGTCCAAAGTCCTAGTATATACTTTTGTCTAGAATGAGCCTTGTTCTGGTGATGTTTGTAAGAGATTCTGTAAATAAAAACAATGGTAGCATGAAGGGCCTATATTAGAGAAAAGTAAAAACAGCAGATACTGAAGAGAACAGATACCAAGATCGGGAAGCTGAGAGAGGTTGGAGCCAGGAGGTGCACTGAAGAACTTCCTAGGGTTCTTTTAACCCCTCTGATGCAGAGGGATATCCGCCTGCCCCTGCTGAAGTGTACGTCTGCATAGCCCACAGACCCTGACTGTATGTGAGTATTTCTGCAGCCTCTGGAGCAAGAGCTTAATTGGCCTTCCCCAGAAATCTCAGGGAAGGACAACTTTCTGTAGGGACTGAATGAATGAGGCATTCCCTGCCGGGCACTGCAAATTGAGTTCAGAGCGTTCAGAAACCATCTCTCCAGTCATCAGGCAGATATGGGAGTGACTCAGATGACACAAACTTGTCATGCAAAGCTGGAGGCTGAGGATTCAGCATCTGGTCTGCGACGGAAGAGAGGGAGAGTGGAGGGTGGAGAAAATGGGTAAGAATGTAGGGGTTCCAATGGGTTATTATTACCTGTATACCACCACCCAGCCCAACACAAGAGGTCAGGAGTGGAGTCACACCTCAGGGTCACTATTTAGAGGTCAAAGAATGAAGTCCAACAAGAAACAGTATTCTTGTTTCCCAGGGATAGAAAGAAGAGAACAAGACAAAGTGATTTTGCCATACTTTTGCTCCAGCTGGACAATGCAGAGTCCTTTTTGACTGATAGCCTACAGTGAAGAAACTCAAATGAGGATAATGGGGAGAAAGCATTTGTGTAGTCATCCACTCATTCTTTCGTTCCTTTGCTCCATATTTATATGGAGAGATTTTGCTAGCTGTTTGCAGCCTGTGCTAGGCGCCAGGACACAAAGACATGAGTTACTATTCTTATGGATGCTGTGGACTTAGTGGCTCACCATCTGTAACCCCAGTTCCAGGAAAGACAGCCAATGCTCTCTTCTAGCTGCTGCAGCCATCAGCCATGTGTGTAGTGAATAAACAGACATGCAGGCAAAACACCAATACACATGAAATGATTGTTTCTTTTAAAGAAGAATCATCAGGTAAGCCTAAATCTCCAGGAAGCTGTCGCTGAGAAGCAACATCAGGCAGGTGGCTGATATGAATAGATGGCTGAGATAGAGTTGTGAGACATGTGGGGTGTCACAGGACCTGAAACCTGGAGTTCATATGATTAAGGATATGGAAGGAGAGAAGGAGTGGGTGGCGGGAGGAACGGGAACTGGCCGAGCTGGGTTAGGGCAGGCTATACAAATGGCTTGCTGTCATGATGGAAGAAGAGCCTAGGGGTTCATGGGATGCTTTAATCAGAGTCTACATGGTAGAAGGGGCCTTCTCGGTGATTTAATCTAAGATCTCATCAGCACAGACATCTCCTTAGCACTCCTTGTGTCCAGCATCCGTTCAGTCATCTGACATCTAATCATTGTGAGCACACATCGTTCCTGTGTCTACATGAGTCTCTGGGGATACAGTGTGAAGGGGCTGATGGCAGGGCTGGGGAGATAGCTCAGCGTTTGCTTTGTAAGTGTGAGGACCTGTATTTCATCCTCAAAACAGCTTATGAAGAAACAAACAAACAAACACAGTTGTGGGAGTGTGCCCTTGTAATCCCAGCACTTGGGAGATAGAGACAGGCGATCCTTGCGACTCACTGGGCAGCCAGCCAACCTTACTTTGGAGAGCTCCAGGCCAGTGAGGGGTCCTGTCTCTAAAGGGTGGACAACACCAGATAAATGACATCCTAAATGGCACTCTAGCCTCCACATGCACACATGTTTGTGCATATTGTAAGCATGTATATTCTCACACATGTGGTCGGGAGTCATGGTCAGGTCTTTGGGAAAAGTCTTATTTAAAATATCCTGGGGGGTCTTGAGCCCCCAAATTAGAATAAGGGAGGATGTAGGGGTATCCTTGGAAAGGGATTGGTGGAAGCTTCCACTTCTGTGTTCCACTTTAAAGGAAATTCAGTGTTTGCCCAGGCAATGACTAAGCAGATTTAGCAAGAGACATGAACAGCGTAAATGTCTATACCACTCTGCAGAGATGGGAAACCTATTACTGGATGCCCCGAAGTCTTTGCATCTGATCCCGAGGTGGATCCTATCAGTAGCTCAGGCTCCTTTTTTAACTTTACCCTCCACCAAATACTTTCTCAAAGAGTCTATGATTCACTGTCACAGAAATAAAATCCCTATGTTTCTAAATGTTCATGTTGTCACATTATTTTATACATGTAGTTATTGTCTGTCTGTGGCAGAGCAACCCCACAGAGGAACACAGAGTCAAGTACCAGATGGTTTTGGCTCCTTGAATTATTGAATGTCCAGACTGACTATAAAAGAAAAAAAAAAAAAAAAAACTTGAGACCATCTCTTCCAAGGGTCACAACTCACAGCCTCAGGCAGAACTCTCCCCATCATCTTGTATGATCAAACCCACAAAAAAGGAACACTGTGAGCAAGCTTAGGTATAGCATGTCCTCTCTTACTTCCTCCCTGCTGCCAGCTTGCTGAATCCTACCACCTGGGGCTCAGCGACCTCCCAGGACTACACAGCTGCTCAGAAGCAGGACCAGCCCCTGGTCTGGACCTCCTGAAACAGAGAAATCCCCTCTTAGCACCAGGACTTTCCAGCTCTGCTTATATCTGCATGAAAGACAAATAAAATCCATGAACCAGCTTGTTAATAGGATGAAGTAAGCCTGCATGGGTTCCAGTATCTCCCAACACACACACACACACACACATACACACACACACACACACCCCTAGACCTCTAAACTTAGATACTAGTCCATGTTAGTGTGTGTGTGTATGTGTGCATGCACATGCCTGTGTACAGGCTCAAATGTTCATATAGATGTACATGGATGATGTGTAAGTGCACACCTATGCAGGTCAAAAGTCAGCATTAGTATCCATCGTCAGGAGCCATTCACCTTGCTTTTTGAGATGGCATCTCTCATTGACCTGGAACTCCCCAAGTAGGCTGGGATGGCTGGCCAGAAAGTCCCAGAATTCTGCCTGGTTTTGCCTCCCCAGTGCAGGGGTTACATGTGTGTGCTATCACACAGAGCTTTCTTAAGTGGGTTCTAGGGATGGGACACATATCCTTATGTTTGCACCACATCATTTAACAACTCAGTGCTTGGCACACTGTATTGCTCAATAAAGGCTTATTTAATAAACAAGTGAAGAAATAAGTAAATAAATATAGTGAGTGTTGATGGATATTTACCTTTCCAAGATTCCCATGGTCTAAATCATAACCCTGATTTAAAGTCTCAAACACATTGTTTTCACATGGGACGAGGGAAAAGGAACAAAAGAAAACACATTCATTCACTTCCTATATGCATAGTACTATTGGGAACTTTAAAAGGTGTACCATCCCAGCTAATCTCATTTTTAAATGAGCGATAAAAAATGAACAGACATTCCTAGGATGGAATAGTCCCACCTACCCCTGGTGCCCATGTATAAAGGGTTCTAAGTATGGCAGGCTAAGGGCTGCTTTGTCGGTTTCTGCCTCCACACATCCCCAGAAGATCTGAAAAAGAAAACAACATCAGGACTTCTGCAGCTTGACTCCTAAGCTTACAGTCTTCCATTGTGTGTGTGTGTGTGTGTGTGTGTGTGTGTGTGTGTGTGTGTGTGTGTGTGTGTGTATGTGTGTGTGTGGCAAAGAAGCAGAAGAATATTAAGGGGAGCACAGGAAGCTAAAAATATCTTCAAAGCTTATGTAAATTCATTGCACAGAGAGGCGCTGGCCTTTGGGCTCCAGCTGTTCACAGGACTGACTTAGATGCCCTTGGCATGTAGATCCAGACAGCCTCAGAACCCGCCCACCATTTGTAACCTTTTAAAAAATCTTCCTAATTGTGTTCCATGTTCTTTAAATCTATCACCCTTGGGAGTTGAGCTACAATATGCTAATGAAACCATTGAAGAGTCCCAGACACCCCTCCTCCTCCAGGCTCTTAGGAGAGATGTACAGGTCAGAGACATCTATCCTTGGAATAGCAGGCGCATTTGAGAGGGCCTGTATCCCTCACCATTAGCATGTTAATAGGGATGGAATCAAAAGATCACTCAATCAACATCCAATGAGGGCATCATTCAATCAATGGCACTGCTCATAAAAGTCTCAATGCCACTGACACCGAGTAAAAACAGTCACTAATTGAGAATTAAACAAACTTTCATCTGATGTAATCTTGAACTTCCCCCTTTAAAATAATGCAAGTTCCAAAATATATTTGGCTTCATGATTTCCTCTGGCAAATTCTATACATACAATGGGTATTTCTCACAGCTAATTCTGCCCTTCTGGTTCACTTAGGAAAATGAGAGGGGTGTCACTTTTGCAAAGGCCATGGTGCTAAGTGATTAGATTCTAGGTGGAAAGGACGCTGTCCCCAAGCAAAGTTTAACCCTGGATGATCCAGAGGAGTCTGTGATCCTGTTTCATTGTTCTATATTCAACATCTACTATGTGTAGCTGGCTTCTTAAATACTCAGAATGCAGGCTGCTAGAACAGGGACAAATAGCTTTGAGTATAGTGAGGATGCCATCTTACTAAGATCACAGGGGTGGCTATGAACCAGGTGGCCAATTACTCTCTGAAAGAACAGCTCCATACCAATTGTGCTAATTCAGCTAGCACAGGCTCTTTGGCATCCAGATGGATAAGCTTTGAATATTCCCCATTGGACAGGACAATGCATTTTGTTATCTACAGTCTTTGTACAGCCTGATCATCCTTGTGGGGCTGAGAACTGGTCCTGGCTGAATTTCAGTATGTTCAGCAAGAATATTAAAACAAAAAGGGTGTAGTGATTCACACCTGTAATCTCTGCATTCTCCAGGCTTTTGTAGAAGATTTGCCAGAAGCTGAAGGTGAATCTAAGGTAAGAAGTGAATACTAGACCAGTCTGGGATATTTAGTGAGACCTTGTCTCAAAAAATGGAGGGTGGAAAGCTATGGGGAAGGGAGCCAAACAGGAATTCCAAACCTTTGAATTCAGGGTCATGTGATGTTTGTGTAATGTTAGACTGTTAAAATGCTCATGATTCCCATTGGAAATCTGACCAAGCTTCACAAACAAGTGCCAAGCAGTTCCTTGGAACCAATGTGGTCCAGCGTGTGAATCTCTTGGAGCCTTCTGACTCCTTGAAAAAATGGGCTAAACTCCGATGACAGTTCTGCCCTTCATACTCATCACTCATCATCTCTTTCCGTCCTCCCTTTTGACATTCAAGGCAAGGGTCTGTGCATGCAGCTGCCACTGGCAAAACGTGAGACCAATGCAGTCTCCAGCTACTCTTTCCTCCATTCAGACATGACACATCGTTGTCAGTGGGCTGAGTTTGATCACAGATGTGTTCCAGGGCCCTCCCAACAACTCATGTGTGAATGAACATATATATCCACCCCACAAAGCATAGTTTTCTTTCTTTCTTTTTAGATTTAAAGAATATTTATTTTTCTCACCATTTTTAAATTTAAATTAGAAACAAGCTTGTTTTATATATCAATCCCAGTTCCCTCTCCCTCCTCTCTTCCCCTGCCCCCCCACTAACTCCCTATCCCATACCCTTTGTGTTCCCCAAGGAGGGTGAGGCCTTCCATGGGGAATCTCCAGAGTCTGTCATATCCTTTGGAGCAGGGCCTAGGCCCTCCTCCATGTGTCTAGGTTGAGAGAGTATCCCTCTATGTAGAATGGGTTCCCAAAGTCCATTCACATGATAGGGATAAATATTGATCTACTACCAGAGGCCCCATAGATTTCTGAGGCCTCCTCACTGACAACCATGTTCAGGGGGTCAGGATCAGTCCTGTGCTGCTTTCCCAGTTATCAGTCTGGGGACCATGAGCTCCCCCTTGTTCAGTTCAGCTGTTTCTGTGGGTTTCACCAGCCTGGTCTGGACCCCTTTGCTCATCACTCCTCCCTCTCTGCAACTGGATTCCAGTTCAGTTCAGTGCTCAGCTGTGGGTGTCTGCTTCTGCTTCCATCAGCTGCTGGATGAAGGTTCTAGGGTGGCATATAAAGCAGTCATCAATCTCATTATCAGGGAAGGGCGTTTAAGGTAGCCTCTCCACTGTTGCTTAGATTGTTAGTTGGTGTCATCCTTGTAGATCTCTGGACATTTCCCTTGTGCCAGATTTCTCTTTAAACCTATAATGGCTCCCTCTATTATGGCATCTCTCATCTTGTTCTCCTCTAGTTTTTCCCTGACTCAACCTTCCTGCTCCCTCATGTCCTCCTCTTCCCTCCTATACTCCCCTTTTCTTTCTCCTAGCTCCGTCTGCACTCCCCCCATGCTCCCAATTTGCTCAGGAGATCTTGTCCCTTTCCCCTTCTCCAGGGGACCATTCATGTCTCCCTTAGGGTCTTCCTTGTTTCCTAGATCCTCTAGTGGTGTGGATTGTAGGCTTGTAATCCTTTGTTCTATGTCTAAAATCCATATATGAGTGAGTACATACCCTGTTTGTCTTTTTGTGACTGTGTTACCTCGCTCAGAATAGTTTCTTCTAGTTCCATCCATTTGCTTTCGAATTTCAAGATTCCATCTCCCCCTCCCCCCGCTGAGAAGTACTCCATTGTGTAAATGTACCAAATTTTCTCTATCCATTCTTCAGCTTAGGGATATCTAGGCTGTTTCCAGGTTCTGGTTATTACAAATAATGCTGCTATGAACATAGTTCATGTTGAACAGATGTCCTTGTTGTATGTAGGTGTTCATAGTCTGTGCTGAGTTTCATGGCCACACCTTTCTGGCTTCATTCATGTCCTCTGTCTGGCCACTGAGAACATCTGCCAGTGTTCCCCAAGTTTTAGCCCTTGTTTTAATTTTCACCCAGAAAAAAATATATATATATACATATATATACATATATACATACATACATACATATATATATATATATCCAAGCATGCAATTTTTAAGGTAATAGCCCAGGATTACAGCCACTAGTTAAATTACTAAGCAAGACTTTAGGACATGCAGTTTCTTTTCTCTAAGGTACAAGTAGAAGTAAGTAGAAAGAGGCTTCTGAGGAATGGCATCTCTTTCTTTCCCCCTGCTCCCTGAAGTGATATTAACTGTCATAGGTTGCTTGATTCTACACTAGCTAGAAGGCTTGTGTGCAATTGTTAGCACCCAATATTAAGAATGGCAAACAATGTTAATTATATTCAGGGTGTTCATACCTATTAATATGTGAATGCTGATTATATTACTGTTAATTAATGCTAATTTTAAGAATTAACTGTGTTAGTTATCCTGATCGATGTCTATGGTAAAAATTGCTGTGTGAAAATGATACTCTTTCCCATTGGACCTATGTGGGCCATCAAAAGCTTTATGCAGTGTTTGATGCAACCATCATAGGTCAGGTGAAGTTGGTACAGGCTCCCCATCTTGGGTAAGAATACAGGAATTGGATGGAAATTCAGAGATAGCTGGAGGCATACAGATGTTGTTAAGCTGTGGCATTCCATCAAGACTGCATACGATTCAGAATCTCCTTCCTACAGGGACATTTGACTGACAAAATCCTGCTAGAAACACACTCCCTCCTTTGCCTCTAGGTTAAGCCTTTTCCTACAAAATTGGAAGAATCCTCAAGCTGCAAACAACTGGTGGTCTTCAACCTTGCCGTTTGAGTTGTCTGGTAAACTGCTTCTTCTCAGCCTCTCCAAAACACAATCCACAAAGGGTGGTCTCTAGAGCTGACCAGGTTCCTCTCTAGCTGTGGATGGGCCTTTCTTTTAATGAGGCTGAAGAGGCAAATATCACACAGCCTCTCCAAAGAACCATCTCCCCCAAAATAGTATTTAATTTTATAGACGTGGTTTAAGTAAAAGAAACATAAGAAGAATGACATTTGCTCTTTCATATGGTTGTCATTATTTATTGAGTCCCTCCTTGGATTAAATGCTAAGGAAGCAGATTATCCTCCTTGATAAGTGAATTGCCTTGTTTTATTAAATAAATCCATCATATTTTCCTCCTTGAGGCCAGTAAACTCAGAGATTTTTTTTAACTCAATGGTAGTCCTTACCCTTAGCTGATGGCTTCAAATGAATTATTTCCTCCTTTCAATAGTGCTCTCTCTTCTGTCCCCTAACAACACGTGCATCTTTTATTATGGGCCATCTCTTTCCTTAAGAATGAGCAACACTGGGCCAGCAAAATGGTACAGGAGGTCAAAGTGCTGGCAAAAGCCTGATAACCTGAGTTCAATCCCTGGTACTCACCTGACAGAAGGAGAGAACGGGCTCTCTCCCACAAGTTATCTGACTTCCATACTGGCACTGTGGCACAGTCAATGAGCTGGAGCAGATCATTGGAGTGTGACTTTAACCCCAGTGCAGGTCACCAGATTTCCATTGCTATATTTGGATCTGAAATGTGGCCCCAAAGACCATTTGAAGTGTAGTCCCCCAAACCATTTCACTGTTAGAAAGTGTTGCATATCTTTAAGAGCTGAAACCCTGTGGGAGGTTTTAGGTCACTAGCAGGCATGCCTTTGAAGGACATTTGGAGATGTCCATACTGCTTTTTTGTTTTGTTTTCTGGACACAGTGGAGTGATCAGCTTTGCTTCAATATGCAGTCCCTGCCATTGTATACTCTTTGCCTTTAAAGATTCACAGCAACAGAGACAATTAACTAGGTTCTGAGCCTTCCAAAACTGGGACTCCTCTTTTTAAGTTGATTAAGGAAGGCATTTTGTGGTAGTAGAGTAACTCTGGCTCAAGCATCATTTAACCTTGATCCCAAGTACTTTCTTACTAGTGCTCTTCTCCCCAGAAGAGATGTTGAAAGTTTTCGAACAATGACAGATTTTAACCAAACAATGGTTTGTCAATAGTTGCCATGCTTTGTTTTATCACAACTCTAAATCTGTGCAATTTAAAACAAGAGAGGATCCATTATTGCAACTTCTGCCTTCAATGAGTTTCTTAGCTTGGAAAGAAACTCAACAAAAGTCTATGTTTTTTTTTTTTTAGATTAAAAAAAGACCAAGACCTGAACTGTTCAGTCCATAGACTGCAGATTGTAAAGAAATGAGTTTGCACTTTATCCTTTCTCAGAAGAAAAATAAAGTTGTGAATTCATTAAGGCTTCAGTTGGGAAACACTGACGAGGAATGTGTGCTGACACAAATGGGTGAAAATCTCTCAGCTGGTTAACTTTGAGATTGGGATTTCTAAATCTTGGCTTATGTGAGGCTTAAAAATAGACTATTGATTACATTTAGATTGGTTGACCTTTTAAAAGTATTGATATTTTTATTACACATATGAATGTTTTGTCTGTATGTATGCTTGAGCAACATATGCATGCCTGAGAAAAGAGCATTGAATGCCCTAAAACTAGAGTTAGGGACAGTTGTGAGCTGCCATGGAGGTGCTGGGAACCAAACCCAGGTTTTCTGTAAGAGTAGCAACTGCTCTTAACAACTAAGTCATCTCTCCAGTCCCTGGTTCAACGTCTTATGAGATTCCATTCTTTTGTGAGACATATATCAATTGAAATGCATTCATGTTCTTTTAGTAAACACACTAGAAGGGGATGGTAATCTCCAAAGTTAAATCCAAACTACTAATTTGTACTTCAATGTGTGAGTTATGCAGTCTCGGGCAGTTCTTTTCCTTTAAGAAGCTTCTTTCTTTTGTCCTCCTCTATTTTGGACCATACTGCTCATGTCATAGATAAGAATGACATCCACCTAAGGTCACAAAGATGTTTACCTGTGTTCTCTTCCACAATGACTAGAGGTTTAGGCTTTATATTCAGGTCAATGGGGCCAGCAAGATGGTTCAGCAGATAGAGGTGAGGCCACCAACACTGAGAATCCCTGGGACTCACACGATGAAAGGAGAGAACGATTAACCTCTGACCTCCATATGTGAACCACATATCATGTATGTGTATAAACACACACACACACACACACACACACACACACACACACACACACACACACACATACACCAAATAAGTAAATGAATGCAAAATCTTAGTTTGGTCTATAGTCTACTATGAATTAACTATTTTAATGGTTCAAGATGTGGATTGAGGTTTTCATCATCATTCTCATCACCCTCCTCCTCCTCCTCTTCATCCTTTTCTTCTTCCTCTTCCTCCTCCTCATATAAAAACATACAAACACTCCAGCATCCTTTAAGGAAAAGATTATTCTCTCCTCCTGAACTTGAAAGTCCAAATAGCTGTGTTTCTGTATCTAGGTTGTCCATTACCTTTTTTTTTGCCTATCAATATCCAACCCCCTTGAACATAGTAGTTTAATATATCTACTACATCTTAATCTTGAGATTTGATGGGGTCAATCCTTCCTCTCCATTTCTCTTTTCCATGATTTTTCTGACATTGCTAGATCCCTGATGTTTTCACTGTACTTTATCAACTTGTTAGGGTGTCATTGGGATGGCATAAGTCTGTTAATAAATTTGGCAAAAATTAGCATCATTACAATATTAAGTCAGATCTGCTGCACTCAGAGATCAGTGCCTTGCTCAGCCGTCACCAGAGAAGCTTCCTCCTGTAGCAGATGGGAACAGATACAGAGACTCATAGCCAGACATTATACACATAGAGAGAGACCTTGGAACACTCAGCTCTAGATGGGATGTCTTCATCAAATCCGTCTCCTCAGGGCTCAGGGAACCCTGCAGAAGAGGAGATGGAAGAGCCAGAGGGGAGGGCATGGAGGACACCAAGAAACAAGGTCTTTTAAATTAAGATGATCAAAACTCATGTGAACTCACAGAGACTGAGGCAGCATGCACAGGTCTGCACCAAGTCCTCTGTGTATATATTATGACTTCCTGTTTAGTATTTTTATGGGATCCCTGAATGTGCGAATGAGTGGGTCTCTGATTCTTATGCCTTCTCTTGGGCTCTTTTTCTTCTGCTTGTTTGTCTTGTATAGCTTTGATGTGATAGTTTTTTTTTTGTTGTTTTATTTTATTTTGTTATATTTTTATTATTAGCCCTTAGAAACTTGTTTGTTTTCTAATGAGAGACAAGAAAGGGAGTGGATCTTTTTTATTTATTTAAATTAGAAACAAGCTTCTTTTACATGTCAATCTCAGTTCCCTCTGCCTCCCCTTCTCCCCTGCCCCCCACTAAGCCCCTATCCCAAACCCTTTCAGCTCCCCAGGGAGGGTGAGGCCTTCTCTGGGGGATCTTCAAAGTCTGTCATAGCATTTGGAGCAGGGCCTAGACCCTCCCCAGTGTGTCTAGGCTGTGAGAGTAGCCTTCTATGAGGGGAGGGCTAAGGGAGTGGATCTTGATGGGAGATGAAAAGGGAAGAAACTGGAAGGAGTAGAGGGAGGGGAACCATAACCAGGATATATTATGTGAGAAAAAAAACTATTTTCAACAAAACGGAGAAAACTATTGAATTAACTTGACCTAGGACCATAGCATTGTGTTCCATGGAATTAAGTTTTTAATTTTTCTCAGTAATCTTCTAGTTTTTGATGGACATCTTTAGTTACATTTATGTCTAATCATTTCTCTACTTTTGTTTTGCTATAGCAAGTAATGTTATCATTATCATAGTATTTCCAATTAATTACAGTAAGTTAAAAATATCATTATATTTTTATATAGATAATCATGCCATCTACAAAGAAATACAGTATTACCACTTTCCACTATTAATACATTTTCTTATTCTTCACTTATTACAATAGCAGGAGTTTCCAGTGAAAAACTGACGCAAAGTAATACAGACCCCCTTGCCCTATTCCTTTTCTTTTTTTTTCAACTTTTTTTATTTGAATTAGAAACAGGATTGTTTTACATGACAATCCCAGTTCCCTTCTCCCTCCCTTCCTCCATTCCCACCCCCCCACAACTAAAACCCTATCTATCACATATCCTTTCTGCTCCCCCTGGATGGTGAGGCCTTCCATAGGGTGTCATCAGAGTATATTATGATACAGAGACTTTGGGATAGGGCCTAGGCCCACCCCCGTGTGTCTTGGCTCAGGGATTATTCCTCTATATGGAATGGGCTCCCAAAGTCCACACCTATGCTAGGGATAAGTACTGAACTTATACAGGAGGTCCTGTAGATTTCCGAGGTTTCCTCACAGAAACCCATTTTCCTGGGGTCTGGATCAGTTCCATGCTGGTATTCCAGCCATCAGTGTGGGGAGCAAGAGTTCTCCAATGTTCAGGTCAGCTGTTTCTGTGGGTTTCACCAGCCTGGTCTGGACCCCTTTGCTCTTCACTCATCCTTCTCTGCATTTGGGTTCCAGTTCAGTTCAGTGATAAGTTGTGGGTGTCTGCTTCTACTTCCACCAGCTGCTGGATGAAGGATATAGGATGGCATATAAGTTAGTCATCGATCCCATTATCAGGGGAGGGCATTTAAGGTAGCTTCTCTGTTCCTTAGATTGTTAGCTGGTGTCATCTTTGTAGATCTCCAGACATTTCCCTGGTGCTTGATTTCTCTGTAAACCAAAAATGTCTCCCTCTATTATGGTATCTTCATTCCTGTTATCTTCTATTCTTCCCCTGACTCCAACTTTCTGCTCCCTCGTGTCCTCTGCATCCCTCCTCTTCTCCCCTTCTCATTTTCCTAGCTCCCTCCCCCCCTCTTCCCATGCTCCCAATTTGCTCAGGAGATCTTGATCCTTTCCCCTTCTCCAGGGGTTCTTTTCTTAAGAGAGTAATAATGTTGCATTTTTGCTATCTGTGGTGTTAGTTGTAGAGTTTAGAAAATGCTTTTATAAATCATTTCTCTTCTATTTCCAATTCCATCCATGCTGCTACAAGTGATGAGTTTCATTCTTCTTTATGACTGAATAATACTCCATTGGACATATATACATTTTCTTACCCATTAATTTGTTGATAGGCTCCTTGTTGGTTTCATAGCTTGCTTATTGTTGGGAATGGTGCCACAATAAATGTGGGTGTGCAAACATCTCTTAAATGTACTGACTTCATTTGCTTTGAATAAAACCCTGAAGGAGAATAACTCAATCAAACAGAAGGTTTAATTATATATCCTCTCTACCGCTTTCCTAATGATGGATCCAATTCACATTCACTCTCCACAAACAGTGTCCATGAACTCCTCGTTACCGTAATCTTATCAATATTTACTTTCTATTTGTTTGTTAGCTTGTAATAGTCATTCTGATTGGTAAATTGATGTCTCATCTCAGTTTTTCCTTATTTTTCTGATGACTACTAAAATTAATGATATTTTTCAAGTTTGCTGACCATTTGTATTTTATCTTCAGAGATATTCCACAAAGAGCTTTGAAGCTCACTAGCTGATTCTTTAACTAGACTACTTGTGCTTCTTTGCTTAGCTTTTTGTGCCCTTCACTGCTTTAAAGACTCCAGTCCACTCTCTTCTCACTGGCTTCAACTGAGATGAGAACTTTGCTGTCATCTGTGACTTGGTTGCTGTGTGAAAAGCCTCTCACTTCATCCACAGCTCTGGTTTGCTTTGAAGGTTTCCCCTTTAGCACCAGTTCTTAATGCATCTTGATTATGATGGACTTTGATGGAAAGTTCTTCATGTTTGTTGTGCTGGGGGCTTATTTGTGGATCTATGGTTTTTTATCAAGAAATTAAAAATTGATCACTTTTTCCTCACATGTTTTCTTCCCTCTTCTTCCTTTATGGACTCCAGTTACACGAATATTAAATTTCATGTCTTCCCACACCTCATAAAAGTCTCTCCTTGTGTTTCTCTGTTTTGGAAGTCTGTTGTTAGCTGTAGGTTTTTAATGTATGCCGTCATCAAGAATTCCTCTTCTACCTCCAGTTTTATTCATTTTACAACAAATGACAGGTTTCATTCCTAAACTCTCTTTTTGTTTACTACTTTTTCTTCTACAAATACACTCACTGTTCATCCTATCTAATCCATAGATAATTTGATCTAGCAAATTGTTTGTTTTTTAAATTTTAGACTTCATGGTTTTCATCTGTAAAACTAGTCCCATGTCTTTATTTAACTTTTTCAACATGTGGAATGAAGTTCTGTGTGCTATTTTAACCCCCCTTTTTGGGAGTCTAACATTGGTGTATCCTCTAGTTTGCTTTCAATTGATTTCCTTCAGCATTAGGAGCCTTACTTTTTGCTTCTTTGATTCATATTGTTTTTTTTAATCAATGCCAAACATGATAAAATACATTTCAAGGTGCTGTTGGGATTTATATTTATGTGTGCATAAAAATGTGATTGGTCCTTTGCCTGAAACTAGGTTTGGGTGATTGGAAACTCACGGGTGCCCTTTTATCTTGCCTTTAAGAGTTCTTAGCATCAGAGCAGCATTTAGTCTAGGAATAATTTTACCAATTCTGAGTTTTCTCACTCTACCTTGAACAGAACCCGAATTTCTTTTGACAAATTTGTAATGGTATGCAGAAATTCTGTTGGTCCATTCGAAAGTGTACCACCTCAAGGGCAGGTGCTTGGTAGCCAGCCCTGATCAAAGCGCTACTTTACTCTCTCAGCTCTCTAGACAAATGTGTGACCCCATGATACTCTACTTAGTTTATTTAATAAGTGTATATCCCTAAATATACACGTTACTAGTGTTTACAGAATTTTGTTGTCTTCTTTTACCTATTTTACATATAAGATATATCTATGATACATGTGATATACATACACATATGTTTTTGTAGTTTGATCTGTGATGCTAGGCATAAGACATTTAAGGTGACAGGGTTTTCATTGAGTTTATAGCTTTGTTTGCTATTGTGTAACAATTTTCTTTAACAATCAATGTTAATGTTCTTTTTTAAAAAAATCTTTTTATCTGTATGGATTTTGCAACTCAGGAGCTGCTATACAACATAATGACATTGGCTTATCTTTTCTTCATGATGAAAAACTTCAGTAGACAAGTGGGGATGTTTAAGTGGGGGTATCCTGGAAAGCATCTGGAGATTACAGGGCAACATCTGCAATCTCCTATGAGGAAACAGCTGGAGCATCACACCTGGCTTCTCCCTGTGGCCTTTGGAGCTAATAAATAACTTCAGTACAGTGGCAGGATGTGAACACCAGCATGCAAAATCAACAGCATTGCCATGTGCCAGAACTATCTAAAAAAGAAATCAAGAAAGCAATCCTGTTTATAATAGCTACCAAGATAAAAAATAAAATAAAATATCTATGAAAACATTTAGGCAAAGGGAAAAGATTCACATGAAACACAAATTAAAGAAATTTAAGGGAACATTTTAAGATCAGAAGACATTTGATGTCTATGAATTAGAAGAATTAATGTTGCTAAAATATACTTTCTTCTCAAAGGCAATCCAAATCAAGTCAGCAATGACAGTATACATGGAAAGTACAGAAGCAATCCTAAATGATGTACAGAGCTACAAAAAGAAACCTCCAGCAGCCAAAGAAATACTGAAGAAAACGGATAAAGCTGAACACATCACACTATTGACTTCAAAATATTCTACAAAGCTATAGTGACTAAAATAGCATAGCACTGTTGTCTGTAAAATTAGATGTGCAGACCAATAGAACAGAATAGAGGATATGCTTATAACAAACTGGCTTTTGATGAACGTGCCAAGATTACACACTAGGGAAAAGTCAGGCTCTGCAGTAAGTGGCGCCGAGAATGCTGGGTATCTATATGCCCAAGATAAAACTAGGCACACACTTCTTACCATGTATAAAATCAATCCAACACAAATAAGAATTAAATGTAAAACCAGAAACTATGAAAAGTACTAAAAGAAACACAGGGGAAAGACTAATACATTTGTCAAGGCAGAAATGTTTTTGGAGATAACTTTAAAAGATAGGGCATCCAAATGAAACAACCCCCAAATCAACTAAAACAGTTTTGAAAATCAAAAGAAACTCTATACATATGGTGTGTGTGTGTGTGTGTGTGTGTGTGTGTGTGTGTGTGTGTGTGTGAAAATCTAACTCCTTTTAACGGGCAAATGATCTGAATAGACATTGATCAAAGAAAGCTTGCAAACAGCCAAGAGACATAAGAAAACACATCCAACACAATCATGGAAATATAAACCCACACCTTGAGGAGATGTCATTCTCATCCTAGTCAGAATGGCTACCATCCAAAAGATAAAACAGGGCCAGAGGTACTCATTGACAAGCTTCCTGGCCTGAGTTTTAATGCGGAGCTTATGTGGTAGAAGGACTACAGTGACCCCCACGAGTTGTCCTCTGACTTCCACTATTGTGCACACACCAACACACATATACACAACTAGCTAACAAAATAAATAAGTGCAAAATAACACAAAATAGAAAACAGTGTAGCAAGAGTGGTGGGAAGAAAAACTCATCTACACTGTTGACAGAAATGTGAAATAGTGGAATCTTCATGGAAAACACTGCACAGGTTCCTTTTAAATGAAAACGGAAATGTTGTATGATTCAGAAATCTCACTACTAGGTATGTAGCCAATGACAACGGAATTGGAGCATCAAGATACAACTGAACCCCCACCTACACTGACACACTATTCACAATAGCCAAGATGGAATCAACTTAAAGCTTCGTCAATGAATTTTTAAATGCATATTTACAGTGAATTTATCCAACAAGAAAGAATGGCATTTGCGGCATGATGCATATAACTGGAGGACATTGTATTATGTGAACTAGTTTAGGCATGAAAAGAAATAACTATATGTTCTCACTGATATATAGAAACAAAAACTGCTGGTTTCATAGAAGTAGGGAGATGCACAGTGGTTAGAGAGGCAAGAAAGGGGAGAGGGAGAAGGGAATCTATGGCAAGCTGGTTTAAAACTCGGGAGGAATTAGGAGTTTTCTGAAGCACATTAGGGTAGATGCAGTTAGCAAGAATTTATTATAACATATTTCCAAGTAGCTGGAAGGAAAGATTTTTGACTGTTCTTTCCCCCAAAGAGATGATAAATGTTTGAAGTGATGGATATGTTATTCATGTATAATCTTATCTTTACCCATTATATTTATGTATCAAAATTTCACATACTATCTTCTAAATACCTACAATTGTTGATGTGTCACTTGGAAATAAAATGATGCTGAATAAGAGAAGCCAGATTAAAATATAGAGAAAGGTATAAAGGGAAGAGAGGTAATTGGGAGAATATATTCACTATCTTGTTTCATGAAAATATTTTTTACAAGGTTATTAAACTATGCCGGGCATTGGGGGCTCACACTTTAATCCTAGCACTCAGGAGGCAGAGGCAGGCGGATCTCTGTGGGTTCGAGGCCAGACTGGTCTCCAGAGCAAGTGCCAGGGCAGGCTCCAAAGCTACACAGAGAAACCCTGTCTCAAAACACCAAAAAAAAAAAGTTATTAAACTATGTACCTTGAACATGTGTGATTTCTCGTATATTTGCTACTCAACTCCCAAAGCTACTTACAGATTTGGTTGTTGAAAATATAAAACACATGCCATTTGTATCACACTGGCCTTTTTGAAAAATAGACACACAACTTAAACCTGGTAGCCTGTTGAATGCAAGAACCCTCTATAAAGTGGGAGAAGTTAACAAAAACCATTCATTTGTGAAGCTGCTGTAGGGAGCAGAGACAATACTTGGTATGTCAGGGGCTGGAGGCACTAAGTGCTCATTCCCTCCCCTCACCTGTCATGTGACTGATATGAAGGCTAAATAAGAGTCTCTTGGGACTACCAACAGGTGCAGATCCCATACTAGATAAGAGACAATCAGAGATATCCCAAACACTGGGGGCTTCTAACCAGAAGTGAGATGAAGGAGTAGATGATGAAGCCCAGTAGACAGGAGGCTGTCACTGTGAGCCAGCCATAACTTCACAACTGAAGGAAGGAGGGGACTTGGTGGCTCCAGATGCAACTTGCAGCTGTCGTGGGAAGCCAGCCCAGCCCAGCCACCATGGTGCTGTGTGTGCCCTCAAGGAGAAAAGGGGTAGTGTGTGTGAACTGAAAGGACTGATTCACATATCTTGGTAAGATTTTGGGATCTGAGCCACCCAGCTGGGACATGCTGTCCGTCTAAATCGGAGTTCCCTCCCCAAAGACTAACAGTTCACCTCATTTCAGACCATGGAGTAGCTGGAGCTTAGTAGCACCAAGGGCAGCCTCTGACACCTGTGAATCTCCTGCAGGGCTAACCCCAAGGTGGAGTAAGAAGACTTTATCCCAGCTCACTGAGATGGACAACAACAGCTTGTTCTACACAGCCATGCAATGGGCTCAAGGATAAGAAGACAACTGTATCAATGGGGGTGCCAAGCAGTCACCTGTGTTCAGCTCTGCCTCCTACCAATGCCCTCACTGGAGAGAAATAGAGAGAGAATTACTGCGAACTCCTTTCTTCTCTAAGAACATTGTATCCCAGATGTGATCTTCTCAGACTCACAATCCTGCAGCATTAAGGTCCCAGGGACCTGGTTAGGAAGCCACAATGTGAGCAGTCAGTGTCTTAGTGTTTCTATTCTGTGATACATACCATGACCAAAATCCTTGGAGAAGAAAGGATTTATTTATTTCATCTTACATATTATGGTTCATCATAAAGGCAAGTCAGGGCAGAAACTCAAGACAGGAAACTGGAGAAAGGGGCTGATTTTAGAGGCCATGGAGGAATGTTGCTTATTGCTTGTCCCTCATGGCTTGCTCAGCCTACTTTCTTGTGCACCCCGATCACCTACCCAGGGGTGGCACCACCCACAAAGTGTTGGGCCCTCCCACATTAATCACTAATGAAGCAAATATTCCACAGGCTTGCCAATGGGGTAATCTTGTAGAAGCATTTTCTCAATGATGGCTCCCTCTTCTCAGATAACTCCAGCTTGTATCAAGTTGACAAATAGCAAGCAGAGAAGGAATGTTGATCCTCAGCATATTCTCCTGAGAGTCCTAACCAGGCTGGCATAACACTAAGGATGGCCAGGACTGATCCCTTGTCCTTATGAGGTAGAATACCCCGAAGCCTGGAAGCAGAAAGTGCAATCTATTCATGCACTTGAGATATGAATATATGGTAACTATCAACGCATACATTTTAATGTTAATGTGATGCCTTCTACTCGGCGGCTTAGAAATAACTGAAAAGAACCTAAATTAGTATCTCAATGAGCAGGAATATTTTTTCCTCTCAGAGGAAAATAGAAGCAAACAAACAACAACATCAGCAGCACCCCTTCTCACTGTGGTGACGCACACTGAGAGAAGCAAGCCTGGAGATGAGGTTCAGATGGTCCCCTGAATGATCTCTCTGCATGATGCTAACGGCAAACTCTAGATCCTGTTCTAAGGTGATGTACATAAAATCCAAGAGAACAGCTCTGTTTAGACAGAGTACAGTCTGAAAACTTCTCAAGCATTTTCCCTGTGAGTTTCAAAAGCATTTTCTACTGAGTACTCAATATTTCAATGAACTCATACTTGCCAGTAGTTTAAAAGAAAAAACTATCACAGATGGATAGGGGTAGCCAAGAGAGCCCTGCCCCTCATAATCAAGAAGAAAAAAAGAAAGAAAAGGAAGCTTCATGGGAAAAGATTTACTCTAGGTGGCAGGAGAATCTCCTAACAACACATTAAGCCCTAGGGTAGTTGTCTAAATGACAAAAACAACCATCCCTTGAGAGCAGACCACCTCCCACAACCTGACAGTTCAAAGAAACATAAACAACAATGCTTGTGCTTTCTCTTTTATCCCTCGGGCAAAATATTCTTGAATACCCATTTGATGTGCACAGTAACAAAGGCAGAGACCCTGCTTTCCACAAACAAATAATTTTGTTAAGGATGCAAATCAGATCCAGCAGAATCTTCCCTTGTGCAGATTGTTAATGTATTTTAACCACTACATATATTCTTACATGTTCCATTTCAACAGAGCCTCTTTCTCTCTGTTGGAGATGCCAGATTTGGACCGCGTATGTTACATCCAGCCAAGAGAACATATTTCCTCCCGAAACACGGCCTTGACAGCAAAGCAAAGTGTGATTAAGTTGTGTCACAAATAGGTACAGCTCCATCCATCTGGCGGGGGTGGGGGGGTGGTGTCTGTGCTATCTAATTAAGAAATGTAATGATCTGGTTTCATCAAACATCCCTTTACAGTTTGGATAAGTGAAATGATCCAGTTAGATTATTGCAAATGTGTGGAAGCTGCTGTTGTCCTAACAGAACAAAGCTAGGGCTAGGGACCTAGGCAGGATGCAATTTGTACATATTTAGGTCAGCGATGTGTAGGCAGCAAAGGCAGGCTGCACAACTTTCTGAAGATTCTTGGCCAGTAACTTGTGAAACACTGATCTGATTTGCTTGGAAATTTTTTAAAAAAATAATTGGCTCCTGCTGGCTGAGGCTCTATGCCAACATCTCATGGTAATTCATTTGTGGCATTCCTAGAAGAGAGAGTGTCTTGGAAGAACTGTAGTGGTATGTTTAGGGAATAATCATGTCATCCTCCAAAAAGTGGGCAAGAAAGGTAGCAAGCAGTGGGAGGCCAGCAGAGCAGCCTCTGGGTTTCCAGGGAGAAGATTCTCAATTTAAATGGAAATTGTATGACCCTTCCTCCTTTGCTCCCTTTCCAGACTCCAAGGAAGATACTTGCTAAGACTTTTTCAAGAACTCATTTATATGGAGTTATTGGCCTATTGACCAATCCCAAATATGGGGTTTCTAAGATTCTGGATTCTAGGATTATAATTTTGCAAGGAATCCACCCAACTCATTATTTTCCTGACTTTTGTAGTAGTTGCTAAATGCTTGGAAAGCATTTCAAGAAATACATGCAAACTTTAGGAAATACAGAAAAGGTCCAAGTCAATCCAACTTTCCTGGAAACAGTAAGAGATGAATTGAGAAACTCAAAGAGAATGCACTGCAGGTACCAGATTATTAGAAAGAAAACACTGGAAATGGGGCTGGCCTCTGCATTTGTTATTTGCCTTGTTGCATGACAATATATCTGATAAAAGAAAGCAATAGAAAGAAGTGAGGTTTACTTGGGCTTGGAGTCTGAGGCATAGCCCTTCCAGTCTTAGGTACGGCCCTTTGTGGCAGGGAAGTCACCGCATCAGGAGCCTGAGGGGACTGGTGGTACCTTACCTACAGGTGTATGAGGCAAGCTGGCCCATGCCTCGGCCACAGTCAGGAAGCAGACAGCAATGACTGTTCCTGATCAGCTCACTTCCTCCTTTTTAGTCAGTTGGGGACCCCAGACTACAGACAGGTACTGTCCACATTTAGGGTACTTATTTCTACCACATTTAACCTAATCTAGAAACATCTTATAAAAATACCCAGGGATCATTTTCATGGTTATTCTAGATATCTTCAAGGTGGCATCAAGATTAACTATCACAGTCTCTTAAAATAAAAGGGGGAGACAAGTTTTGAAAATGGTTATAAAAGCAGGCAATGTCTGAAAGCTCTAGAAAGAACAGTGGGATAATATTGCCTGGTACACAGTGAGTCCTAGGACATACAAAACTAGCCCCAACCTATATTTGCCAACTAACCAATAACCCCAAATGGAAATTACATTTTTCAGTGACGATACTATCAAGGAGGTCATCCATGGCACAACAGAAGCTCCTGTGGTTGGAGAAATCGCAATACCTTATGGTATAAACAAGGTACTCACACAATGTTATTCCCCAGAGCCCCCTTCTGGATGCTAAGATGCCACCAGCATCTACTAGTTTATGGACAAAAGCAGCAAGGTGGTATTCCAAATCTAGGAAACATCAACAAAGCTATGCCTACTAACAATGCTACAAATAACGCCACAGCTCTAAGAGATCACTACAAAAAGGGCAGAATTATTGAGTGGAAATCAGCTAAGGTTGGCAAAAGTTGAGGGCTAAGTGGACAGGCCAGAATTACCTAGTTCCTACTTAGAGATAGAAAGTTTCTCTCATCATGTCTGAGGAACTTAGTCTGGTGGAACAGATAAACATGGAGCTGTTGGTATCCAAGCAGAGATTGTTTTCAGGAAGTCAGTTGTTTGAGTTAGGACAGATGTTGGGGTATGAAGTAGAACTCATCAACCAATAGGAACGGGGTCCCATAAAACAAGGTACCTATAATTATTGACCTAGGATTGGGGCCAGGCTCCAAGATGGAGGTCCTGGGAGGAAATTGGCCCCATGGATAGTGACAGGAAAGAAAGATCCAAGGACTGGTTGCTTTTCTAGCCCCTGGAACTCTATAGTCTTTTTCTGAACCTAGGTGGTCTGACCTGCAGAGTGGAATGAAGACAACAGACTTCTTCCAGATCTTCCATGCTCCCCTCAGAGATGGGAAGTTCTAATAAAACATGAAGTCTGATTCTCGTTGGCTCATGGACTGGAAAAGCCTGAGTGCACAGGGAACAAGCTATTATTGCTGGCACATGAAAATGCTGAGTCAGGCAGGAAAGCTAATAAGAATCTACACACCAGGAGCCTCCAAATTCCCTCAATTTGGAGCCAGCTTCTTAGAGAGACAAAGTTGAAATAGAGATACAAATACAGGCCCTGCAGTTTAATGGAGACTTTTTATTTATTTATGAATGCAATTGAATAAGAAGCATTGCAAAACATAAACATCAGATTATTTTCTCTTACATACTTAGTGGATAAAAATATAATGACGTGAAATTCATTCTGCCCCAGGAAATTGAAGAT
Source organism: Cricetulus griseus (assembly GCF_003668045.3). Taxonomy (NCBI): domain Eukaryota; kingdom Metazoa; phylum Chordata; class Mammalia; order Rodentia; family Cricetidae; genus Cricetulus; species Cricetulus griseus. The sequence goes on from NC_048597.1 coordinate 161,892,866, forward strand.
AGATGGAAGCAACACTGATAGATTGTCAGGAAAAAGCTGTCTTGTATGTCACTAATTAAGCAATGCATAAATATTTATTGATCCTTACTATGTGCAAAATACTTTGGTAAGTATTGTGTAAGATTTGAAAAGGGATAGAAAATGTCTTCTATTCTCAGGGATTTGTAGCCATTGTTAGGGGAAGAAAGGGAAAAGGTGAGAAGCAACACTCATTAGCCCTGTAGGTTCTGCTTGTGTTACCTGGACAATTTCTGTTCAGGTAGGAACCACAGATGGCCAAAAGCCTTTATTCCCACATGTGCAGGGGACTCAAAGTGCTGAGAAATAACCCACCAAAAGCAGCTCTCCACCAAGGACTCTCCAGAGTTGCTACAGAAATATTCCATTCCTTTGCCCCATAAGTGGGATAATTTTGAGCCATGGGCTTTGTACCTTTTCCAAGTGTTTCCTCCAGGGATAAAGCTCTGGTCAACTGCTGTGCTAGAGGCTTAATGACTCAGTCTTTATTTTCCCTTTCCCCCTGTGTACCTCTCAAATAAATGACTTGCCCTTGAATCTCTAGTTCAAGAACAAGGGTCTGGGGAGGAAGGAGAAAGGGAGAAGGGGGCAGGGAAAGAAAAGCTGTTACTGCTTTTGGAGAGACACAAACAAGACAGCCACCAACTGCATATTCTGAGCCCCACCCATGCTCCCAAAGCCTTTTTCTACAAAGCTGATCATCCAACATTAGAATGATGGGGATGGGCAAGGCATGCATGAGGGAGACCTGCATCTGTCTTAGCTTTGTGGTCATTCAGTCATTGCTTCACTCTCCATTCCATACCCTTCTAGTAGGTAGGCTGTGCTCCTAGTGGTTCACTACATAAAGCTGGTGGAAATGTTTACTGAGAACTGAGAAGAAGACATGAACCTAGTGGAGAAGATGCGAAGAGGCCAAGCACAGCTCAAGGTTAACTTTTCAGGGAAGGAAGGATGTAGCTTCACCAGGGGTTCAAAGAGAAGAGGAGGTGATGATTCTGACAGTCTAATGGGAGGATAGAGATGGAAGAATCCAGATACAGGGGACTAATGATGTTGCATTTTGACTATCCAAATTCTGAGAATCTTGCTATTAGTGTGGTTCTCTGCCCTATCACCTACATAGTTATCAGAGAAATGTCCTTGCTCCACCTCACTGTGTTCTGCTTGTCCCCTAGAAGTTAACATACAGCCTATGACAAGCCAGTCAGACAGAAGAACCTCCCAGGTCTTTGGCTGCAGTGAATGTACTTCAAAGGTAAAGCAGAAGTGTGTTGACTCTCTGTTGCTAGAAAACAAATAATTCCAAAATGTGTGGTTTAAAACAACAACAACAAAACTAGTTATGTTCTGGGTTTTGTGTTGGTCTGGCATTTAGGAGCCCCTTAACTGGGTGGTTCTGGCTCAGAACCTCACACAAGGTTTCAGTCGTGGTATCAGATGGACCTGCAGTTACCAGAAGGCTTTGCTGGAACTGAGGACCTACTGCCCACATGATAGACTCACATGATTTGAAGCCAGCATTTTATCACTATTAGTAGAGCCCCCCAGTGTCTCTACACAAGGACTTTATATAGGATACATTTTGAGTGACAATATGACCTCATAGCTTGTGTTCCCCAAATCAAAGACATAATAAAGAGAAATGTAGAAACCATGGTGTCTTTTAGAACCTATCCTGGGAAGTCACACATCCACAATATGCTGTTAGTTACAGGAAAATCCAAATAGGCAGGGGGCATCCAAGGGTGTGAGAACCAGGGCCAAACACCAGGAAGTACTTTGGAAGCTTGCTACCTACCACATTTATTCATGGACAGTCAGCTCTCCAACACCAATGTCCTGCAGCAGTCAGAGGCAGGAACCATGGGAGCATCCAGCTGGATACATTCTGAAGCCAGTCTCTAGTAACTTACTGGGTTCTGATTATTTCCCAAGCTTGCTCCTCCAGTCTCCTGTTGGCTCCCTCACCCTTACAAATTGCTTTGAGTTGCTGAAGACAGCAAAATTAGTTTCTACTGCTTGAAATCAAGAAGCCTATATAAGGCAGATGATATTGGTTTCCAGGCAGTTGGTGGATTTATGTGATAAGAGTTGGGGAGAAGGAGGAACTGAGGCTTAGAGGGTGAAGTCTGTGGAAGGATGCTATGATGGACATTATTATAAGTTTCTAAGAGAAAAATCTAAGAATCAATGAACAGCTATGAGAACCAATGGGGCATCATATAAGACACAGTTGAGAGATCAATGCTTAACAGGCTGTTCATGGCTTTTCCTTCTAACTTTTAATTCAACCAAAATCCATCTCCTTTTAGTGTAGAGTTTTGAGATCCTTTTGCTGAAGAGTTACAGAGTATTGAATTCAGACCAACTCAGAAACTTGGGAGGGTGCATATTTTTAGTTTATTCATTTTTGAATCTTAAATATTATTTCTATATTTTTCTATGTGAAGTACATCTCTTGTTTTATGAATTTATTCATTTTCTCTTTGATGTATCCATGTCCCCAGGCTCACAACCACACCCCATTGTTCTGAAGGTTCAAGGCAAATTTGCTTATTTATGTATGTTTCTTGTGTGATATTTGTGCTGCTGTGATTGGTGCAATAAAAAGCTAAATGGCCAATAGCTAGGCAAGAGAAAACAAATGGGACTTGTAACAGACAGAGGATTCAGGGAAGAAGAAAGGCAGGGTCACCAGCCGGATGCAGAGGAAGCAAGATGAGCAGTACAGAGATGAGGTAGCAAGCCATGTGGAAGAACATTGATTAAAAACAATGGGCTAATTTAAGTTATAAGAATTAACTAGGAACACGTTTAAGCAAAGGCCAAGCTTTCATAATTAATAATGTCTTTGTATCATTATTTGTGAGCTGGTGGTCCGAAGAAAAACACAACTACATATGTTGTTGCAAGGACAGAACATTGTACTTGAATGCAGTTTTAAATGTTTAAATTGTTGTATTATAGGTCACATTCTATTCCTTCTATTTGTCCCCCTAGCTATACTCTGAAGATCCATCTATTTAGGGCATTGTGTTTTCATTTGATCAGTGACTACTAATTGATGTGGGGGCTTTCCAAGAACACCCCTGCCACAGTTTGTCTTTGAATTTTCCCAGGAATGCATGCCAGATTTCATTCAGCTTCTAGGGGATCACATTTGTATAAGGCCCCTTGGTAATATATCCATACTTGTAAATTTAATTCAACAAGGTTGGGCCTGATTGTTCTATATCATGTCTCTAAAATCTGTGTTCCTCTAGAAATACATGAAGATGCAACACTGAACTTAAAGGTCCATAGTACTGGCAACGTTCTGAGAACATAAATTTAAGTTGGTTGTTGCACTATGGATCACATTCTATTCCATACTTTTGTCATGCTCTGATCATCTCACAGAGATATCCCCTCCTAATATTGTCATGCTGGTGATTTTCCTAGGACACATGTATTTAAATCATACCAGAATGTCATTATTAAAGGAATCTATTGGTGGAATCTTTGTCTCTAATTCAGCCTTGGCAGTCCTATATTGCCTTCCCCTGTGAGTCCTCAGCATCTCCTCATGCACCTAGACCACCCACATAGGCACCATGGGAAACTCTCTAATAGAGCTGAGCTTCTCCAAACCTCTGACTTGGCACTGAGAATATTGCTCAAGCCCAGATCTCTCTCAGGCACCAATAAATCAGAAGGCCACCAAAACTGTATAACCCGTACACATCAAGTGGGGAAATGTAAAAGCAAAATGATTCAAGAGTTGAGGAAGACTGGGCCAGCTCTGGTTTCTCTGCCCAATAATCTGGTTTCCTGGCCCAATAAGGAAGGAAATGCAAGGTTACAGGAGTGTAGCATACCTGACATTGGAGAACAAAGAGGAAGATGAATTGTCCCTAGCAGATTGGATTTCAAATGTCTACCATCACATAAGCAGGGAGCCCAAAACACCTTCTCTGACTGTGATTGATTCCCCTTCAACAAACAATAAACCCCCATTTAGATGAGTTTGGTCATTTTATAGTATACTTGCAGGAAATAATCTTGCTGGTTGTGGTGGCACATGCCAGCAGGATACACTAAAGAGGTGGAGCCAGGAGAGACACAAAGTAATGTGTCATTAGTTCAACAAACTGATGAGGAGTTAGGACAGCTATAGTTAACACCCCCAATTTATGGTACATCAAAGGGTCAGAGAGTTTGAATGACTTGCCTTAAATCCCATTGTCATTGAATTGTAGAACTTAAAAACAAATGAAAATTAACCTCAGGCCAGGGTCACAAATGTGATTAATGATATCATATTTGTCCTAGTAAGATCCCACTGATGTAGAAGAATCTGGAAAACAAATGGACTTTATTGTAATGGAATTTGATCCAAGTAGCGTCAATAAACAGTTAAGTGGAATAAGTTACATTTGATATTTCCAAATTTGGGCACTACTTACTGGAGAGAAGAGAAAAGAGGTGATACTACCTTTGCGTTCTCGTCTGTTTCTATTTACACAACAATAACTAAAGTTACTTCGTGGGAGATAAAAAAAAATAAAAAAAACTTCTATCATGCTGTCCAGCATGGAGAGTAGAAGTCATCTGCTCTCCTCTCCCAGTTGTGCACAACTATAGCTCAAAAATGCCCCTGTGACAAAAAGACAAACATGATATGTACTCACATGTGGAACTGCTTTATGAAACATAGTAGTGACCGTGCTTTATCAGAGATGTTTTTAATGATGTTGCTCAGAATGGTTTCCTTCCAGATGATGATTGAGAAGCTAATTAAAAAGAAATGGTGCCAAGTACCACAAGAGTAACAGAACTGTGCTGTTTTCAGGGATTTTATTTTTTACTTTTGTTGTTGTTGTTGTTGTTGTTGTTTTTAAATGGAGAGTGCTGGATGTCTCTACAATTTTGTTCAAATGACTGCAGAACCTGGAAAAGCTATTCCTACTATTGATGCATAACATATTGTTATTATATGTATATATATATATATACATATATATATATAAAATTTGAATTTTTGGAAACTTTAGTTATGTTGTCAACTTTGGAAAAAAGTATCCCAGTTTACCGTGTTGAGTTGGCATAGTACAGAAATTAACAGCCATATTGGTCTAGAAATGTTGAACTTAATTTTTTTCCATTTGTACAGGGGTAACGCACTGTATTAAATATGTAAGGTCTTATCTACGTGGGTTTGATTACAAAAACTAATAAAGTATTCTCTAAATAAAAAAAAGGCCCCTGTGGGTGCAGCCTCCTAGGAGATCCAGTACTCAGAGGGGCAGAGATTTCTGGAGCATCAGTAGTTCATGTAACAGTGAGGGAAATTTTTAAAATGCAATGACTCTGTGAACCCAGGAAACAGCTACAAAAGGGCTGGGGAAAATAAATAGCTGCATTTGATTATAGGCAGAAAAGACCTCCGTTGTAAACCCCTGTGCTTTGTCAGAGCTCTTCCCTGATGCTCTAGGAGTAATTACAGATCTGATTACTGCTCTGTTGTTGCCCCATATGGCTCACAGAGACTGGAGAAGCAGGTTCTTCTCGTGGTTCCATCAGCCAGAGGGACTGCTGTAGTCAACTCTGTGATAAAAGAGATCGGCTGGGGCGGAAAAAATATCTTGAATGTTCCAGGATCCATAATCATATAAATGATGAAAACAAAGCTAGATAAGAGAGGTTATGCAGAGCTAAGAGAACATATGACAAGATAAGCTTGACGTGGACATGACCATCATGGCTAAGAAAGTGTCCTTTACTTACAATAAACACAAAGTTGATGCTTGTGAATATTGCACAGTTATACTGTCTTCGGGATTTATGTATCTCAAGGAAGACACATTTGACTACCTTGCTTGAAAGCTATGCTGACTTTGTACTTTGAAAACACATATGTCACTCCTACAAACTGATACATACCTTCTACTGAGGCCCAGGAGCTGATGCTGAGGATGGAATCCCAGCAGGCTGCTCGAGTATGGGCATCCAGGAAGCTAGGTACTTTCCTTTCTACCAATTATTCTTTTCTTACTCAGCTTGACTCAGAAAGAGAGAAAGAAGATGCAGTTCATTAAACCCTCAATGCTTCTCATACCCACTTAGTCATTGTGATTGTTGATTTTGATTGCCAGTTCAATTAGATTAAGAGATAGCTAAGAGATCAGTAAAGTGTAAATCTGGTTGTGTCTAGCATGGTATTCCTAAAGGCAATTAGATTACAGAGGACATTATTAGGAGGTTGTGAAAGGAAGGATATAAGGATGGAGGAAGTAAATCACTGGGTGTGTTCTTGGGGCTATGTTTTGGTTTCTTCCCGTAACTCCCCTCTCTGCTTCCTATGCAGCAAAACTTGAAGACCTTTCCCCACTATATACTGCTGTTGCCATGGTGTTCCATCAAGCACAAAGGACCAAGCAGCTATGGACTTGACCCTCTAAAACAATGCCAGGTGTCTAGTTACCACAACAAGAAAAGCAAGTAATTCATAAAATTGGTACCAGAGTAATAGTATCATTGCCATGACTAAACATGTGGTTCTTAAATATTTGACAATGGTTTCTGAGAGGAACCTGGCAAAGTTTACATATGTGGACTAGAGAAAGTGTGTTCTAAGTGAATGTTAATGGGTGAGTCTAGTAAGAGTTTGAGAGACAAGAATTCACAGAGAAATGTGGGTATCAAGGTCAAGAATTTACAGTTTCAGGTGAAAGTGAGGACTCTACTAGAAAGTGGATTAGAGGCCATTCATGTTATATTCTGGCAACAAATGTGTCTATTTTCTATCTGTGTCCTGATTTAAATGAAGCAAATTCAAAAGAATTTTTAATTTACTTGGTAGAGGAAATTTCAAGACACTGTAGCATTTAGGCTGTGACTTGGTTATTTCTGACTGTGTTTGGTCAGGTTTGCAAAAGTGAGAATCAAGAACAAAACACAAAACTTGAAAGAACAGAAAAACATACAGTTCAGACAAGGGAGGGGGAGTATTGGCACCCTTGGATAAGGAGAAAGTGGTTGGAGAAATTGGTGCCGTTAAGAGTCAAGAATTTTTCACTGGGACATAAGAAAGACACCTTCAGTATATAGAGATGAATCAGCCAAATGCCAACACCTGAAGCCTCAAGGGCTGTAAAAGGGTTAGAACATTTGAAAAACTGTCTCTTTTTAAAAAAGCCATTCACATACACCTTACTTGAACAGAGATGCCTAGACAGTTGTATTCCCAAGATCTGTTTTACAGCTCTTAGCTTCCTGGGTAGTTGAAGGCCAGTGCAACTGTTATCCAAAGATGCCAGGCTACTAGATACTCCAGTAGGTGGAAGACCTTGGTATCATCCACATGGTGGTCATTTTTGTAAGTGGAACAAGTATAAGAGTTGCAAGATCATGGAGGCTTTCGCCCAGATTTCAGAGGAAGAACCGGAAGGCTAATCAATGTGTAGTGGCTTCAAGGTGACCCTGGATTGGTAATGTGTGAAGGGTAAAGCGTAAGCAGGGTGTTGAGATGCCAAGAGAAAAGCCAAAGGCAATGAACAGATTTCCTCCAGGGCAGAAGCCATGTTGACTGCAGACATTAATACTGTAGGGGCAGGACTGCCCCAGCACCTTAGACAATATATATATGCTCGATGTGGAGTTACAGGATTTATTATTTTCCCTTCTGGGTTTTGAAGTTGCTTTGGTTTCATTCTTCCTTTCAGCTTCCTCATTCCTCTCTTTTGAAATGGGATTGTGTACTTTTTGGCACGGAGCTTTAGAAGCACGTAGCTTTCTCTTTGATTTTGTAAGAGTTCACAGCTAAGAGTTTGCCTTGAATCTCAGAGGACACTTTGGACTTAGATTCTTCTTGGATAATAGAACTGTTGAGGTTTGGGAACTCTTAGAGGCAGACCAAATGCATTTTTTGCATTTTGAAATGTACCTGAGACTTTGAGGGCCAGAAATAAAATGTGGTGTGTATGGGTGTTACATTGACAAGGGGTGAGTTGTGAGAGCTCATTCTGATTGTCAACCTGCCTGGATTGAGGATGCCTAGGAACATGCTCTGTGAAGCATACCTCTGCAAGTGCCAGGGATGGTGCTTCCAGAGACAGACAGATCATAAGGGTTCTGACCTAACCGATGGATTAATCTCCTGATGGATCTATAATATGATGGATTTATTAGGAGGTGGAATTTAGTAGGAGAAAGTCACTGGGGTTGTGTCCTAGAAGATACATCTACCCTGATCCCTACCTGTATTCCCCTCTTTCTCCCACATATTAACTGAGAGCTGAGTTGCCTCCACTGTAGATCTCTTTTGCCTTGAGGCACAGTTTTTTCACATAGGCCAAGCGATCATGGACTGAGCCCTCTGAAACCATGGGCCAAAATATTTAATTCCCCTTCATGTTGTTTATATCAGGTGTAATTATACCTTCTGGTTCCCCAAATGTCTGAGCTCTCACTCACATCAGGACATCTTCAAAGACCTTGTTTCAAAATAAAAAAGCAAGTTTGTTGATTTGAAAAAATGATATCATGGGCCTTGGTTCCTTCTGAGAAAAGTAACTAATATGTGAATTTTCCAACAAGAATTTTCTGTAATGATGAGCTTTTTGTCTGATTCTGGGTTCTCCATGCCTAATTCCAAATTCTCATGAGAAATCTTCATTGTGGTGATTATTATATGCCATATATAGAGATTATACAGTTGTGATGGGTATTTTTGGTTGTCAACTTGACTACATCTGGAATTAACTAAAACATAAGGGACTGGGTACACCATAAGGATTTTTTCTTAATTAAACATTTGAAGTAGGAAGATCTACTTTTAATCTGGGTATTTTGAAGTGGGAAGACACACCTTTAATCTGAGCCATACCTGGTGGTGGCAACCGATATAAAGGACATAGAAGAAGAAAGCATTTGCTTTTTGCCTGCCTGCTTGCCCTCACTCTCATTGGCAAATCAATTCCTTCACTAGCATTAGAGTTTGATTCTTGAGAATTCTGGTATATACTAAAAACAGTTGAAACATCCAGCTTCATGGACTGAACAACTACCAGATTCTTAGACTTTCTTTTGGCAGGCAGCCATTGTTGGACTAGCTGGAGCTCAGCCTATAAGCCATTCTAATAAATCTAAATAAATGTGTGTAGGTAGTAGGTAGGTAGGTAGGTAGGTAGGTAGATAATAGATAGATAGATAGATAGATAGATAGATAGATAGATAGATAGATTCATTCTATACTTTCAGTTCCTCTAGAGAACCCTAACTGATACAATAGTACATACTTTGCTTGGCTGAATATTCTTATCATTCATCATGATTAATAAGTTATTAAATTGACAGAAGTTGATCTTATAAAACATAAGTCTGGGACATCCAGAATTGTCCACTAGGAACTTAGGTAGAGTTTATAAAATCTTGACATATTTTTCAATGATTTTGTGCCTCATTTCAACCCTTTGCTTCATCAACACAGTAGGTTTTACCTCAGTGGTATTAGAAATGGCTTAGATTGGGTGTGGTGCTGTGAGGTCAATGGGCATAGGAAAGCTGAAAGCTCTCCTTGTCTTTGGAATTCATAATTCTTTTAGAATATTTTTTGGGATTGACTTGTTCCTGCTCATGTCATTTTGTGACTTCATTCATATATAGGAATGTTTTAATAGTATTATATATATTATAGAACTATATATATATATAGTTCACACATGTATATTGTATATTGTTCACATATGTAAACACATATAAAGATATAGATATATGATGAACTTTTACAGTGTTTATATTATTTATATCTTCTGGCTGGTCTTGCAAGATTAGAGCTGGCAAGCAAAGAACCACAAGAGGAGTAGCTTAAATAAGAAAAAAATATTATCTTAATTATGAAGGCCAAGAAGAGTCTAACATCAAGATATTAACAAGGCCCATTCTTGCCTAGTGGTACATACCTCTAATCCCAGCACTTGAGACTAAGTCTGAGGAAGGAGAATTGCAGGTTCAAAGCCACCCTAGCCTACAAAGTGAGTTCCAAGGCAATATGGGCTATATACTGAGACGTTGTCTCAAAAAGCTAAAACAAAGGATAAAGGTTGTCATTAGGGTTGGTTCCTTCTGAAGTCTTGAACCAGAAACAGTTTAGTGTATTTCCTTTAGCTTCTGGTATTTTGTTGACAATTTTTTAATGCCCCTTGACTTACAGAGTATCTTTGTCTTCTTCCTCACACATATCCCCTCCGTGTGCATGTAGATGCCAGGCACTACTTAATTGTGATTTGTAAAATCATCAGTCGTGTTGGGTAGGGAACTCACTCTACACCAGTATGATCACACCCTAATTACATCAGCAACAATCTTATTTCCAAATAAGGGCATATTCTGGGTAACAGAATTTAGGGCTTCAAGATATGAATTTTGTGGAAAGATGTACTCAAATGCCTATCCTTGAATCGTGGCAGAAGCATTGCATGTCAAGAGAAGTCACTCTATGCCACACAAGCCTTCTCCACCAACAGCTTAGTTTGTCTCACCAATCACATGGGTCGTTTTGGGGTGGCCATTCACTTGTTTCACTATCTACCCAATTGAAAGTTCCTTAAGGGGGACATGTTTACTATGATTCCACTGAGCCTGCCAGGGTCAAGGACAGCCTACAGTGCCATGCTATGCAGTGTCAGAGCCTGGGGTAAAGGAGAAACCAGCATCAGTTCTGCCTTGATTGATATTTTGTAAGTTTTTTGAGACAGTCTTTGTACACCAGGATTGCCTGAAACTCATGATCCTCCTGCCTCAGCTGCCTGAGTGTGGACATTATAGTCATCATGTCAGATCTGGCAGATATTTTGTTTTTTTAATAGCTTTGGCATCAATTTGCTTTTCCAAACACAATATTAAAATACCATTTTCCTCCATTACTGAGACTATTGGCACCTCTCTGCCCTTTTAGCTTAGAGACAAGTCCATTTGTCTTCATAGTACCGGTTTTATCTATGTAAGTCCCAAAGCCACCAGTGCCATCAGCACTCCAACACCCCCTGTGATGTTGTATCCTGAGCTACGTTAGCAGTAAGCCTTCTCCCAAGGTCCTCTTCTACCCAGAGGGCTAGAGCTCATGCTGTGTGGGAACCAAAGGACTTTATAGAGCCCTATACCTAGAGCAGGAGAACTTGGCTTTTCCTCTGAAAGTCGGTTAGCATTGTTTCTGATATGATAAATGTTACCTGCTTTTAATACATTGTTCTAAGGGTTAAAAGTGCTTTGTACAGAATCCAAAAAGAGGGCTTAGTGTCTAAGCCCTTTCAGGGGACCTCGGTTCAGCTCCCAGAACCTCTATCAGATGGCTCACAAACATCTCTAACTGTAACTCCAGGGGAATCCACTGTGGCTATCTGCTCTCTCTCTCTCTCTCTCTCTCTCTCTCTCTCTCTCTCTCTCTCTTTCTATCTCTCTGTGTGTGTGTGAGAGAGAGGCATGTACATATACACATACCTAAAGATAAAATAAATTTTAAAAGAAAGCCTATGTTGTTTGTTCACTCCTGCAACAAGCACCTGCAGCTATCTCCATTCTCACTGTTCACAGAAAAGTTCATTGTTTCCCCAAACTAGGCCTTCAAACACAGATGAGGGATTTTGATTCGTGGACTTTCAAGGATTTCCCCTGTGATCTGACTACCAGGAGATCAGGGGCCTTGAGTATTTTGCTCTCTGGCACATAGCTGACACTCAATAAATAGTTGAGTAAGTGAAGTTATGTGGATGATTGAATGAAATACCCTAATGACAAAAGAGAAGAAATTTATACTTCTAAGTCTCAGGAGAAATAAACAAAAGAGTAGACAAGAAAAACACTAGAAGTCTTGATTTTCTTTAAAAAAAAATCATGCAAAATTCATGGGCTTTGCATCAAAATATATCTTTCTCTATTTTATGACAAAAATGATGCTTTGAATTACTTAGCAGAGTAGAGTTTATGTATACCTTGTGGTTTTGCCCCAGGCACACTGCCAAGTAGCCCTGGCAATGCACACAGCCTGGCATGGGAGCCTCCAGCTAAACAATCTCCCCCCTTGCATCCTTTTACCCAAATCCCTTTCCATCAGCACCCGGCTGTCTGCCTTGCTCTAGTCCACCCACACCTTTCTGCTCCCAGGCAAAGCCCCCAGGTGGCAGCAAGAGGTTAACTCTCCTCTTGCTATCTCACCGCCCCCCTTTCATAAAACACTGGGTGAGGCCGTGAGTAATTGGTCCTTTCTGGAGAAGGATTGATAATCTGTCTTTCCTGAAGCTATTACCAAGCTGCCCTGCCAAATGGACAAGTGTTAAGAGGAGAAAATGGGGCAGTGGCCAGGGTAGGGAGAGCTCATGATAATGGAGTTGAGAGCATCAGAGAGGTCCTCTCCTGGCAGCCAGACCATGAATCAAGGCAGGAAGAAGAGAATAGCAATTCATAGCCCTTGTGTGTATCCTCCGCAGCTGCTCCAAACGGCTGCCTCAATTAAGCCTGGACCTGGGCTCCTAGGGTCTTACTCTGTCGATGCCTTGCCTACCCCAGGTGGTTTGGTGGACATGAAAGCTTCTATCAACAGAGTTAAACCTGCTGATCGACAACCATTGTTGAACTGATAATGAAACTGGTCTGGGTTCACAGGGCAACCAGGGAAGGAGGATGTGGCTTCTACCATCACTGTCACTTGATCACAGAAGCAGACACATCTCTGACTCTAGGTGAGACTGGCCTCCCCCAAAGTCACTCCTGTCCTCTCAGCGTCCCCAGGGGAAGGGGAATGTACCACACCAGAAGCACAGCACACAGAGTTTGCACAGCCCTTTGACATTCATTACCTTATTTAATTCTGGAATCATCTTGTGAAATTTGTTTTCAAATTAGAAACTTAAGAGATTTCTCCAAGGCCACAGAGTTAAAAGTAAGTCATAAGGCTGCTAGTCAACCAGCATTTTCTAAGAACATTTCCTTCTTTTGTCTTTCCTCTTCCTTCTGGAGGATAGGGTAAAGAGGTAAAGTTTGACACAGTAGGAGGGAAGGGGCTCTGGGAATGGTCCTCAGGCCAGACACAGCTAAACAGGATGACACCACAGACAGACTGGAGCAACAGGACAAAAGTGTGTGAATCCAGATCCTGGGAGCCACTGAGAAGGAAGGAGAGCTGTCTGCTGGACCTGGGACAAGTTTGTTCAGATTTTTCCTGAGATGGAGTCTTCTAAGCCTTAAAATTTCCAGGAGTGCATGATGATGGCCTAGGCACTTGGATGGAAATGACATATTTTAACTAGATGGAATTTGTTTTGTTTGTTTGTTTGTTTGAATCTACCTGTGCAGTGGTATGGACTAGGCCTCAGGTGCCCAGCCCTGGGTAGCCTGGGAAGCCTATGGTCTAGGTGCCCATCACCTACTTTCCATGTGTTTATTCTTTGTACAATAGGTAAAGGTCAAATGACTCTCCTTGTCTCTTCAGCTCTCCCCTACTCTTAGCAAGAGTAATCTCCCCCTCCCCGAAAAAAAATTACTAACTCTGCCTCTGACAGGGTATCTGACTGACTGTCCCATTTGCCTCATGAAAAGCAGATGGCCTAGAAGTAGTTCTGGCCATTTTAAGACATACTGCTTTTTTATATCATGCACAGAATTCATATTTCACATTGTTGAAACCTCTTGTATGGCTTTTTGACCCAAGCTACCTAGCTCTCTTCTGGTTTGGTTTTTCCAGGCCACTTGTCATGGATTGTTGTCCTCTCCATGATTACAAGTAAGAAGTTTACAGTGGCCTTATGAAAGGGAAACAGTGAGCATGCTAGTTCTGTCTACCAGATTACAATATGGAAGCATTCCTCTGACACCCTAAAATCCCCAAGGTGCTTTCTTATGAGGTTCTTAAGACAGCCAAGATGAAAAGGCCATTACAAATGTACACACACACACACACACACACACACACACACACACACACTCAGAGAGAGAGAGAGAGAGAGAGAGAGAGAGAGAGAGCAGAGCGAGCCAGACTTACAAAATCTACCTGCACAGTGAGTGTACAGTAGTCCAAGCAGGGCCATGTTTGGGTGTGGCACTAATTCTCAACTCCCAACAGCACTTCCTTTCCTTTCCCCGGACTATCTCTTCTAGAGAAGACCTGAATTCTGTTTCCTTGACAACCAGTCTCCCTCTCTCCTCATATTTTTAATGCTGTGGTGATAAGGTGTATTTAAACCCAGCAGCCATGTTCCCATGGTGACAGAAGACCCCCAGTAAGTTGCCATGGGAACAAGAGATGGCTTTGAAAAATGATAAAAGTAAGTCGGCTTTGCAAGTGATGACAGTGAAGTTAGAAGCCACAGAGGCTAGAGAAGATGGCTCAGAAAGGCATTAGGTCATGGTTAATAGTCCAGTCTATTCTACCTGTGACCAGCCAAGGTCATGGAGGACAGGAGATATGACACTCAGCTCCCAGCTCTGTTGCCAAGAAGAGCAAGCAAAGTATTGTAACCACTAGAATCTAAAGACAAGTGCTCCCCACTTGCTCTTATTTGCTATTTGATCTTTTGTCTCTCTCTTCTGAAGGGTATTGAGGAAAGACAGGGACAAAGTAAAGCAGCTGAGGGTGGTAACCAAGAGGATGAGGACATTTGCTCTCTCCATCAGCTCTGCATCCTGAAAGAAATGGCTTGTGAGTCCTGAGATGGTGCCCTTGCAGCCAAGAATCATTACTGCATTTCCCTCCCAACATTTTATCATCAGCATTTCCAAATACACAACAAAGGAGGATGAACTTAACAGTTAGCACTATACACCCAACAACCAGCTTCTACCATTCTACAAGTCACTGCATGTTTCCCCTGTCATCCGTCTCTAGCTGTCGGCATTTTTCCTCTGACTGAGTTTGCACAGCTAAATTGTGGGTAAATGAGGGTTCAAACCAGGTCAGTTCCTTGCCAAATCCTCTCTCCTTTCTACTACACTACATTTAGGGTGACCAAATATCACAGTATTGCTGGCACTAATGTCTTTCAATCTTCATGCTGGGGGAGCCTGAGGTCATTCACCCTAATCCCTGCATTATATTATTGTTTTAGGAGCACTTAATGTGTGGCTTAAGGAAGTGGGTCCCCACATTAGCAGGATATCAGCAACTCCCTATAGAAGAAGCTTCAAGTACCAAGAATATAACACTAAGAACTGGAGAAGATAGGGGGCAGCTGGTTTGCTTATACCGTCGATGGGACAGCTACTTTGGGACATGGTTGAACCTTAAAAATATGAATTTAAATGTAAAAAGCCAGACACCAAAGAGTCTATAACAAATCTCACCTACAGTGGTAGACTTAGAGGTCACTCCTGGATAGGGAAGGGCAAGTGTGACTGAGAAGAGGCCTGGACGCATGCTCCAGCTTGGTCTTGGAGTTCACTCACACGGACACATTCTCTCTGCTGCATGTGAAAGATGAATGCAACCTCTCCTCCAGTCAGGTTATATGTAGATTTGAAAGTGAGACAAAGACAGAGACTAGAAGTCCAAAGACGAAATTTAAAAGTGCAGGGAAGGGATCATAGATGATGGGGAAGACAGTGAGTTACACTATAGCTGCCAGTCTGTCCTGAAGGAGTTGAAAACAACAGTCGTGTTTGGGATTTACTCTTTTGCTCTGGAAATCCTATCCATTGAGACTGTTAGGATCTGGAATTTCCCACCACACCCAACAGAACCAGAACAAGTAGCTCATCTGCAAAAGATGCTGAATTTTAAGAATGGAAAAGCCATGTGTCCTAAAAAGAAAAAAAAAAAAAGAAAGAAAGAAAGCCAGGCGGTGGTGGCGCACGCCTTTAATCCCAGCACTCCGGAGGCAGGGGCAGAGGATCTCTGTGAGTTCGAGACCAGCCTGGTCTACAAGAGCTAGTTCCGGGACAGCCTCCAAAGCCACAGAGAAACTGTCTTGAAAAAACAACAAAAAAGCCATATGTCCTTAACAAGGAAGGAGAAAGATTTGTTCCCTCCTATCTGAACTGAGGGGTAAGTGGGGAAAACAGATTTATGAACTACTCTAGAGGCAGCTTATAGGAAATTAAAATCTTGGAACAAAGGCAAGGCTGTTGATGTCTTTCCCATCCGGGACATCTGGGTCTCCCTGGGAAAGGAGTAGCTCTGCTGGGGACAGGTACACATGACCTGAGTTCACAGTCTGAATCACCTCCTACTACTCTTCACGTGTCTGGAGTCAGCCCCGTTGGGGTGGGAGGACAGGAGTCACATCTGTGCCTCCTACGCATGCCTGCCAAGCTTTCCACCGCTCTCCAGGTGCCCTCAGAGCTGGGGACGGCCATTTGGAGTCTAGGCCGGTGGACAGAGATTTCCTCCCTGGATTTTCTGTTCCTCAGAAATAAAAAGATTGCCAGCTCATTCTGCTCTCCAATCTCCTGGGGCCCACAGCAACTCACCCCCTGCAGACAAAGGCTCCCCTCTCCCACAGAGAGCTGGGGAGGTCAGGGCAGGTGGGCGAGACAGCCCCACGCTTCTGGTCTCTCCTGGACCAGATACTTGGGCTCCAACCTTTCACTTTTCATTTTGTCTGAATTAATTTCACATTGCCTCATGATTCACACTTCCTGTCTAGGCTCCAAAGCCCAGAGCCACAGGATCCCTCCAGAGAGGAATGCCGATTAATACCTTTAACATGCCTGCTTCTAAGGGTGAGAGCAGGAAATATACATATTTTCATGTTACATCTCTATCCATCTATGTATTTTTTTTATCATGTCATTGTGCCACTTTGTGCAAGATTGTCATTTTAAGTGGAGGTTTGGCCTCACTCCAGGACTTGATGCATCAGGGTCAGGTGGCCTCTAAGGCAGCGGTAATTTTTCTGCTGAGCTCCCATAATTCGATGGGTTAGCCTGGGGAGGTTTCGTCACATTGGTGAGTTGGAGTGGGTAGCTCTCAAAAGAGATGGGACAGCTTTTAAAGAGAAGAAAGTCTTGTCTTTTTTTTTTTTCTTCTTCTCTCTATTTTCCAGGGGGAAAGGCAATTAAGCCCTGGACTGGACGGGAGAAAAACTAAAGAGTACTGTGTACACACCCGCTCTTTAGGTCCCTGTAATAATGTTCAAGAAGCAAAGGCAAACAGAACTGCAGCCCTGAGTCTTTATATCCACAGGCTGTGGGGGACTGAGGCCAAGGGGTATTTATTGGAGCCAACCATGTGTAACCACTTGCCCCTGTCTAAAGAAAAAAAATAAAAGGAACATCCCTTGACATCTGTGTCAAAGTCCACAGTCCAGAGCCCTTCTTTGGACCCAATCTGGAAGCTATGAAGAGCAACAGGGATTGGACTGGCTACATGGCCTCCCAGCCAGAAGCTGAAGAATTTAAAGTTGGAAGTTGGTCTTAAATCCTTCTATGAAGGACCATCAGATGAGACATGCCTTCTCTTTTGGATGAACTCTGGAGTAGGACCCGGTGGCTCCCTTTCCTGCCCCACCCCCAGAGAACCCTCAAATGTCCTCCCCTAGTGCTCTAGAAGGAACTGCACCTTGTCCCCAAGATCCTGTGGTAATGCCCCCTCCCTCCAAGTGCCTACTTAGAACCTGGGAAAGAAATTCAGAGAAAAAAATCCTATGAAATACGTGTATTCTTTTTCTATTCCTTTTGGTGACAGCCCTAACAAGCCACAGCTGCGGAAGCCCAACTGAGCAAATGCCGGGAGGGTATAAATATCTAGAACCACCATGTCTCCGATTCAGCTCTCTGACTGCAGTCCCACATAGCCATTTTTAACTTCTAAAAGAGACTTCAGAGAAGAAGCCTGGGTTCCTGGCCTCAGATACACAGTGAACAAAATCAGGCTTTGGTTAGTAGGTAGAAACATTGGCCTGTTGATTTAAGTGAACATGTGGCTATACCCCGGTGCTCATGTGTGTTTGTGTACATGTAAATGTGGATGCATGTGTGTGTCTTGGCGGCTGGAAAGAAGGCTGCAGAGATGGTTTAGAGGAATGCCAACCACTGAAAATTCTGATTTTCATGCCACTGATATGGGACATTCGTTTTCATGTGAGGGCAGGAAGAGAAATTAAACAATGATTTTTCAAATCCCTGAAGAACTATTATGCGGCAAATGCCATCCAGCTGTTTTCCACCCCTGCCCTAGTTTCCCATCTGCTGCCTGTTTTAGGTGGTGCCTATGGGACAAGACCACTCACCACCTTCTGGTTGGCAAACCCCTGGGCATTTTGGCATATGATCTGCACAGACTGTCCCCTAGGAGATGGGAGTTGGCAAAACCTGGCCTTTCAGTGTAGACTGGAATCCAAGTCTATACCATCTGGGTGGTAGGGCCCCACTTAGAAAGCAGATCTGAGGCCAACATGAGCAAGGCACTAGAGTTCTCAGGGCACAGTGCCATGATGCCACTGATGCCAGATACCAGACTTACTCTCTGGATCCTCTGAGAACAGTTAAGAAAAGATCAAGACGGGTGATTTGGAAGACCTCCCAGTGGGCATCTGGCTCTGAGCCACGGAAACCAAATCAAATCTCCAAGATGTGAGAGCATATGAAATTCATTCACCTTTTCAACAGACAAGAACAGCACCCCCTAGAAGCCAGGGTGTCTATTCCAACTTTCCAGCTTGGCCTCTAGTGTTTTCTATGACTATTGCTATACAGTCACCCTAAGACTCAATATTAACAGAAATAAGTGGTTGTCTCTTTTGCTGGATGTGGAAGAATTGTGTTCCCACTACCACTGTTTTTCAGCTCCTGTCAAGAATTTTGACTCTAGAAATCCAAATTGTGGGGAACTTAGAACCTAGGTGAATGTGGTTCTAAAAGGAGATGGCACTGAGGACATGTCTCTCATCCTTCCTGGTTCTAGTCCTACCACTGGTCAAGTCACATCTACATGGAAATCACCTAGTTTGGATTCTGGTACCAGGGCTGAAGACTTGCAGACAAAGGAGATGCTATATTTTACCCCAGTAATCTCACTCCCCTATGTTTTGCTCTATTTTTTTCGAAATATACGGTTATCAGTCACAATGTAACTGGAAAATCCTAGAGAGCAAAAGACCCCAGGTCCTTTTTCTCATTTTTGCAACATCCCTGTGCTGAACACTAATCACATATCCGTTGGCATAAAGAGAACCATTCCTTTGTCTTACATCATTACTCTTTCCTCCTTGATTGTGGTGGTTCTTGCCTGACCTGATTTATGCCATTAAGAGTTTTCTGAAGGCTGCTTTGCATATCTCCATGTGCATACTGTTCTTCACAAAGTGGGGTGGTGGTGGTGGACACATATTTGTCAAGTGGGTGAATTAACAGATGGGTTGTAATATGACACAGGTGAACCCCTCTCAACACTTTACTTAGAAAGATTAGCAGCCAGCCTTGAGGAGGAGAGAGAGGAAGATGCTAGCTTTTCTTTCTTTGAATGCCTCTTGTGTTTCTGAGTTCTTTCTAAATGGTGGTGGAGGCAGGGAGAGTTGAGGCTTCTCTGAAAACCTGCCTTCAAACCTCCAAAATTCTTCTATAATCCTGTGGGAAATAAAGCATGAACAAGTTGGCACTCCCACCAGCAGTGGAGGAGTGTTCCCCTTTCTCCACATCCTCTCCAGCATAAACTGTCATTGTTGTTCTGATTTTAGCCATTCTGACAGGAGTAAGATGGTATCTCAGAGTTCTTTTGATTTGCATTTCCTTGATGGCTAAGGATGTTGGACACTTTCTTATGTGTCTTTCAGCCATTTTAGATTCCTCTATTGAGAATTATCTATTTAGTTCTGTACACTGCTTTTTAATGGGATTGTTTGGTGTTTTGGAAACTAGCTTCTTGAGTTCTTTGTAAATTTTGGAGATCAGCCCTCTGTCAGATGTGGTGTTGGTGAATATTTTTTCCCATTCTGTGAGCTGCTGTTTTGTCTTGTTGACTGTGTCCTTTGCCTTACAAAAGCTTCTCAGTTTCAGGAGGTCCCATTTATTAATTATGGATCTCAGTGTCATTTATTAATTATGGATCTCAGTGTCTGTGCTACTGGTGTAATGTTCAAGAAGCAGTCTCCTGTACCAATTCATTCAGGGTATTTCCCACTTTCTCTTCTAATAGGTTCAGTGAGGCTGGATTTATGTTGAGGTCTTTGATCCATTTGGACTAAGTTTTGTCCATGGCGATAGACATGGATCTGTCTTCAGTCTTCTACATGCTAGCGTCCAGTTATGCCAGCAACATTTGTTGAAGATGCTTTCTTTATTCCATTGTATAACTTTAGCTTCTTTGTCAAAAATCATGTACAGCCATTTTGGAAATCACTATGGCGATTCCTCAGGAAAATGGGAATCAATCTACCACAAGATCCAGCAATTCCACTCTTAGTCTTATATCCAAAAGAAGCACATTCATACAACAAGGACATCTGTTCAATGATGTTCATATCAGCATTATTTGTAATAGCCAGAACCCGGAAACAACCTAGATGCCCCTCAACTGAAGAATGGATAGAGAAAATGTGGTACATTTACACAATGGAGTACTACTCAGGGGAAAAAAACAATTGAATCTTGAAAATCACAGGCAAATGGATAGAACTCAAAGAAACCACCCTGAGTGAGGTAACCCAGTCACAAAAAGACAACATGGTATGTACTCACTCATATATGGATTTTAGACATAGAACAAAGGATTACCAGCCTACAAACCACACCACCAGAGAAGCTAGGGAACAAGGAAGACTCTAAGAGAGACATACATGGTTCCCTGGAGAAGAGGAAAGGGAAAAGATCTCCTGAGCAAATTGGGAGCATGGAGGGAGGGGAGAGGGAGCTAGGATAATGAGAAGGGGAGAAGGGGGGTAAGGAGGACATGAGGGAAAAGGAAGGTTGAGTTGGGGGAAGAATAAAGGAGAGCAAGATAAGAGATACCAAAATAGAAGAGAGAGATTATAGGTTTAAAGAGAAATCAGGCACTAGGGAAATGTCTGGAGATCTACAAAGATGACACCAACTAACAATATAAGCAACAGAGGAGAGGCTACCTTAAATGCCATCTCCTGATAATGAGATTGATGACTAACTTACATGCCATCCTATAGCCTTCATCTAGCAGCTGGTAGAAGTAGAAGCAGATACCAACAGCTAAACACTGATCTGAACTGGAATCCAGGTGCAGAGAAGGAGGAGCAATGAGCAAAGGGGTCAAGACCTTTCTGCTGGTGAAACCCACAGAAACAGCTGACCTAAACAAGGGGGAACTCTTGGTTCCCAGACTGATAGGTGGGAAACCAGCATGGGACTGATCCAGACCCCAGGAATGAGGGTGTCAGTTTGGAGACCTTGGAAATCTATCTTATCCCTAGCATAGGAATGGATTTTGGGAGCTCATTCCACATAGAGGGATACTCCCTCAGCCTACACACATGGGGTGGGCCCAGGCCCTATCCCAAAGGATATGACAGACTCTGAAGATCCCCTATGGAAGGCCTCACCCTCTCTGGGGAGCAGAAAGGGTGTGGGATAGGTAGGGTGTTAGTTGGGGGTCAGGGGAGAAGGAGAGGTAGGGGGAACTGGGATTGACACGTAAAACAATCTTGTTTCTAATTCAAGTAAAAAATGGAGAAAAACCTTTCAAGAAACAAAAGTTTGTTTTTTTTTTCATAGAGACCAATATTGCCACTCTGCCATTAAAAAAACCTGTCAATATATACTATAATTGACATTCTGAATCATAGACATATGGTATTTCAAATCTAGGTAATGTGAAAAGAAATCAAACATTATTTAATCTTGCATATTTCAATGAACCGCACCTCAGTCCTACTTTAGACTGTAGAAGTGTCAGCCCTGGTAATCTGTTTTTATTTCTATGTAAACACAAAACAAAATAAAACAAACCTTAAAGGGTAAATAGTATCTTGGCATATTCAAAAATAATTATTTAAGACCAGTTTTGAAGTCTAACTTCTAAAACAGTTACATCTTATAGCAGACTTTAAGTTTACATTTTCTGTACATGTGTTATATTTAAAACCAAATACTGTTCAAGATGAGCAATCAGAAACTTATTTGTATCTAGTAACTAATTTGAAATTTTCATCTTAGGTAAAGGCATTTTTGAAAATTAGCTTCCTTTACAAACGTTAAGATAGCAATCATCTGATTTTAAATCAACTGTTCAAAATAGCTGGTGAAAATTATTAAAATGAATTTATAGGTAAGAAAGACTGACTAGAACCTATATATATATCTAATTATATACATAATGTAGCTACCATACAGTTGAATCTGTTGCAAAATTTATGGTCATTTCTGAATTGTTGCTTTTCCTGCTGCTTAACTGACCATCACCATGCTAAGCAGCATCATTATGAATGGGTGCTAACTGATCTGGAGATCATTGGGTATGGACTAAATAGGATGTTGATAATGAAGCCATATACTTATGTCTCAACTTAAAACTATTTCAAACAATCATTTACTGTTTTTGCTTTACTTTGAAGAACATAAACTTACATCAGTTATACCATCAGTAAAATTTTATTTGTGGTAAGAAATATCCCATTGAATTCTTGTGAAATAATGTTGGAATATGTCATGTTTTTCACAGTTTCTATCAGTGTGAAATAAAATTTAATTATTGCTTTCAAAAAATGGAGAAAAAAGAATACAAAAATAAAATAAAGCATGTGTGTGTAGGAAACAAAAAGGTCACTTCAAGGGTAACAGACTCACTTTTTCCATGCCATATAGGTAGGAAGCATCAGGTTGGCCTGTCAGGGTTCCTTAAACTACCATCTCCACTCCCTACTCACACCTTGGCCCTGCTCATTGATCATGAATCCAGCTTAACCTAGGCATCAAATGAAACTCTCAGATCATGCTTCCAAATTGCTATTATTTCCATTCTTTCTTCTTTGCTGTCAGAGGCTGTGTATCCCCCAAAGATTCTTACAGCACAAATAGCATTATATCCTTGGAGTAAGGCAATGAACCCCAGGCCAGACGTCCCTTTAAGATCATCAGGTCCCCTATCATCTGCTCCTGTCACCACACTGTCTGTCTACTTCTCTTATTCTCTGGTTATATTTCTCAGATCCACAGATGATGATGATGATGATGATGATGATGATGATGATGATGATGATGGAAGAAGAAGAAGAAGAAGAAGAAGAAGAAGAAGAAGAAGAAGAAGAAGAAGAAGAAGAAGATTCATTCACTGTGTATACATGCCAGAATCTATCTGAAAAGGTTCACACACACATGATTGAACATCATTCTCACAATGACTTGATGACATGGAAGCGATTATGACAAATGTCCTTAGAAGATGAGGAAACAGAAGAAAGTTAAGTAACTCATTAGAGTTGTAAAGTTAGTGAGTGGTGTAAATACTAACCAACCCCAAGTCCTATAGACCCTACTTATCATTCTCAACTTCACTCTCTTACTAGTCACTTTTATCCTATAAATTTCTCTGATCTTAGAGTATCTCATCCTATATCTGGGAATTCTGCCCTGTGTATCATCTCAGCACTTTATAAATCCTCAGTGTCTCCATCACTGCTTGTCTGGTACCAGTCCCTTACAATCCCCATGCTCCTCAGCCTAGTTCAGGTTCAAACCCATGCTTCTTCTCTAACTGAATATTTGAAAGGTAGCAGTTGAGCAAATAGACGATGCACCCCATATTCATTCAGCTGACTGATTGGTAGCTACCAGTCATGTAGTAAAGCAGTTAAGCCCTCTAGTCATAAATCTGGGTTTGCTAATTTGTATCTTAACAGGTGGTTCTGACATTCTTGGTAGTACCTGCCTTTTGCTATGTGGGCTGTTATCCCAACAAGGCAGTGCCCCACCCATGCAGTGCAAGCTCAGAATGCTCCCCTGTGCTCCTCTATGCCTAATCCATATAAACACACAGGAAATAATCTAGGAGAAGCATGAAAAAAGGCTTCCCTGTGTGGAACATCAGTGGTCAGCTCACATTAGAGCCCCTTTGTGTGGTTTAACTCAGTTGCTTTGGGAAAAGCAAAGGATTTTTGCAACATTCTCCCTTTGTCAGGGTGAGCATGAAGGCAGCTTGTACCTTTCTTTCCCCTGTCCCTCCAGACAGCACAGAAGCTCCCAGAACTGTGAACTGGGGGAACAGTTATAGTCCCCTAGCATTTGCTGGGCACTTCCACCTTGAGGCAGACTCAGCCTCTGCCATCCTGGGGTACTGGTTTCCACTAATACACTCATATTTCATCTGCTTTAGCATTTTGCTTTCCCAAGCCTCTTAATCCCTCATAATTGAAGATATTTTATGCTGATGAGTAGTGGTGTTAATCATGCCTCTGGGCCATGCCTAAGGGGACATTTTATTTCATTCTTTCTTGGGCCTTATGCCAAATTGCACTTTTTTCCACCTCAAGGGAGGAGGCCCTATGTACAAGAGTAGATTTCAAGCTAGAGGCTAGGGAGAGCATGCTGACTCCCAGTCTTCTGAGATCCCAGGACTAAGTACTGAAAGGAATGACTTGAAAGTGGGATTTTTAAGAACAGAAACACAGCTTCTCCTTTCCTTTTCATCCAATCAGTCCTCACAACACTGTGGAGTCCAGAGACTGAATCAAATCTGGCACAGATTGTTCAGCAAAGCTGGGAATGTCAACTCCTTTCCCAGTCAGTTCTCTGTGTCTTCAAAGATGAGGTGAAAGGAAAAGAAGGGGAGGGTCTGGGGTAAATTTACAACCTGAGTATAACTCGTAGGAGGCACACAGAGCTGGAGAGAGACCAGTTAGTGAAGTGATTGCCCAGCAAGCAGGAGGATCTGAGTTCAGTACCCAGGACCCACATCAAAACAACAACAAGAGCAAACAACAGGGCTATTTATAATCCCAGCATTGGGAATATGGAGACAGGTGGACTCTTGGATCTGGAAATCTAACCTAAACTACTTGGTGAGTTCTAGCTAATGAAAGAGCCTGTCACCAAAAAGCAGGGTGTATATCATCTTAGAAATGATAGCAGGTGTTTGCCTCTTCATTTTGCATGCACATATAAGTGCATCTACACTCACGTAAACATGCACACAAACACAGACATACATACACATGCACACACATGCAGCCACACACAGGTATACATACATATACATGCATACACACACACACACACACACACACACACACACACACACACACACACACACTCAAAAAACACACATGCACTCAGCTAGGAGCTTCCAACAGTAGATTCATAATGAAGACTAAGATTGCTTGCATAACTCCCCCCAAAACCCACCCCTCTGCAGACTTTCCTGGTGGCCACATCACTCTGCCAGGAGCATTGTTTCCCTTAACTTCAAAGTGGGGATTTCATCAAATTAAAAATGTATAAAGCCACAATCTTGTTTTCTTTAGATTTTAGGGCTCTCGGATCTAGAAGGGATTGAAATGCCAGCAATAGCAGACAGAGAAGAGAAGAATTTATGACCCTGGAAGTGATGTGGCAAAGCAATGGAACGAAGCATTTAAGTCCTTCTATTAAAGTAAGTTACATTAAAGTGTAATAGCATCTGGGGTGGCATAGGCCTTGCTTATTTCGTCACAAATTCCAACAATCAGCAATTTGTCATGGCTGGAGTACAGGTAGTAATTGAACAAGCCAATACTGAGTTCAATCCTTCAGTGGAAAGCCTGTGCTCATCTGGAGATGCTGACATGCATGCCTTAACTCACTCAGAAAAGAAAATCAAGACCTACCTACTCTTACAGCCTTAATCCTAACCCTAACTCTAACCCTAACCCTAACCCTAACCCCAACCCCAATACCAACACTAACCCCAACCTCTACCCTAACCTTAATCCTAACCCTATCCTAACTGTAACCCTAACCCTAATCCAACCCTAACCCCAGCCTTACCCAACCCTTATCCCTAACCCTAACCTAACCCAACCCTAACCTGACCCTCTAAGGATGACAGAGTATGCAGAACTTGATTTCCTTCTCCAAATGACCAGAAGCCAAGGAGATGAGATTTCGGCTTGGAAATCTCATCTTGGAAATCTGTGGTTTGCACCTTTTAAAGTGACAATCCCTGGAGAGTCTGAGCCAGTGCTATTAGGGTTACCTCCTGTGTCTTCACTTCTTCTCTCAGCAAAAATCAGGAAGACTTGAATGTGAAATTTTTGAGCTCCCATCTTACCTACAAAGGCACATCTTTCCTTAGCTCCTCCCTTTTGCCCAAAGAAAATGAAATATGGGCACAGATTTCTTTACATTTTAATTTTATTTCTGTTTTTCTTCTTAAAAGATTTTGTTATTATTTTTATTTATGTGTGTATACATGCATAAACTTGTTCAGGGAGGCCAGAAATGGGCATTGAATCCCCTAAGGATGGAATTACAGGTGGTTGTGAGCTGCCTAATGTAGGTGCTGGGAAGCAAACTCTAGTCCTCTACAAGTGCAGCAATTAGTCTTAACCCCTGAGCCATCCCTCTGTCCAATAAATATTAATTTTGGAAAAAGCAACATCATCAAAAGATCTCCTTCATTTGATGAATGTGTCCCTTTAATATCATCTCACCCTTTGTATGCAGTTCAACACCTTGAGCATAACTACCGGCCTTGTATCTGCTCCACACTCTCCCTGTCCACATCTCGATGCCCAGCATCTATTCTGCTACAATGCTTCCTATTCAGGCCACTCTAACCAACCACTTCCACAGTCCTTAGTGTCCTTTGCTAACCATCGGCACTACTTTTCCTTAGTATATATATTTTTCTCCTTGGAAACAATATACTGATCCTTCTTCGGATTCCTTGACCAGAGTTCCACTTCTGACCTCACTACTCAGCTCTTTGATCTCCATCTGAACTCTTAATTCAGACATTTCATCAGCATTCAGTTTCCATAGTTACTTTCATGTGTGTGAGCTGTGGATTGAGCACTAAGCTAGATGGATGCTCTTGTTAACATTTCATCAGTTGGCTGTGTATCATTTCCTCCAACTCCAGTCAAATTGCAATGCTATCTGGTACACTTCCCACTCTAACATCTCCCTGTGTTCTTTCCCTATATCTCCTGCCCACTCAACCACACCTTCCACCACCCATCATGTACTAACACAACACACATCCCTAATATAAGGTGATGTGTCCACATTTTAGAATGCTCACACTTTGCTGTCAGCCTTCCTGAATCAGAGCAAGGGATGGTGAGTGACTTGAGGTTGAAACAAGAAATTAATATAAGGACCCCACAAATATAGGAGGAAAAAAAAGAAAATCCTCTTGACTCTTAAAAGTTCCAAAGAGCTATCTGTCTTTGATTTGGGGAGAAGAGAGCTAGGAAGATTGAGTTGGCCAAAGGAGAATATCCAGACTGTACCATTTAAATCTCTAATGAGACTCTTGGTCTTCCCCATCTTCCACCAACATTTCTTTTCACTTAGAAGCTTTCAGTGTAGAACTGAAAGAGTTGGGTCTGAAGAGTAGGTAAGATGCAAGGGACCTAGAAGAAATTCTAAATCAAGAGAAGTTGAACGAATGTAGCTCCATCCTTGGGTTACAGTATTTATGTTTTTATATTTGATATGATTTGCATCTAAGGGTATGATTTTCAGCCTTTGATTCTGTTTGTTGTTGGTGGTGATGGTACTTTCCTTTCATTTAGTGGTGACTTCAGTGTCTGACTATCTCTCTATTGTGACAACTATGACCACAATCACTACTACTCCTACTATTGCTGTCATTAGTTTTGGGGAATTCAGTATTTATACTGGTGATTTCCTCAACATCCCAGACACCCAATGCTTTATCTTCCCAGTCACTGATTATGTCATTCTTATACCTTAGTCCCTGATATAGTTTGAATGTGGAATGTCCCCTATATGTCTGTGTATTTGAAAACTTGATCTTTGGCTGGTAGCACTACTTTGGGAGACTGTGGTATTTTTAGGACATGGAACCTAGCTGGTTGAAATGGGCTACCAAGTTGACCTCAAAGGTAACTTGCTTTGGGTTCAAGTCCTCTTTTGTTGCCTCCAGGTCCTGGGCTTGTGAAAAACCAATGTTCCATATTCCAGCTGTGGTAGACAGAAATGTTCCTTTCACTATGCTTTTCTTACCACAACAAACTAAAACCCTTCTGAAACCATGGGCTAAAGCAAACTGTTCCTTCCCCTCATTGTTTCACCCAAGTATCTTATTGTAGCAATGAGAAAACTGTGATACTGTCCTTACTTGAACCAAAACTTTAGCATCACCTTCAATTGCACCTCCTTTACAGCCCCAGCTTCCAATGTCACATTCACTGACTATTCCAGAATGGCCTTGTGCTTCCAGGCTTGTAGTTTTCTGTGTGTGTGTGTGTGTGTGTGTGTGTGTGTGTGTGTGTGTGTGTGTAACTGTTTGCCTATAGATGTCAGAAATGTTAGACGTTCTGGAGCTGGAGTATAGGTGATTGTAAGGCACCTGATATAGGTGCAAGGAATGAACCAGGGATCTCTTGAGGAACACTATGCATGCTTAACCATTAAGTCATCTCTCCAGCCCAAGAAGACATATTAAAACACCCATATTTTAAGTGTTGATAACTATAAAATGCATGGAGTTGGGAAGAATCCATCACTTGGTTTGCAATTTGTGTTAAAGGACTCACTAACTTCAGTAGGTAATGCATACTTAGGGGAAGAGAGAAAGGGTGAGTTTGTTACAAGTTGAGTGTGTTATCTTTGTAAACTTCCAACAGACAGTGGTAATACATAAGAGCAAGGATTGAAGCTTGGAGGCCGTGACTACTTTCTGTCATATTAACAAAATCTTGATTATTTATGTCCCTGCTTCCAGGCAAAATCCTCAATGACCCACACCACATTCTGAACCATGGGATCCTCTACAACACTAACCACTAAGGAGCCCTTTAGCACTTCTTATAGACTTCCAGTAAACACTCTAAATAAACTGGGTTTTTGAGTTCTCCCCTCTGGTGCAGAGCCAAGGCTAATCCTCTAACCATTCCCAACTGTCCTGTTCACCAAATATCAAATACTTCCCCCAGTTTTCTGGCCATCAAACCCCCATTCATTCTTTTATAAATTCAACTCAAATGCCACCTCATTAGCAAAGACTTCTGTCCAAGGCAGCCTCATTGTTTCCACCTCCGTGCTCCCATTGTTAGCTATTTTCACATCTGATAGTACTTACACACTGGTTGCATAATGCTTGCAAACTCATTCAGTTGAGTAAGACAGTGGGCTCTTTGTGTAAAGGACTTCACTTGATATCTCACCATTGCACCCAAAGTCAGCAGAGTGTCTAGCACACCGTAACTCCACCACTAGTGTCATTAAGTGAATGACTGAGCCTTAGCCTAGACTATGGCTAAGGTTCTTCTTCTTCTTCTTTTTTTTTTTTTTTTTTTTTTTTTGCACTGAGAGAAAAAAAAAAAACAGTCAAATGAACAACAACAAAAAAATGAGAATATAGTCCCTAAAAACTCCAAGGAAAAGGAGAACCGAGAAGATTCCATATTCTGAGCCCTCCAACACTCTAGCTTAGATACAGTTTCATTCAGCAACATCACAGATAAAAATGTGGGGACAGGTTCATCTAGGACCGTAGAACTCAATAGGACCAGAGATGGTTCTTGCACTTGTATGTCCAGCAATTCAGGAGGCCAGGGCAGTTGTTGTATTCTATAGATTCTGGTCCTAAACATGGGTATGGGAATGCCAAGTCTTCTGGCTCTGAGGTTAAAGCAACAGTCTTGAGTTCAGTCCTGTATCACCCTGGACAAATGTGTTCCTGCCCTTTTCAGTTTCTCATTTGTAAATTGAAGGGTTTCTACTAAATAATCTCTGCCATGCATTTCAAATTTCAAATTTGTGAGAGCTCCAGATTCTAGTAGAATAACAATAGCTACTTAACTCCAAATCCGTTCACACATCTTCAAAAAGGAAAACAAAAGCCATAAAAAGCAACACAAGAGTAAATAAAAGCAGTCATGACCCAGAACTATAGCACAGGTAGGAAGCCAAGTAAATTATGATGTTAAAATTGTGCAAAGTCAGGAAGTAAAGCAAGCCAGCAGCAAAGCCATCTGGAAAGTATATACTAGAAGGCAAAGGGAATAAAGACCAGGGAGGATGAGGACTCAGAAGAAAGATCCAGCCAAAGTGGGAGATGATAGGGCCACACCCAGGGCTCAGCGCTTCTGAGTGCTGCTGACCAGGTAATCTACTGGAAAGGGCATGAAGGCACAATGCACTAACCATGACAACCTGGAAAAGGAAATGGTCCTGAAGGAGAGGAAGTGATTTCAAAGGGGCACAATTGTGAGTCTTTCTGGTCAAAATAAAGAAGGATTAAAAACTGACATCAGTAAGTAAAAATGGTCATTAAATGGCCCTTTAGAAACAAAAGAAAACAACCAGTAAAAAAAGCACAGTGTTCCTCCTTACCTGCCAAAGGCACCACACAGGAAAGAGATTCTGTTTCCAGATCTCAGCAAGGGAATACTCCCGAACTAAAAATAAAACCATTGTAAGTCTCCTCCATCTCTGTCTACACACAACCTTACTGCTAGCCTAAGAAAATAAGTATTTCAAAATGAACAGAAAAGTGACTGACACTACCATACAAAGTTATTATAAAAGTAAGTTAAAATGAAACCTAAAATATTTCAGTTGGTAAGAAATGCCCCCCAAATACAACCATCATGAAGTTGAAGAAAACTATAATATAACATTATGCCTCACCCTGGATTAAGCATCCTAAATACACATTTCCACATATTAAAACAATTCAAGTTATAAATTTAAACATTGATCTGATAACAAATGTAAACCAAAAAACCAAAACAAACAAATGAAGAAAAAACCAGAAAGATGTGAAAGAATTTATTAAACTTTGAAAATGAGCTGGGGAAAAGATAAAATCATCTCATGTGGGAAAACAAAAGATGTCCAAGAGAGAACAAATTTAGGTAAAGGCTAGCAAATGCAAAGGGAGAGCTTCAAAACAGTCAAGAAATGTAAACAGCCACCTGTAACTCCAGCTCCAAGGGAATCTGACTCCCTTTTCTGGCCCCTGTGGACACTGCACACATACGGTACACATACATACAACATAAAGTAAATAAATCGATCTTTGAAATAATAATAGTAAAAGAGGCTTGTTTCTTTATATCACTCAGCATATTATTCAAGTGTATAAATGTTCTAGCTGTAATGATATGCCCATATAGGTATCCTGTAAAGAAATTCATTTAACAGCTATGCTAAAGAAAAAAATCTTTAGCTGTGCTAAAGAAAAGAATCTGGTTTTTTAAAGTTCTTTAATAACAGAATGTGTTATTAAATATATTAAATAAGGTATATGCCTTTAATCCCAGCACTTGGTAGGCAGAGGTAGGTGGTTCTCTGTGAGTTTCAGGCCAGTCTGGTCTACATAGAGAGTTGCAGGCTGACCAGAGGTACATATGAATGCACTGTCTCAAAAACCAACAACAAACCAACAATAGAATTCTTTAATAGAGGAAAATCACCAAGTCAAAAAACAAGAGTTGGGGAGATAGTTCAGTCTGTAAATTGTTTGCTTTGTGAGCACAAGGACTTGATTTCAATCCACAGAGCTTATTGTAAAAAAAAATAAAAGAAAGAAAGAAAGAAAGAGAGAGAGAGGGATGGAGGGAGGGAGGCAGGGAGGGAGGGAGGGAGGGAGGGAGGAAGGAAGGAAGGAAGGAAGGAAGGAAGGAAGGAAGGAAGGAAGGAAGAAAAGAAGAAAAGGTCAGGCAAAGTTGTGTGCACTTGAGGAGATGGAACCATGTAGATCCCCGGGGGGGCTCATTTGTCAAGATCAAAGCCAATAAGAGACATTAACTTTCAAAGGGTACGGTGTACCTGGGGAATGATACTGTACGTTGTCTTCTGATTCTCTCTCTCTCTCTCTCTCTCTCTCTCTCTCTCTCTCTCTCTCTCTCTCTCTCACACACACACACACACACACACACACACACACACACACACACACACACACACAGTGCATGTACACACACATACAAAAACAAGTGACTAAGTGGGGATGGAAATATAACATTTCACAGGTATTCTCCCTAATATAGTAATATTGATATTAATAGTTTAAAATCTAATAGAACTATAGTGTTATATAAGGTTTGGGTGTGAGGTGGCTCCTACAAACAGGCCTACTTGAAAACTCCAGTGGTGGTGGTGTTTTGGGAAACTATGGAACCTTTAGGATATGTAGTCCAGCTGGAGGAAGTAGTCACTGAAGAGGTGGGTCTTAAAATGCATAGCTCTACCTGGTTTCCTGCCTGCACTGTGCTATTCCACCAAGAGGTGTGACAGTAAGGAATCCAAGCTGTGTGCTCCCACAGGCACACTCCCTATCATGAAAGAACATGTTTCCTTAAACCATGAGCCAAGATAAATCTCTCCTCCCCTAAGTGGTTTCTTGTCAGATATTTGGTTACAACAAAGAGAAAGGTAACTAATACAGAAAGTTTTCAAACAATAATGAGCATGGTCCTTATCTCTAATCCCAGTGCTTAGGAAGAAATGGTAGGTGAATCTTGGTGAGTTCAAGACCAGTCTGGTCTACATAGAGTTACAGGCCAGCCAGTGCTATGTAGTGAGACTCTGTCTCAATAAATAAATAAGTAAACCCTCAGAAAATATCCAATGTCCCTTAAAGATACTGAAAGGTGTTTGACTTCACTAATCATGGAAAAATGAAAATTTATTTATTTTTTTACATTCTGACCAGTTTCCCCTCCCTCCTCTCCTCCCAGTCCTCCCCCACCCCACCCCACCCCCTACACCACTCCCCCCCACCCACCCCCACCTACTCCTACCTTCCAACTACTTTCCAGAAAACAAAAGACCTCCCAGGGTTATCAACCAAAAACATGACATACCAAGTTGTAGTAAAACCAGGTACTTCCTTCATATTAAGGCTGGACAAGGCAACCCACTAGAAGGAAAAGGGTCCCAAAAGTAGGCAACAGAATCAGAGACAGCCCCTGTTCCCACTGTTAGGGGGTCCCAAAAGTAGGCAACAGAATCAGAGACAGCCCCTGTTCCCACTGTTAGGAATCCCACAAGAAGACCAAGCTACAAAACTGTAACATATAACAAGGGGCCTAGGTCAGCCTCATTCTGGCTCTTTGTTGTCAGTTCAGTCTCTGGTGAGCCCCTATGAGCCAAGACCAGTTGGTTCTGTGGGTTTTCTTGTAGTGTCCTTGATCCCTTTCGTTCCTACAATCCTTCCTCCTCCTCTTCCAAATGATTCCCTGAGCTCTGCCAAACGTTTGGCTGTGGGTCCTCTGCATCTGTTTCCACAAGTTGCTGGATAAAGCCTCACTGATGACAATTGAGCTAGGCATCAATCTATGAGTATAGCAGAATATCATTAAGAATAATTCCATTGGCTTTTTTTTTTTTTTTTTTTTTGGTTTTTGCCAGTGGTGCTTGGTTCTATCCTAGTCTCCAGACTCTGGGTCCTGGGCCTCCAGGCACTTCAGGGGTGTATTCTCGCTTGTGGAATGGGTCTCAAGCTGGAACAGTCATTGGTTGGCCACTCATACAATTTCTGTGCTGCCTTTGCTCCAGCACGTCTTCTAGACAAAACAAATCGTAGGTTGAAGGTTTTGTGGCCTGGGTTGGTGTCCAAATCCCTCCCTTGAAAGTCTTTGATTACAGAATATGGCCAGCTCAAGAGAGATGGCTCAACAGTTAAGAGCACTGTTTGCTCTTCCAAAGGACCTGGGTTCAATTCCCAGAAACCATATGGCAGTTCACAACTATTTATAACTCCACTGCCATGGGATCTGACACCCTCACACAAACATAGAGGTAGGCAGACACAAATGCACATAAAAATGGAAATGCAAATTAAAAATTGACTAGTTTCTCAATTAAGAAATTAGTGGGGGAAAAAGGAAAGAAATGAACAAAAACTTTCAAAGTCAGCCCAGTGAAATGGCTAAGTGGATAAAGGCTATGAAAGCCTGGTTACCCAAGGCAGAATGGAAGAGAATTGACCCTGTAATATTATAGTCTAGCCTCCACATTCACACTGTAGCTTGTGTTTGCCCACCCCATGTGTGCACACATCATCAACAACAATAATAATAAAACAGCAGCAACAATAATAATGATGGAGTTTTTAAACTCCAAAATCTTGACAATAATTTTCTCAGTGGAGCAGTAGGGACCAGATCCTCTCTTACACCTCCATTGTGAAAACAAAACTGGTCCAGCTCCCATGGAAGGAACATGGCTATGTCTGTTGAACTGATAAGTACATTGTCCTTTTTGTTGTTGTTGTTGTTTTCTTTTTTGTTTCGTTTTGTTTTGTTTTGTTTTCAAGACAGGATTTCTCTGTGTAGCTTCAGAGACTATCCTGGCACTTGCTCTGGAGACCAGGCTGGCCTCGAACTCACAGAGATCCACTTGCCTCTACCTCCCGAGTGCTGGGATTAAAGGCGTATGTCACCAACGCCTGGCAGTACATTGTCCTTTATCTCAGTAATTCTGATGATGCTCTTTGGACAATTATAGAATGAAAACATTCATGGGTTTTTCTTTGTGGCACTATGTGTAATTAAAAACACCATTGGAGACGATCTAAACGCTCATGTGCAAGAGACTAATTAAATAAATGACAACAGCAGTCCATAATTGAAAGTTATAAAGCCATCAGAAGGAAAGTGCTCTTCCACTGAGTTATATCCCCAGTCCTCTTTGTATTTTTACTTTGATACTTAGTCTCACTGCTTTGCCCAGGCTGGCCTTCAAATCATTCTGTAGCCCAGGCAGGCCTTGTGATCTTTCAGCCTCAAATTTCTAAATAACTGGAATTATAGGCCTGCCTCTCTCTGATAGTTTTTTACTTGTGTGATTATTCAAGTCATACTTACATAGTTACAGATATAAATATCAAAGTAGGAAGGAGAGGAGTATACTATGACACTATCAAAATTGAAGCTATCATATAAATAATCCTGTATGTCATATGTGTTGTTCCATTTTCCATTGCTACAACAAAATACACAAGGCTGAGTAGTATATAAAGAAAGGAGGTTTATTTAGCTCACACGTATGGAAGCTTAAAGTCCAAGTTCAAATAAGCCCATGATTCACTCTCTGGTGAGATCTCCTCAACTACATATCATACATGGCATATGGTGTCATAGAAGTACATGTGTGATAGGAAGCCAGAGAGTGCTTCTTGATACTAGTGTCCACATGAACTATGTTCATCCCTCTGGAGGTAGAACCCCCAGTGATATAACTACCCAAAACAATCAATTTCTTCAAGTTTCCTGAACTTCTTAATGTTGACACACTGAAACCAAGCTTCTACTACTTGAACCCTTGTGTAACAAGCCATACCTAATGTATGTATAGAATAAACAATACCATATGTATGTATATATATAATATATGTTTATATATATATTATAAACACACACACTACTCACATAGTTTCAAAAGATCACCCAGTTGGAACAGAGGAAGAAGCCCATGCAATAACCAACTTAGTCAAATGCTCCAACTTAACATCACCAGGAACAGTACAAGCTTATATTATGTGCTCAATTGTGTATCCTCTCAGAATCATCCTGGGTTTCTGCCCACTCCTCACACCTTCCAAACAAGTCCTGTAAACTGTCTAAGGCCAATCTCTTCTCCCTCAGGTCATTATCCTCTCTAAGTTTTAATGTATGACCAACCTACCAATTAGTCTTTCTCCAGTGTTCTACGATAAATGTTAAATAATTATCTATTGATCAATGGCAATGAGAAAAGAATACTTAGATACCCCCTTTGTATATATATGTGTGTGTGTGAAAAGCCTTACCATAAAATAGAATGTCAACTAACAATGTAATAAGTAGCATAGAGTTGAGAAAACCTCCAGTGACTTAGCCAAACATACCCAACTAATGCTAAAACATTATGAGACTGAATTTTTAAGATCAAGATACTCAAATAGTTTGAAAACATCACCAGGTAGAACTTGGGGTCACCAGAAATGAGGCAAGTTGACATTATGAACTTTGCCATGCTATGCTATTCTCAGGCGGCAACCTTGCCTATATATTACTTGTAAAAGTTTTCTCACCTGAGTCTGATCTTGAAAAAGCATTCAGACTTCCAACTAAACCATCAGGCATTCTTCAAGGCAAGTGGCCAAGACTCTTCAAAAGACTCAGACCATAGAGATCTATGGAGGAAAAAAAATAGCTCTCAGGTAAAGAATAAAAAGACATAATGGAACTCTATGTAATTCCTGGCCATTGAATGAACACTTTTTAAAAAATAGCCATAAAAGATACCATTAAGGTAATCACAGAAATCTGAACAAAGGTTAGGTATTTGATAAAACTATGGTATTCTCCTTAAATCTCCTGAGTATGATAATTAAAATGTAGTCATTTAGAAGAACACCCATAGCAAATATGGCAAAAATATTAATGGCAAATTTGTATGAAAATTATGTAAATATTCTGTGCTATTTTCCCAATGGCCAGATATAGAATTTTCAAAATGAAATATTGAGGAAAATACTGTACTTAAAGGAAAAAAGACTATGATTTTTTTAAAAATTCTAAGTTTGTCTAATTCTTCAGGCAAATTATCTTTAGCATCTGTCTGTCATGTTCTCACTGCTGCTGGCTCACAGCCTCCATCATATCACAGCCAGGATCCCTGGAAACGGTAACATCATAGTTTGCAAGGCCTCTCCTGTCCTTCTCCCAAATCATCCTTCTAACTAGGGATTTTGTGAAGACTCAATTTTGCACAATTTTTTTCAATAGATCCAATTTATCCCAGGGCTAAATTCAACCTCTTAGTCTAGCAGTTCCTTCTGTTGTGAACCTGTATTTTAAACTGCTGCCCTGCCATCCATCTCCAAGTGAAAGCTACAGAAGGCTCAGAATGAACTCATTTGATGCAGAATCTGACATGTCCCCTCCCTCTAAACATGTATCTGTTGCTGAATTCCATATATTCATCACACCATCATCCACTGTTGTGCAGGTGTGGTGGCCTCTTAGACTAAGCCTAGTTTTGGCACACACTTTATAAACTTCACAGCCTTATTTTTTAAGCCAACTATAACCCTCCACTGTCAATCTCTTTCACCTTAGGCCTTTATCATATCTGAACTTGAACCTGTGACTGATGGGGGAGGTCCTTCTGTGTATATGATTGTCTTATTGGATGATAAATAAAGCACTGTTGGCCAATTAGGCAACAAGTTAGGTGGGACTATGAGTCAAGGAGGATTCTGGGAAATGTAGTAGAGAACTAGGCAGGAAGTGACATAGCAGACAGATTCATATATAAGCAAGGACAAGAAGGAAGTCATTCCTTTCTCTCTTCCTCCTGGTGTCTGCTCTGGAGTCGCCATTGATCCACCAGCAAGAGAGGGCACCAGTGGAAGGCATCCTCGATAAGTCTTATAAAATATATAGATTTATGATCATTGAGACTGAGCTAGCAGATGAGAAATCCTAGTCATTGGCCAAGCAGCATTTGTACCTAATATAAGTCTCTATGTGTTACTTGGGACCTTAACATGGCAGCAGGTGGAACTCAGACAGCCTGGCGGAAAATGCCCACATGGCAGCAGGGCTCGGGCAGCTTGGCAGAAAGACTTAATGCTACATGTGACCAGTCTACCAACTTGGTTTTGCCTCCTGTTCCATGTTAAATATTATTACTTATCAATGTAGGACAATGAGAAAAGAAGCCCCAAGTTCCATTTCTTCCTCCTGTAAGGACAAATGCCTCTTAGAAAGATGTGACTGACAAAACAGTTGTCCTAAAGTTCTGGATGAGAAAAAATTGTACAGAAATCATTAGCTTTTCCTTCACCGAAGTTCCCAAAAGCTCAGTGTGACAAATGCCAGGATATTAAAGGACATAAAATCCCTTTTTCCTGTCTAATTCCTAATGTAGAAACTAGAAAATGGATACATGGTGGAAAGAGCCTCTAATCCATGACTGGCCATAATGTGTCTGACGTTGACAATTCTCATGTGGGCTTGGCAACCTGTGCTGTCTGGAGATACCTGTGGCTGTGGTGAACAAAACAGATGTTCTAGAG
Organism: Cricetulus griseus; assembly: GCF_003668045.3. NCBI lineage: Eukaryota > Metazoa > Chordata > Mammalia > Rodentia > Cricetidae > Cricetulus > Cricetulus griseus. The sequence continues at coordinate 161,931,003 of NC_048597.1, forward strand.
CAGGGGTTGGCAAACTGTAACCATCAGGTTAAATATGATTCATGGCTTGATTTTTTTGTAGTCTATAAGGTTAAGGTAGCTTTTTAGCTTTCATGTTCAAGAAAGAGCTAAAACCTTAAATGGCCCACAAGATCTAAAATAGTTACCATTATGAATTTAGAGAAAAAGTTTAAAATTATACAAACATGAATTTGAATACTATGATTTCCATCAATAGGTAAACAACTATAGATAGCCAGTTAACCCTCCTCTCTTTTTATTCTATTAAATATATGCATACATTCACATGTATGCAACTTATATGTGGGTGCCCTCAAAGGCCAGAGGAAGGTATGAGACCTCCTAGAGCTGTAGTTGGTAAGCTACTCAATGTGGGTGCTAGGAACAGAACTCATGTTCTCTACAAGAGCAGTCAGAGCTCTTAACCTTTGAGTTATCTTTCCAACTCCCATCACTTATCCTCTATTAATCTTGGATTTCCCACTTGCACATGTAGATGAAATACCTGCACTTGAGTTATTGCAAAAAAGGTAAGTGAATTGGTGTTTATAATTTATTTAGTGCAATACTTGATAGACAAGTGCTCCACAATTGTTATTTGTAATTATAATAGAGGAAAAATTGTTAGTTTAAACAACCATGCTTGTCTTTTCAAAAAGATATAATCCATATTAAAAGGGTAGAATTTTTTTCTATGGCTGTCTTCCCCTGGCTGAGATTAATGGAAGAACTTGAAGGGGAAAAATGGAAATTTCAAAATTCTTGCCAATTATTCCAGACTGCCAAAGAAGAATGTTGGAATATATATTCTATGACTTAATAGGACATATCAATGAGTCTTTGCATATATAAACAGGTATTCAGAGCCAAGTAGGGTAAGGAATATAGATAAAAGACAATCTATACGATGAAAAGAATTGGGTTTGAAAGGGATAGTCAAGTTTCTTTCTCATTCATGGGGGCAGAATATGTATTGTCTCCCTCTTTACTGAACATACAGCAACAGTAAAATTTTTAATGACTTTTAAATAGTAGAAAAATAACTATATCAAACTGTTATTCAAAGGCAAAGAGCAAGATTCTCAGTTGAGTGCAAAACAGAAAAAATATCCTTAAAAGGAAGAAGAAGAAGAAATTGTCATGCCATACATATACCATATAGGAAATGAGGGTGATATACATAGGCCTAAGATTGTTACCAATCAGCTATTGGGACATTGTCGCTACAGATACTAACATAAGTCAATGACAAAAATATGAGCCCAATCTTGCACTGTGTGACCCAGATTCTGCACATCTCATACGATAAAGGAGCCATTGAAAAGATTTGCTAATTGGGCAATATACAACACAGAGATGGAGAGAAAGGTGGGGGACAGAAGAGGATACAATTGGCTTTGAAAGTCTTTTTAGTGATAATAGTCTTGAGAGTAGTACATGTCTACGAAAAAAACCCACAAGCCTCACTTCAAAGGAGATGAGAGATAGCTTATTCTGGAGCCAAATATGAATAACCATGACCTGAGGACACAGATTCAGGATACCCCAATTCCAATGTGATAACAGTTTCATGGAATTTTTATAGTGACAGAACAAAGAAAATCATAAATCAAGGCAATTTCCAGATACATTGGTGGAAACATTAAGTAGGTGGTTACAGCAGAGAAGCGAAAAAAATAGCCACAGGATTGGGATACTATCTGATGACACTCGTAGCCTTTTGGTTGGTGAAAACTAGGTTTTGTCAAGTTAATATATTCCAAAGAGTTTTATCTGTTAGTCACAATATGTAAGGTCAGACAGAGTGGTAGGAAAGAAATGGTTATTTAGGGGGCTAAAGATAGCCCAAGACAAATTGTAATTAGACTCAGGGGCTGTGACATTCTAATCTCTCCACAATCATTGAAGTTTTAATCAGTTACTTGGCCTTGCAGAAGACTCGGGGGGGGGGGGGGGAGCAATTTCTTTGTGGGAACTTTTGTTTACATAGGCTAGACCAAAAGTCCACTGAGGGCTATAATGGATAAGTCCGACAAGCACTGACTTTGCAAGCATGAGATCCTGAGCTTGCTCTACAGAACCATAGAAACCAGACTGATGGTGTGTGCCTTTTGATCCCACTGATGGCAAGATGGGAGGTGGAGATAGACAGAGCCCTAGAAGCTCTCTAGCCAGCTGGGCTTGGAGAAGTTCCAGGTCAGAAATCCTGCCTCTAACAAAAGAAGGGAGGTGACTGAGAAATGATACCTGAAGTTATCCTGTGACGACCCCCCGACACACACACACACACACACACACACACACACACACACACACAAATCTACACACATGAAAAGGAAGTCTCAGGTTCAGGATTGGCAAAGGCATCATGGCTCTATGGGGTGTCATTATCTCCAACAACCGAGTGGGCTGTTGCCACCTGAACAAACAAACAAGCAAACAAATAAACCCAAAGGTAATGGCAACTTTGATTAAACATTTCTGTGATCAGTAGAATGTATTTTACAAGTATAATAAATGTGACAAAAAGAGTTCTGTAGCTTCAATAGACAACGCCTCTGGCTGCTATGGACATACAAAAGGGACTCAAAGGGAGCTCACATTACTGTCAGCTGGCACAGACACTCTCTCTCTCTCTCACACACACACACACACACACACACAGAACTGTTTGCATAAGAAGGAAATAAAAGGAACTCCCTAGCCGTTATTACCACTGTCTCTTCTAGTGTGCTGGGGCAAGGCTGAGATGGAAGATGAGGGAATTGGAGCTCTGCCATCCACGTGAAAGTGGCAAGAGGGGAGGTGATTAATATCATAATAGATTTAGGTGCTGACCCTGCCCAGTTGGTTTAGTCTCTTTCTACAGTTCAGTTTTAATGAAAAAATGTCTTCCTACTAAGAAGTCTAGTAGATGAGGCCATTATCCATAAACCAGAAGTCATTCATCAGAGATGCCAAGAGTAGACAAGAAGTCAACTTTGGGAATTCCCATGTAGGGCCACCAACCCATTCTACTAAAAAGACATAGTAGAATCTATCTCACACACTCATGCAGGAATGTCTCAGCCTACACATGCCCACGTGGCCCAATCACTATTCTGTTATTTGTATCACAACAAGCTATCATCAAACCAGGGCTGCTTGACCTGAACAAGGGGGAGCTCTTGGCCTCCACATTGATCACTGGGAAACCAACATGGGACTCATCTAGACCCCATGAATGTAGGTGTCAGTGAGGAGGCCCTGGAAATCTATGGGGCCTCCTGTAGTAGATCAGTACTTATCCCTAGCATAGGAATGGACTTTGGGAGCCCATTTCACAAAGAGGGATACTCCCTCAGCCTAGACACACAGAGGAGGGCCTAGGCCCTATCCCAAAGGATATGAAAGACTCTGAAGGACCCCCACCATAGAAGGACCCTGGGGAGCAGAAATGGTATGGGATAGGTAGGATGTTAATAGGGAGGGGCAGGGGAGAAGGGGAGGGAGAAGGAAACTGGGATTGAAATGTAAAACAATCTTGTTTCTAATTTAAATTTAAAAAATGGAGAAAAAAATCAGGGCTGCTGGCTCCTTCACTCATAGCACACAATAAAAGGGGGCCATTATAACCACAACCCCAGAAAAACATTTGTGTCCAGCAGGGAAGCTTGCCACCATCTAATGAAAGTGAAAATATCCATGGGGAGATGCCATCACCCAGATATACCACATCCACCTATACATAGTCACCTGTAGTGTGGCCAAGAGTGTTTTAGTCAAGACATGATATAATCTAAGCAAAACACTGAAGATTGAGGCAATGTGATTTAGGTATTGTTTTTTAATGCAGATAGAACTACTGGTCAATACACAGGTGCTTAATGTTAATAAGATTTCTAAGAGCAACGGAAATTTGAATTTCAGTAGGTGCATATCTGAAGAAGAAAAATGGTTAGAAATAATTTGCAAGTTCATAAGTCCAGGGATAATCACCAGAACTTTGAGGAAACAAACTTCAAGCAAGTCCAGAAAACATATGCCACACATGATTCAACAGAAAGGTGTTGAAGAGGTCAGAAATAACAGAAGATCAAAACATATAACTGAAGATCATCGTGTTAAGTGAAATAAGCCATGCTTTCTCTTTTGTAGGAAACAAGGGAACAAAGACAAGAAATCAAAAGGGAAAAACACAAAAAGTAGAAAGAGAATAGGAAAACAGGGAGTGAGGAGAAGAAAGAATAATGAAGAGGGTGAAAAAAGTATACCACATGCAAGTATATAAATGTTTCAACAAACTCCCTTTGCATGATTAATATAAACTGATAAAAATTAATTAAAATGTCAAAAAATATCAATTATCATTTCATTAGCCCCTCTCTGACTCAAGAAATCGAATAGCCAGGGCTGGTGATACAGATCTATAATCTCAGCTACTCCACAAGATGAGGCAAAAGAATCATAAGCTCAAGTCCTGCCTTGACTACAGAGTGAGTTGAGGGCCAGCCTGGTGATTTTGTGAGCCTTTGTCTCAAAATTTAAAAAAAAATTAAAGGGATGGATATGTATTTAGTGGTAGAGTGGTAAACCCTAGGTTCAATACCCAGTGCTACAAAACAAGCAAGCAAACAAACAGAAAACACTAAACAAAACTCTTGGTGCTTGGGCCCAACTCAAAGGTAAATGGCCTACATGAAATACAGTGGAGGAATATGTGTAAGAAATCAAGGTTAGGAACCTAAGCTAGGAACAGTGTCAATAAACACAGAGTTTGCACTTTTGCCTATAATCCTTTTGAGAGTGTAAAGTCTCAGGCCTGATAAGGCCCTTATAAAGATCCTGGGACCCTGGACTCCCAGAAAGTCATTTTCCTGTCTGTCAAATGAAAGAGGCATTTATGAAGATTGTTAAATGGTCCCTGAATGAAGGCACATCAATATGTTGTCCTATCATGGCTTCTGGGAAAGAGCTGGAGTTACATGAGGAATAAAAGGGTCCCCTTTCATTATATGATGGCCCATGGCAAGAGAGTGAAGTATACTGTTAGGATTTCCAACTAAAGATATCCTGTTGCTAGTATTTGCAGGGGTGGGGGAGATCGTGAAAGCTACCTTCTTTAGATGAATGACAGAACACCACTAGAATGTAAATGCTGTGGTATACCCAATCATGGAGATATAGGACCAAGGACCAAGCAACAGGGGAGTATATTAGGCAGAGATCTCTAGAGAAATAGAGCCAACAGGATAATTTGTAATAAGAAATTGCTCATAATCATGGTGTCTAGTAAATCCCAAGATCTGAAGAGTGACTGGGCTAGTTGGAGACATTGGGAGGGCCAATGGTGTCATCCAAGGGCCAGTTGATCTGAGATCAGGAAAGCTGATACCTCAATTCAAGTGTAAAGGTAGGAGAAATGTCAATGTCTCAATTTGAAGGTCACCAGACAAGAAGAATTCTTCACTTAGGGGAGGATCACTTTTTGTTCTAATCAGGCCTTCAACTGATTGGTTAAAGCCTCCTCATTTTAAAGAGGTCCATCAGCTCACTTGCTCCTCCAACTTAAACATAAAGCACATCCAAAACCACTGGTAGAAAAATACCCACATCATGTGCATATGAACCAGTATCTGAGCATTCTGTGGCCAGTCAAGCCAACCCTATAACATTAGCTGTCACAGTAGGGAAAAAATATCAATTAGCTATCTCCAGTAAACAATGAAGCTCAAAATGCTGAGTTCTTTGAAGCATTATGCTTTTTTAATTAGACATGTGTACTAATGATGTTCTCCATGGCTGGGACAAAGTGCCTGGCAGAAGCAACCTAAAAGGAGGAAGGGTTTATGTGGACTCTCACAGTTCAGGGGATTTCAGTTTATCCTAATAGGCAGCAACTATCGGAACCAGTGATGGGTGTATCCTTCAGTGCTGGCCCAGTGACTTGTGGACTCTAGCTAAGCTTCACCTCCCAAAGATTTCACAGCCTCTCTCAAACCACCAGCTGGAGACCAAATGTTCAAACACATGAGCCTGTGGGAGACATTTTACATTCCAACTCTAATGCCACACTAGGAACTGAAGGATAAAAATGGTTAGATTTTTAGTGAATGTCTTTGAAGAGACTAATTCCATTCTCCTCCTGAAAGAAGTCATGAATAAGTAAAACCATAATTTTATGTATATCCCAACCTAGACCCTAGGCTTCTCAGTCCTTTTTCCATTGGCAAGGCATAAAGAAATGCCATACTGTCATGGGACACACTGGAATATCCATGATATGGATTGGCTAATGTCAAGCAGTCTTGGAAGGTCATCACCAAGCCAGCCACATCCCAAGCGAATCCTGCTTGTGTGGCAGATCATCAAACAGTAGCTTTCAACAACTTCCTTCTTGAAAATGACAGCCAGCTGACGCTCTGAGGCAAATCAAGAATGAATTAATAGTGTTCTTTCTGAATGCTCCTGAACCCCAAGAGATGCCACTGGTGAGAAGAGACATGATATGGTGAACATGGGAGGAAAAACAAAAACACATAGGCCAACATCATAGACAGAAATGATATCACCTTCATAAGAGGTCAGGACTCAAGAGGATGAGAGATTGAACACATGTTGCTGTTACTTGCCAATGTATCATGGGGACCATGGTGGCTCATTATGAATTAAAGACCTCTAGATGCTGTTCTCATACTAGGGATAAAAGAAACCAGCCATCCAGGGGAGACCATGTGAAATATAAAGGAGAAAGTCATTTCCTGTTGAGCTGCTGGGCCAGGGTTCCTCTCTGGTAGCTCTGTCAAGATCTTATACATAACTCAGAATGATCCTAGCCTTCTGATCCCCTGTATCCTACAAACTGTCTCATCCCAAACAGGGATGTCTTGTGTGTTGTGTCATGCCAAAGGCTAGGTAATAGAAGACACTGGTATCTCTTGGATAAGGGAAGATAGCTGTCACTTCTCGAGAATACTCATTCTGCCCTATGGAGAAGTGTTGGGAGCCAAATCTCGGGGCGTGGCATGAGATCCTAGGCCATGCTTGGCAGGCCACATAGTTGACCTTTGCAAAGCAGCTCCTTGGAACCACAGCTCAAGAGGTGGGGCAGCTTGGCTCAGTCCTCCACCCATGGGCTCAGTCACCTGGGCAGCCCCTTCTTGGACCTCTTGCTCACGAACTCTTTGCCCTGCCAGGCATCCTCTTTGTGGCTTCCTAATATCCTGCCTATATCAACACCTGGTGCACAAACAACCCATTCTGCTCCTCCCCATATCCTGACTATGTAAGCTACCCTGAGAAAAGTAAGATTTGCCACTTGTTCAGAATCCTGTCTTGTAGTCGTTCTTTCTGCATCTCTTGTCCCCATTCCCTATCCCTGACTCTCTTGTCCCAGGTTGATGTCCTGCAGGTCGGGACAGAGAAGCTTATGGACAAAGAAACAATCACCACCACCAAGACCAGCTTCCTAGCTGTGGCTATAACATCTTGGCAGCAGATCCTCTAGTCCTAGCTATGTTCAGATGGCTTTAACCTCATGAGTATCACTAAGCCAGAACAGCCCAGCCAAACTGTTCCCAACTTCCTGGCTCACAGAAACTGTGAGAGATTAAAACGTGAGTTATCAGCAGCTATAATTATCTACACAGGACCTGTGCAAGATCAAGCCGGTCAACTTTCCAGCATGGATGGGAGAGGAGTTCACAAGTCCCACCTCCAACTGAGGAGCTATTGACAATTAATGGCTTCTAGGAAAGGGAGAGACATTTTTCTTTAAAGATAGGTTTCTTTAAGATCCCTGGTATGTTGACAATGCTCCCATTGATGCCTCTATGCCTATGAACTATTTGGGCTCAGTGAAATATATATTTTTAAAAAAGACAAAAAACATGAAGTTGCTGGGCGATGGTGGCACACACCTTTAATCCCAGCACTCGAGAGGCAGAAGCAGGCAGATCTCTGTGAGTTTGAGACAGCCTGGTCTACAAAAGCTAGTTCCAGGACAGCTTCAAAAGCCACAGTGACTCATGTCTCAAAACACACACACACACACACACACACACACACACACACACACACAACACACACAAAAAAAAAAAAAAAAAAAAAAAAAAAAAAAAAAAAACATGAAGTTTAGGAGGGTTTGGGGGAGATTATCAGGTAATTGAAAGGGGAAGTAGGGGAAAATATGATTAAAATACATTTGGGGCATGTGTGAAATTCTCAAAGGATAATTTTAGAATATTATGTATGTATCAAAAAACAAGTGAATTGTTATTTTGAGCTGTGAAGTTTTCGGCCATGTTGCTACACAGCAGTATATAACTAAACTGGCAAAGACCAAAAGGAAGTCACGAGTAAAACATACAAGATATATCAAGTGTAGATGATGAATAAGGAAGTGGTTTGTGAGTTGTAGGAAGACCCCACCAGGAATGCTAGTTATAAATAATAAAGTGGTGATCTGCAAGGCATGCTAATGAAATATGGAACAAGTAGAATGTAAGTTGAAACAAATGTTCTGGAGAAGAAAAATCATGGTCATATTACTGCTGGAATGAAATCTTTGTCACCCCCAAATCAGCTACTCATTGTGGACATCCATATGGCTTCATTTTGGCCTGATATGCTCTATGCAAGAAATTGACATAACATCCCTGGATGTCAGGAAAGGAAACTGGCAAGCAACAACTGTCTAATCATACATTTTCTGGCAATGATACTCTTCCTGTCAGAGGTCAACCATGTGCTTTGGCCAGGGCCCCTTCTCTGCCTTAGACCTTGCATCAGCAGGGAGAGAGGATGCAGCAGATAGGAGGGAGATGGATGAGTTTGTGAACCCTGGGATTCAAGCAGTGTGGTCCCTCCACCTGCTCCTACTCTTCCTAAGTGAGCTAGCCTACCCGCCCCTCTCTCCTTGTCCCTGCTGTGTGTTTTAAACAGATGTGGTGAACAGAGCTCCAAGTACTTCGATTTGCTCTATGAAGCAAACCCCAGAAGAACTTACAAACTACCTGCCACTGCCCATGACAGGGACTGTAGGTAAGTCTCATCACTACTCTGAGTATCAGCCAGGCTTCCCCCTTGTCCCCCATAAAGAGTGCCTAATGGCTGTGTGCTCAGCAGACCTGTAGAATATACCAGTTCCTCGTGAGAAGGCACAGCCATGTGCCAGGCACAAGCTAGGCAGTTATCCCAAGGTTGTCTTCCCCGCCTTTGTGTCTCCCTGGACCTGTCGGCGACTTTGGCTACTTTATCTGTTAAAAGTTCTATGCCCACCTTGCAGAATTCCTATGAACAAATACCATTTCTGAAAGCATCTACCAGAGCCCTTTGTGCATGACCAAAGCCAGGCAACAGTTCATTTTTTAAAATTCTACTTTCCTTTGCCTATAAACATTTGAACAGCTGCCTCTGTGGTATCATTTCCAAAATGTAGGCAGTCCCTCTACTCCCTGGAACCCAGGGCACTCTCTCTTCAACTCCCAACTTCCTATTCCTTTAAAGGTTAGAGCTTTGTTCCTTTAATGGGGAATTTCTGCTCACCCTGCAGGGAGAAACCAAATGGTTTAAATTCACCCCAAGATACAAATGACTAACAATAGAGCCTTGCTCAAAGAGGAAGGTTTTATTGGGAGAGGGAGGAGGGAGCAAAAGACAGTGTTCAGAAAAAGGGCACCCAGAGGTGGAAGGAGAAAGGCCTCCACAGGAAAACCTTGATGCAAAACTGAATCTGGACATTTGGAGGCCCTGGGATCAGTACAGGACTGACCCAGATAGCCCACTGTCTTAGAAATACCTGCCATCCTGGAAGAATCTCCAGGAGTCTTACCCTGGGAAGCTATCTCCTTAATGAAGATGGAAGCCCTCAAGGGTTCAGAGGTCAACAAGCAAATGTGAAGCTTGTAGCTGGGCAAGGTGGTACAAACCTATAATCCCCAAACCTAGAATTGCTTCAATTTCAGAGTCAGGTTAGGCCATAGAGTGTGACTCAAAAATAAACAAGCAAACAAACAAATAAAAAATAAAAATAAATAAGAATGGAGTTTGCATTGCATCCTATCAAACAGAGTCGTAGTAAATTAGGTGGTTTATCTCTCAGGATTTAGCCCCTCCACCTTTGCCTTGACTTAAAGATTCTCCTTGGTCTCAGGATTAGGGAAGGGGCTTGTGGGGTTTTTAACTCTGCACTGTGGGTTTCAATGTGTAATCCCAGAGGTGCATAGCAGTCTGGTGACAGAGGGAGATGGTAGTAATGGAAACACACCAAATTAAGAGTTGATAAAAGTTTGGAGCCCTTTATTGTTGGCACATAGGCTTTTTCTGGAGCTCAGACTGCCCTGGAATTCACAACCCTCCCCCTCTGCCTCTGTGCTGGGTGCTGGGATTGCTCGTATATATACCACCATGAGAGTCATACATTTTGATTTCACAACTGAGTTGGACACCATATTAAATCTGGCCCTGGACAAGTGATGGAAGGTCCCTCTCAATCACTAGGGCACTCTGGAGAACAATTTGCCTGGAAGCCAGAGGAGTTTAAGCCTCCCTAGCCCTCTACTCAGAAAAAAGATCTGAGCTTCCCCAGCTGGAGCCATTTTGTAAGCGTGTGATTCATCCTGCATCCATTCTAAATCAATATTTTCTTTGTTGTCTAATATTATACTTGGAACCTTGACTTCATTTTCTTATAGCTCCTCTTCCCCCAGAGTTGTACAAATTCCAAACCTTACCAAACCTGGTTCCTCCATTCAAGGTCCTCAAAGCATTGTTCAATTAATAGATTAAATGAAATGGATACAAAAAAATGTGATTGGTTCACAGAAAGCCAAGCATTGTTGGCAACAAATGCTTATGGATCTGGCTGGGCTCCCTCCCTTCTAACCCAGGTAAAGGTGGGTCCCTAGACACAGTATGAACCTGACCAGGAGACTGTGTTCTCCAGCTAGGCCTGCACTGTCTAGCCTGGGCCAGAATCCTTAGTAAGAATGTTCAGTGGCTAAGCATCCAATTCAGTTTTCCAGAGGCCCCCGGCCTAGTATTACAGTTGACATGAAGCAGATTCCTCTTCTCTAAATCACTGTTTATATTTTAGCCAAGTGTCCTACATAAATCTCAGATCCAACCACCAGACTCTCTGGCTGCTAGAGAAATGACCAAGCCCAACAAGAAAATAGCCTAATAAGGAGTTTATGCAAGAGTTGGGGTATCTCTGTGTAAAAGGCTAACTCTGGGAGCACAATTCCACACAACCCTACTGTGAGACTTCAATATTGGAGAACAGGATGGTATTGAAAGCAGCTTTACTGGAAATCAAGGTTGTTTCAAAGAACCATAGCCCAAACCAGGGTATTAGGCTGTGAAATATACATTTCGTTCAAGTAAGATTCAGAAAACATCCTGGAGCCCTTGCTCCATAGGGCTAAGAAGTACATAGATTTGATTTCAGTTCAAGTCACTCTCCAGTATGAGTTCACTCCCTCCCTCCCTCCCTCCCTCCCTCCTCCCTCCCTCCCTCCCTCCTCCTCCCTCCCTCCCCCTCCCTCCTCCTTCCCTCCCTCCCTCCCTCCCTCCTTCCCTGCCTCTTGTCCTTCATCCACCCCTCTATCTTTTTTCTTTCTGTAAGGAAAAGAGAACACAACTTTGAATGGCTTTGTGGCTCCATAAATTAATATTAGGGTTTGGTTCAGAGCTCAGTGCAGTTGTGTGGTAAATTGTGGTTTGGGCCTCATGGTCTGGATGATTAGAAGGTTTGGAAGCCTGCAGAGTGGTGGCTCCAAAAGGCTTAGAAGAAGCCTTCTGCTTGTAGGAGGGGGTGGCCTCTGAATGAGTTCAGCCTGTGCTGACTCCCGAATTCTCCAGCCACTGCTTCGGGTTGGTTGCCACTGTTTCTTTTCTGCCATAGTCTTGCGTAGTCTAGCCCAGAGTAGCTGTTATTTTTAAATAATAATTAGAAAGAGTGAAAGTAATCTTTGGGGAATGCAGGAGGGGAGAGAGTATCTTTATATTTAGACATTCTGGACTTGATTATAAATCCTGGAGCGTGGCCACTCTGCTGGGAATTGCTTCTCTAGGCAACACCTTCCTACATGATTAACTGACTACTGCCATCTAGTGGATTTGGAGGCCTTTGCTGCTCTAACTCCTAATAAACAAGAAATGTGCACTGATCTTAAGAGAAGCCCTACTTAATTAGGCCCACATATCTTAGGGTAGCCCACGGGTAGGATTAAGGATCAGTCACCCTTGGATATTCCTCCGTGCAATGCCTCTGCCTTGACATCGACTAAATAGAAAAAAGAAAGGAATAGAAAAGCAGAAAAAAGAAACATCAGTGCCTGAGGGTCATCATTGGGACAACTGAACCCAAATCACCATTTATTGTGGATAACAGTTCTGCCTATCTGTTCCAGTTTCCCTCTGATGCTACTGCAGGTTGTCATTTGGGACTTAGGCATGACCGAAGTGACTGGAAGAACCCCTTAGGTGGGAGGAGGAAATCAGAGTAGTCCATTTTCAAATGAACTGTCATTCTATCCAAGAAGCCCCCGGTCTCAGCCTTCAGACACTAGATACAAAAACCCTTTGGGGGGAGAGGTAAAAACGGCGTGCAGAACCCCAGAACTTAAGCTGTGGCAGAAGTCAGGGTCAGGAGTGGCTGTTCTGAAGGCAGATACATTGACAGTCAGATAAAGAGCATATCAAAGAATTGCAGGTCTGGACTTTCCAGGGATCTTGAGAAAGAAAGCAAGTAAACAACACTAGGAGTGGACAAATGTGCCCACTTTATTCATTGAGATGGATAAAACACTCAGCAGGCCCCACATATTTAAATCTAAACCACACAGACAGCACCTACTCAAAACATTCTAATGAAGTCACAAAGATTTCCATTTCAGTCGCTGTATCTTCATTTATTTCCAGATGTCAGCCTTGCCATAGCTCCCTGCCCAGTGACACTGTGAAATTTCTATCTAAAGCTGGGTCTGGAGCTGATCGCCCCAACCCCCACCCCTCACCCCAGGCCACAGTTCTCTCATCTGGAAAATGGGGGGAGGGGGCGTCAGTTTAATTACTGCTCTGAGCACTTCCAGATGAAGTTGTACACGCTAAAGTTTTGTTCACGTTTTGGCAAAAGCTCCAGGTCTGAGGGACTGAACCCAGGGCCGTTGACTGCCACTTGGGGCACCTCCTGAGGATCACCTCATATAGAAAATGAGACCATTTCACTTCATTATGGTCTAGAAAAGCCATGGGGTGAATTGTGTTATCACAATTTTCTGGGGTAGACCTAGTGGAAAGACGGTATACTGAATTTCTTCCTGTCTTTAAGTCACCATGTGACCTTAGCAAGTCATTTATTCACTTCCACTGGCTTTCCATAGCTAAAAGGAGGGGGAAAGTCTGCAATAGCTTTTATCTCTTCTTTTTAAAGAGTAGGTGAAAGTATAAACAGAAATGCTACCTTGAAATATGCATTATGGATGTGTATGTTGGTAGCAGACACCTAGAATCTAAGTACTCAAGAAGCTGAGGTAAAGATTCTGAATTCAAGACCAGTCTGAGATATACTGTAAAACTATCTTTACAAAAAAAGATGGGGCTGGGAATATACCTCGGTGGGCAGCAGTGTTTATTTTGTAAGCATAAGGATCTGAGTTCAAATCCCTGGGAGCCGTGTGAAAAAGGCAGGCAGGCAAATGTGCCTGTAACTTAGCATTGGAGTCATCAGGAAGAAACAGGTAAATCCCGTGAGTTTACTGACCAGTCATTCTCGTCAAAATGGCAGGTTTCTGGTTCTGGGAGAGACACTGTCTCATGAGGCAAACCACAGCTGAAGAAACTCACAAACTCATGTGTAGATACCACATACATACAACTCACACCCACTGTACATGGGTACAATATGCATATTGCACACGTACATACGCATGCGTGTTCAGAATGACTTTTAAATGCTTCTTTATGTTTAGATGAAATCTATTTAATATCACAAAGGTCTTCTACATGACACCTATCAAACAGCCAATCAGATCCAAGTCTGAAAGACCACAGATGGCTTCTAGAAGAAAAAAAAAAAAAAAACAATAAACTAGCTTTGTCGGTGATAAACCAGTCCCCTTAAAGAACAGGAGAGCCATGGTCCTTCTTCAGCCTGTTTCTGTTGGTCCTTGGAGGTTGGTTGGCTGCAGCAGGGGCCCAGAGGTGGAGATGAGACAGCCTGGAAGCCCCAGGCAGGCTGCTTCCCTTCTCAGTGGCTGGTGATGAGAGGAGCAGATCTTAGCTCTTCCCTGATCCTATTTCCCCCTTTTCACTGTCAACCTCTCCATGAAAGAGTGGTGGACATCACACTGCAAGATGTGATCCATAATTGTCAATAACATGTGTGTCATCTGATGCTCTAGCTCTATTACATTAATTGCTTTCCTCTCTACACTTTATTTTTAGGTGAACATTAATTGATTCCCAACTGTAATCACAATTATGGTGAGTTACCCTGATTAATGGAAGATGTGATTAATAGATAGGAGACACAAGTGTTTCTTCTTACCCAGGGAGAGAGGATATATGTTACAGATCCATGGTAGACTGCATTTCCCCAAGAGTCTAGAGCTAATGCACAGCTGTCAGTCACCAAATCCCATTGTTGTTTCTGCCCAGCAGGCTGGAGTAAATCCTACCCAGTCTGGCCTGTTTCTCCTTGCCCATTCATTGACCCTCAGGCTTGCACAGGGAACTCTCATATTCCAGGACCCTCAGCTTCCAGAAAGAAAACAGAATTGCTAGCTTGTTGCCTCCCAGTTCTGAACTCTGAAGTCTGAGTCCTGATAAGGCTAAAATGGGCAAGATGAAGGATACACACCACACGTTTTGTACATCTTACTGAATATCTTATGAAGAGAAAGACAGTTTGGCATTTCCCACATGGTAGGACACAGTGTCACCAATGCAACGGGGATGCCCCAGTTGTATCCACCCCATGTCTCCTCTCTTATGGACCACAAACAGGGCCCAAACTGTTAACCTCACCCTTTTTGCAGTACTTACTGGATCCTGACCCATGCTTCTGTTCTTCAGGAACTTCTCTTCCCTTCTCATACCTGATCATCTACAGACTCTCTTCCAGGAAAACTCCACAAACAAATTTCAGTACCAGAATGCCCCATTTCTTTATTGCTGTCTCCTGTGTCCTACCTGTAGACTAGAGTTTTTAAGTTTAAAAAAATCCTTCTGTTAAAGTGTATATGTCGAACTACTAATTAAGCTGTGAGTTTCATGACAACATGGACTTTTTTTTTTGTTTTCCCTTGCCTACTCTGTCTGCCTGAGACTTGAACTCAGGCTCTTTCACTTACTGGCCATGGAATCTTGAGCAAATTACTTATCCCTTTCCTTAGGTTGAATGGGATAAAGTATGTGTTTGATAGAGATTCTGGGTTTTATGGATAGAGTACTGCCATGTAGTGTTATTATTATTAGATATTAGTTGGTCTGATACTAAACAGGACTATACTCCTCTAGCATAGTAAGAGTTACCACCATGTATGGAGTAGCACTGGGCTCACCCCCACCTTTCAGTCACAATCACTAATTACAGTATTCAAATGCCTTCTGGTGGATAAGCATACCATAAATGTACTTACATGTGAGACACGGAACCTGCTTTGTCTCCATCAAGAGCCCATACTTGGCTCACACATGTCAGTTTAATTCCAGCATTGTACATTGTAAGGATCTGTGCTTGCTGAGTCTCCCATCAGCCTCAGGGCCTTGCTGCTCTTAATTGGTCCAGCTCCAAAATAGCTCAGCCCTTGCAGGCAGAAGAAGCTGCAGGCTAGGTCCTGATGGACAGAAAAAGAGATATGTGTGGGCATGGGTATATGTAAATATTTAACCACCTCAGAAGAACTGAAGCTAAGAGCTCTGGATGCATGCTCAAAAGATTATGTTACAAGTTGGGGCCATCAGCAAGAGCCTAGCTCTGAAGCTGCCACCAAGATTGCAAGCACATGTTCAAGTCAACAGATTTGTTCAGCAACAGCCTTTCAAAAATTGTGCCCTGTCTTGTCCAGTAGAACTCTGTGACAATGTATCACTTCTGCCATTGCTGTCAACAAATACCTGGCAGAAATGATTTAAAAGGGAAAGGTTTTATTTTGACTTGTGGTTTCTAAGAGTTTAGCCCATGGTCTCATGGCTGGAGCACATGATGAAGGGAGATTTTTTACTTTATTTTAACAAAAAAACAAAACAGAGAAAATAGGCAATACCAGAAGTAACCAGGGAAGATACGGCCCCCAAGGTCCTACCTCCCAGTAACCTGCTTCCTCCAACTAGATACCACCTCCTGCTTTGGCCATCTTTAGATAATGTCACCTTAGTTTTGATTCCATCAAGGACTTAATCCATTCATTAGTTTGGAGCCCCTATAATCTAATCATTTTTGAAAATGCTATCAGGGATATACCCAGAGATGTTCATTTTTTCAATCAGGTTGACATTAAAATTGACAATCACAAACAAGATACCCATAGCCCCTGAGATTTTTTTCTCATCTATGTGGCATCTGCTGGGGTCAGGTGATCAACTTGCCCCCATCTTCTACATGTTTCCTGTCTCTGTGAACCCATGGGCTAGGAATGCCTCCCTCATGGCCATAGCAGAAAGGAAAAGCCTAAGCCTAGTCATGCCATTCTTTGCTTTATGATAATCACCAACATCCCAATGACTCAAACAGGAAGATGGGCAAGCCTCTATTTAAAGGACAGAAAGGCATATCCTAACTGCTACAGATAGGATATCCTATCTGCTACAAATTAACCTAGCTCTGGGGAGCAGAGAAATACACCAGCACCAATGAGGACACAATCTACTGTGTGTTCTAAATTGCTATTCAGGGCAAAACAGAGTGACATCTAAGCCATTCAGTCAGTCAAAAATAAAGATGACATAGCAATGTGAGTGTGGCCATTGTTGCTTGTACTTTCCCTGGAGCAAGCCTGACCAAAAGCCAGACAAGAACTCCAGTGGCTCTTTTGACTCATCCCTGAGATTTCCAGCTGTGTATCAATAGTAGTATTAGGATACACCTTCAGACTCTCATAAAATGAGGTGCTTCCTATACTAAAGCTTATCCTTCCCAGTATTTAATCACTCTAGATGTTAAGATTTGATTTATTTTTTTAGTGTGTGTGTGTGTGTGTGTGTGTGTGTGTGTGTGTGTGTGTGTGCCTGTGTGAGTTTATGTGCACCATGTGTGTGCTCATGCACAAAGAGATCAGAAGAGATCCCCTGTTGTAACTGGCTCTTTGAAGCTGCCTGATGTGGTTCTGGGAACAGAAGTGAACCAGGGTCCTCTGCAAGCACAATAAGCATTCTTAACTGCTGAGATCTCTCCAACTAGCTCATTGGTGTTCTTAATGAAGAATTTGGGGGCCTGGGGTTCCTGGGAGCACAAGCAAAATGTTAGAGAAAGAGCCCATAGTTTTATTAGATCATCAGAAAAGCCAATAATGGAAACAGAGGGATGTTATTCTACCCTTCTACCAAAAGAGCAAAAGAGTTTCAGAAATAAAAATCCCATCTCGAATCTCTGTTGGAGTCCAGAATAGTTCACTGAAGAGAGTTTCTGGATTCTAATAAAGTGGTGGTCCTGTTGTCAATGGCCGTCTTCCCTTCAAAGTATCTAAGCAATGTTATCCTGTTTCCTTCTGGAAAGTCTGTGGATGATAGTAAGAAATCGACAATGACTCCTACAACACCACTGTTAAAATATAGGCAATATAATAACAGAGCCATATCAAATCCTAGTTATTTTGAGTGTTATTTAGAAAATGATGATTATCTCACTAAAGGCCTCCCTCTGGCTGTGTGCTCCGGAACTCTGTCACTGCCGGTGTCCATCAACAGTTTTACCAATAAAAAAAAAAAAAAAAAAAAAAAAACCTCCAAAATCGGGCTAATCGAGTTTGTAGCTGACACCATTTGCTGTGGGTCACTGAAAACAAGCGTGAAACCCATACCTGGTAATGGGTTTTAAGTTGTGAAAGACATTAAACAGTCACAAAGTCCTCAATTCAGATCCTGGAAAATACCTTGGGTTTCAGAGGGGAGGAAAATCAGAAGGATTGCAGTAGCTGCCCCAGTTGTTAATAAACCATCATTGTGAGGAATGGTTTCTAGGCCAGAAAAGTCAGTGTTCCACTGGATACAAAGTTGTTTCAGTCAACGAGCCCGTCATCCCAGCAATGACCAGGAATGGCTCAGCTTTTCTGCTCAGCTAGAAAGTCATCCTCCTCCTCTGGTATTACTCCATTTTCTTTCCTGAAATTCCACCTTTAGGCATGAAAGATCTAACTCTGGATTTAACAAATAAACAATTCGTGCCTTCCACAAGTACCGACTTAGTATTTATACCAGGCCAGGCCCTCTAGTGACTACCTTGACTCATGCTGGAGCTATATGAGAACCAAGATAGACACCTAGTGACAACAGTAAGAAGAGTGCACACAGCACATACTGCCCTGTGACATTGCTACACTGGTGGGCTTGTGTTAGCATAGCTTCCCACAGTCGAGTCATATAGTCCTGAGCCACAAATGATAGCTTGGTATAGTAGAAGGACTCACTTCTGAGATCACTTCATCACAGGGACAGCCACTGGCATGGCACATAGTAGTTAAATAATTCATACTTACTGGATGGAGAAAAGGCAGCCTGACAAATCTGAAATCATGTCTGAGCTCTGCCATCCAGGCAATGAGACCTCAGCCACTGTGAATGAACTTGTGGAGCTTTAGAATCTTGCAAAACAGAGGTGATGATCTCCGTTTCACAAGGTAGTTTCCAGACTTAATGAGAGGAAATGAGTTAATGAACATGGTATTCCATGAAGCTTCCAGAACCTCACGATAGACGCAGTGTTCCATGCAGGTACCAGGACCCAGGAAGTATGGTTTTAGTCTCCATTTCCTTCTGAAATCATGTGCCAGCAAAATCATATTTGAATAATTCTAGGGATCACATTTCAAGAATGGTGCTCACATGTCTTTTCAAAAAAAATAAATAAATGAAAAAGACCAATATGAAGAGAGACTTAGGAAGTAGGAAGGGTTGAGGAGCAAAAGAGATGCAAACAATGCAAGAGTTTTCTTCAGCCTTCTTTAGAGCCCTGGAAGACTCCCTGGGAGCCCCCAAAGCACGTGGAATTTAAGCAATTCCATTCTAGCTCTAGCATGGAAAAACATTCTGACCACGAGAGCTGCCAAGAATGAAACAACTGCATTGTTGATCTTTGCCCCTGGTGCTTCAAAAACCAAGTCTGAAGGAAGAACTCAGAGTGTGCACGGTCATGTTCATTCACGAAAATGTGTATTGTGTGCCTACTCAATGCTTTCATTTTGTTCAGGGAACACTGGTGTAGAAGGGGAGAAAGGCACAGCCAGTGGGTTTAAAGCACTCACAAAAGCAAGTGGTTCTGGGAGTGATGCTGCCAATTGCTGTGGGAACTCAGAGGAATATGGAAGAGGGTTTGTTGGTCTGGTAGGGAGCAAGATCAAGACCCCATGGTTTCTCGGCTCTTATTATTTTATGACTCCATGTAAGCAATCATCTTTTTGCACAAAGAATTTGCTCATCTAGTCCAAACACTTCCCCTGGAATTAACACTTAGTAGATATGGGCCCTTAACATTTTAATGGTAAAGCTCCACAAAAACAAATATAAAAAGACACCTTATATCAGTAAAATGCACTTTTCCCAAACTGCTGGAAGAACAGCATTCTCATTTTTATTATATTGAAGTTAACATCTGAACCATGGTTTGGTAGAGAAGGGCATGGAGAAGCAAAAATGGTAGATAGGGCTCACCTAAGTCATTCAATCATTGGCAGCAGAGCTGGATAGAACTAGTCTCCTATGCCTCACATTCTGGTTTTGGTAACAAGATTAGAACTCACTCTCTATTGGTGAATTTTGTTTTGCACTCACTCACACACACACACACACACACACACACACACACACACACACAGAGAGACTCTCTCTCTGTGTGTGTGTGTGTGTGAGAGAGAGAGAGAGAGAGAGAGAGAGAGAGAGAGAGAGAGAGAGACCTCTCTCTTATATCAGCTATCCCTCTCCCCTCATTTCTCTTCCCTTCCTGTCTCCTACCCTCCCCCTACTGCTTTATTGCAAGATCACTATCTGGCAAATGAATGATCTGGATGATAGCCCAAGTTTCCCTCAGAAATGTAAAACTCAACATCCTTTACATTTCGAATTCCAAACACAGTCACTGCTGTGTCAGAAAAAAAAAATATTAACTGTTTGAGCAGTGGACCTTGCCACCAGCCCAAGAGAATGATAAGTACAGACAGAGGAGGAAGGACGCTCCTTGTCAGCTCAGCTCTAAGTCAAGATGCATGAATGACTTCGGGTGGAAATGCTGTTTCTCTTTTTAAAAAAGAGAGAGAGAGAGATTCAGAGGCCTGTGCAAGAGCACTGTGACGATGAGGAAGGAGCTTGCCCTGGAAAATCATGCATGTGTGTTCTGCCTCATTGGTTTGCCTTTCATTTGAAGCTGAAGTGGCAGCCAGGGGACATGTCCCAAGACCTGCACTCCTGCAAATGCTGAGCTGTTTGGGTTGCCAAAAATTCTATTGTTATTTTTCATCCCCTTGAGTGAATCAGCTGACTGTCCAACAAGCCTGCTCAGAAACAGCATGGGGCATCTGCTTCCATCTTGTCCCCTCAGACGGAATAAACTGCTGCCCCTTCAGGAGCAAGATGTGTGGCAGAGGAAGAACAGCACAAAGCCACACCCAAGGTTTGAAGCCCCCCTGAGGTATTCAGAGCCACTCCCAAGCTTGTTTGCAAGTTCCAGGCCTGTCTGTCAGGTGTCAGGTGATGTGTGCAGGTTGCTTCCAGAAACACCAGAGAGAAAATGTAAAACAATCTCTAGGCTTTCATCCATGAAATACCAAGCTGAGAATGGAATTCATCAAAAGAGACTTCATATTTTTGGGCCATGGGTTGTGTTAGTAGATGACTTATACAGTTCTCTGTCTCTCTGTCTCTCTCTCTCTCTGTCTCTGTGTGTGTGTGTGTGCGTGTGTGTGTGTGTGTGTGTGTGTGTGTGTGTGTGTGTGTGTGTCTCACCCACCCACACCCACACACATACATACACACACCTACCCACACACATTCTTGTGTACTAGCACATTTAAATCCTTTATCTTGTTTTATTTTTCTCCATGGCTCTGGCTGCATAAGACCTGCACAAGATCAAGCTGATTAACATTCCATGGTAGATGGCTGAGGGGCACACAAGGCCCCACCTCTAGCAGAGGAGTTATTGGCAGTTGAGGGATACTAAGGGAAGAAGAATCATGTTTTTCTTGGAGGGTATGGCTCCTGGCAGATTGTTCCTGCCCCTGTGTATGGCCCCATACCAATGCATATACAGACAGTACTAATTTAACTAACTAGATTTAAAAAATAGGATATTAATTTGGAAAGGAAATGTGTTGGGGATACAAAGGAGAGAAGGGGATAGAGAGTGGATATGATCAAATTGCATTGCATACATGCATGAAATTCTTGAAGTATAAATGGGAATGTATAAAAATAGTTTTGGAGTCACTTGTTTGCATATCACCTGTCTCCATTCCCTGGAAACAATATGTCCACTAAGGGAGGCTTTACTCATCATTGTTGCAGCCCCAGTCTACAAAACAGGATGGGCACAAAATGAGTTCTCATTAAATAACTGTATCCTCACTTGTGGCCTAAAGTCCTCTTACTGGAGATTTATTAACTGAGTTTTCAAAGACTTCAAAGTTATTAAAATGCAGACATTCCTAGAATAGCACTTTAAGCCTTAATAATAATTCTTAGCTAATAAATTTTGAGAGTGGGAGACTGCTGTTATATTATGAAGCACAGAAACTGTCTAGAATTATGCCTGAGATGCAAACATTGAGGGGAGGAGGGCCTGAAGTAAGAAAGTTAGGTGTGGTGATATCTTGCTTGTACAAATAAAGCCTGTCTGTCTGTACAGACCTCCAGACCTCTGTGGTTGGCTAGTGGCAAGCTCCATTCTCTGACCTTCAGACAGGTTTTATTTGTACAAGCAAGGTATCAGTCAGTAGAGCATGAGACTCTTTTTTGGCGGGACTTGGAGGGATTCGAGACAGGGTTTCCCTGTGGCTTTGGAGGCTGTCCTGGAACTAGCTCTTGTAGACCAGTCTGGTCTCGAACTTACAGAGATCCACCTGCCTCTGCCTCCTGAGTGCTGAGATTAAAGGTGTGTGGCACCACTACCCAGCTTGAGCATGAGACACTTAATCTCAGGGTTGCATGTTCAAGCATCACATTGGGTGCCACATGTAGACAGAAGTTTCTGTCCATCAGGTCCTGCAGCCATTGAGTCCCAAATAAACACACAGAGACTAATATTAATTATAAACTGTTTGGCTGATGGCTCAGGCTTCTTATTGGCTAGCTCTCTCTTAATTATTAACCCATTTCTATTAATCTGTGTATCTCCTCGTGGTCTTGGCTTACCAGTGATGCCCAGACCTCTTGCTCCCTCAGCAGCTATATGGCTTCTCCTCTGAGACTCCTTCTTGTATTCCTCTTCCCAGCATCTCCTAGTGTGGTAGCCCTGCCTATACTTCCTGTCTGGCTACATCCTGCCTGTCCATCGGCTGAAACATATATTCACAGAAATCAGAAGGACATCCCCCATCAGTTAGGAACAGGAAGGAGATGGTGAATCAGGCTTGAAGCCAGTCTCCTTTTCATTTTGTCCTACTTGGTCATCCTGCCTACGAGTCACAATCAACTCTCCTGCTGTCTAAATCTATCATCATCAAGACCTATGCCAGCTCGGATGAAGGAACCTTCCCTCTCCACTCCCACTCTCCGTACTGAGACTAAATAACGTACGGGGCCTTTAAATGCCAGTGACTAATGAGCCAGGCTTCCCGCCCTGGCCAAGTCAGTTTTCCAACATGCAATCTCATGTCATGCTAGTCTCTCCTTTTCTGTCATTTTATGCACGCAAATGAGTATGACTGTTCAGAAGTGTGTGGAAGTGATGATTGTCCCATGACTGTTGTTTCTGGGCTTGAACAATTCATCCTGGATGTGAGATCTTCCAGAGGTCCTTTTCTCTGGTCTCTGTGACTACCAACATTCGAGATTAGCTTGAGTGCATGTGAGCATCTGATGAAGGAGGTAGTTTTAGGTGATTGACTGTTTTGTATTTCAAAGCTAGGTAGGCTCTCAGGGAAAGCATTCACTGCCTCTGTCAATTAGCCAGCCCTCAAGAGATAGGAGCCCCAGGATCAAATCTCAATTGTCAGATCACCAACACACACAAAAAAGGAAGATACAGTCAGTATGTGATGGTGACATCTGTGGATGAAAACAAGTGAGAAAAATGATTTCATCCTCAAATACAAGTCGTAAGTAACAGGGGCTTCTGCTTGAGATAACAGACAAGAACCAAGAGAAAACCAGTGCCTCCCCTGGAGCACAAGAAGCAGAAAGGAAGCATTTCCTGGGGAAGAACCACGCTTGGGTTAAGACCAGAGTGGAAAGGCCTTAGAAATATGTCAAGAAATGTAGGAAGTCTGGCTTGGTTGATGGCTTCCGAGAGAACAGCAGGAAAGACTGGATAAATAACAGGAATGAGAAGGCAGCACATGGAGGTCGATGAGAAGGTGGAAGACAGTGGGAGAGAGGGTGACAGGGACAAAGGAAACAAGGGGTGGGAACCAGGCTGGAGAGTGTTCTGGAATATATACTCATTCATTCAGGAAGCCTGACTGAGCAAGTATTTATGGACAATGTTTTCAGCTTAGTGCTGTGTTGCCATGAAGTTCTTGTACGTTTCAACAGGACTTCTGCCCAGCAGTTATAGAAAGGATGACTTGACCTCTGAAAGACAGTCCCAATAGAATGTACAAATATCAGGGACCTTTGGAGAGTTAAGGCTCACCTGTGTAAATGGAGAAGCCTGGGATATTTCGAGAAACGGCCATGACTTTTCTCTGCAGAGAAAGGATGAGCTAAATTCTTTGGTGCATCCCAGTAGAGTCCTTGTGACCTGTATCCTTCTACATGCCCTTAATTTTAAGTCTGTTACTGCACCAACAGACAAAATGAGCATTCAGGACTTCAAGATGTAGGAGTCTGAGGATGTGGGCATAAGAGGAAGTTGACTGAGATCAATCACTTCTAAGATATCTAGATTCCACATCCAGGGAGTCCATACTAGGAAATGAAGAGCTGGCCACATCTTCTTTATGGGAGAGCTCACTCATTGCTCAACTTTCTCAATCCTGCTATGCAGAAAGCCTGAAGTTTGGACTTTTTCCATGATCAGAATCTTCCTCTCGAAGGCACTTTCTGTTTCTGTTGAGTCATCCACAGGATGGTGAATCTTCATGGTGAATAACCTAGAAGATAGACCTCTGTGTCTGTGGGGATGTTTTCAGAAAGGTTTAGCTGAGGAGGAAGACCCACCCTGAATGTGGGGGGTATCATCCCCTAGGCTGGAGCCTTGGACACATCAAAAAATGAAATAAATGAGACCTGAGCACTGGCATCACTTTTTCCTGCTTGCTGACTGTGGATGCAATGTGACCAGCCACTTCATCCTCCTGCCACCATTCCTTTCCTGACATAATTGCTGGTGTTTGCTCAAACAGTGATCTGACACATCTCCCTCTTGTCTTAAGTTGCTTCTTGTCAGAAACTTGGTCAGAGCAACAAGTAAAGAAATGAATACAATCTCCTTGCCAATGCTGACTTTGACCATTAGCTGCCTTTCCTACCTCCTCCCACAGTTCTGACTTCATGACTATACTATATGGTGCTTTTCAATGAGCAATTCATTCATTGGCTCTGGCGCACCTTTCATGCATTAAGCCCTGTGCTCAGTTCAGACAGCCCCTGATTTCCATCCTCTACTCTCATCTCATCTTCAGTTAACCTAGATTCATGAAGGAGTCAGCAATTCGAACAGGACAAGATTGAGTGCTGGGTGTGACACAGAAGGAGAGAAACACTCCTTTCAATACTGGATTGGGAGGAGTTTGCAAGCTATGGAGAAGGATGACTTACAAAGGTCTTTAGTCTGCAAAGATGTTGAGCACTGGGGGAGAAGAATGGAGTTCAAATCCCAGATAGCAGGCAAGATTTGGTGGTACATATGACCAATTCCAGAACTTTGGTGGCAAAACAGGCAGACCTCTGTGAGTTCCAGGACAGACTAGTCCATATATCAAGTCCTAGGCCAGCTAGCAATATATAGTGAAAACTTGTGTGATGATGATAATGGTAATGATGATGATAGTAGTTGTGATGATGATGATGATGATAATTTTTAAAAGCTTTTGGGTGAGTTGTTTCTTCCTCTGGACTAAAAATGAGAATAATAATAATCCACTCCCAATGTTGATGTGAAGATCACATGAATGTCTGTGGAAGTGCATTATAAACTACAAAGAGGGACAAAGATTGCCATTATCTACAGGTAGTAATAGGTTTATAATTATCTACAGGTTTAAAAAATGTGCCCCCCAGCTCCATTCCTAAAGGCTTAATTGTCAGAGTAGAAATGTTCCCCTTTATCAAGACACAGAGAACCAAATAGGCTGGTTTCTGAAGGCTCCATAGAAACAGTCCTTCCTATGTTTAGTCATACATTTTCCCACTCCTCACTTCAAATTCTAGCCATTCTGTAGGCATCCTAGTTCACAGCTCACACCTTCTTAATCAGGCCTCTAACTTCCAGAGAAGGCTCTCAGCAGAAGGCCCTGTCCCAGCTATCAGAACTGAGTGGCTGTTCAAATAATGGCCTGCACAGCTGTGCCATAGCAGATCTTTCCCCAATTACAGTGGCATTAGGGAAGTTATTGGAAAGGATGTTCTCCCACCATTGAGTAGTAAATGCTTTGCTAATTTGCCTGATGATCCATTTATGATGGTTGCTCACTGATCCCCTTCTACATCTTACCTTTAATGGCCTATCTGTTAGGACAGGCCAGTCTTCTCCAATGAACCAACTTTATTTTATTATGGCTTATTATGGTCTTTCGTTCAGGGAGTGCCTGCAAATGAGAAAGTGGCTCACAAAACTCTGTCATCGAGGGCATAATGATTGCCAAAGCACATAGAAAGAAAGAAAAACAAATAATAATCTTTGCTAATTGAAACAGTAAAATATGCACAGTTCAGAATTAGTCCATGTAGAATATTTAAAAGGGAAAATGGAACCTTATGCATGTACATACACACACACACACACACACACACACACACACACACACACACACACACACGCGTGCACGTGATTCTGAACCTTTGGTTATAAATATGCAGGGCTCTTTCATTCAGTCAATTGTCTCCAACAAGCCCTTGTTTTGTGTGTGCATATGAAGCTCCACACACTGATTATTTTTCACATTTTGGGGCCAAGATTGCTCTATAATTAAATCCATTTCCCTTGTGGGGGATTAACTTCTCTTGTTTGAGTCTCTTGTGAGCTCTTTGAAGAAAGATATGTGGAAGGAGGCTTTGGTTTCCTTTGCATTTGATTCTGCAACTGTTCCACTCTCTCTTTTCTCTTTATTTTCTCCCTCAGGTTCTCCCAGCCTCTGGCCATAGTCATAAAACACAAACAAATCAAGGAGTCTCACAACAGTTTTGCTCAACACGGAGCAAATTGCAGGGAAGAGTTGCCATCCAGAGGAGAAGCCAACTGGTGAGTAAGCAAATCATCGTGTAATTGATTTTTCTCTCTCTCTCTTGTAAAGATAAACTAACTGCTGCTGGATTCTGCTGGCTCTCCCTCCTCTGAATTGGAAAAACCATGTGCTAAGATGAAGGAAGTGGATGGACCTGAATTTTTCTGGCTGGCTTGGGAGTTCCCTATTTCACAGCCCATCAAACACAGGTAGTTGTGTTGCACGCAAAATGGACACCACCTCATTCAATCTAGAGTACTAGCTGCTTTTCTTGTGACTGAGAGTGAGTACCTGGCCAAGACAACTTAAGGGAGGATTTATTTTAGCTCATGGTTTGAAGGGATATAGTCCATCATGGCAGGAGAGCATGTCAGCAGGTGGTTCCATGGCAACACATGGCTAGAACTCTGTACCTCCTCACAGTTCTGCAGAACAGCAATCAGAGAGGAGACTGGAAGCAAGGTGGAGCTATAAAGGTCCACCTCTTGGCTACCCACTTCCTCCAACCAGACCCCACCTCCGATGGTTCTGCAGCATCTCACAATAGTGCCAGCAACTGGGAAGCAAGAGTGTAACACCTAAGCCTGCTGGGGACATTTTATTTCCAAACCATGACACTTCAGTTCAAATCCTACCATTCCAGTAAAATTCCATGGAAAAATAAGCCCAGTGAAGACAACCTCATCCACTGATGATTGACAACAGCTCTGGACAAAATGTCAAAGGGGGCATTTCCTGCCACCACTCTGTCCTTCCATAGCATTGTATAGCCAGCAAAAGTATTCTTCATAAGTGAAGCTGAGAGTTGAGGAATGGCTCAGCTAATGAAATGCTTACCTTGCAAGCATGAGGACCTGAGTTTAATCTCCAGAATCTACAATAAATAAAAACCTGGGCATGATGGTATACACTTGTAATCCTGGAACTCATTGGATAGATAACTTGACCTGCTTGGTGAATTGTAAGTCAGTGAGAAATCTTGTCTCAAAAACTGAGGTGGGATACAACAGATATTGTTCCCTGGTCTACACACACACATCCAACACATGCACATACATGAATACAAACATAAGCAGACATGCAAACATACATACTGAATAAATAAATAAATAAGAGGTATAGCTGGTTTACAAAGGAAAATGGGGGGATTCAAACCAGCAGGGTTGCTCTAAAGAGATTGCCAACGGAAGCACTGAAGGGAGAGAGCACATCTTACATAAATAAGGCCAACAAAAAATGATTATTTCCACAATGGTACGGGGATGGAGAGTCAATTGTCTTTAGGGTTATGGACCCTGGTAGGTTGATCATGCTCCAGTCAATGGATCCACACCCATGTGTATAATGACAGCATTAATTATATTCAGTGGATGATTTTAAAAAGGAACATGAAATTGGAAGGGAAATGAAGGATTAGGAAACCTGTGGAGTTGAGGAGTTAAAGGGGGAAAGGAGGTAAATAGTATCAAAATGCATCCTATGCATATGTGAAATTCTCAGAGTAAATAAAAAAAAATGGCTAATTCTCCCTCACAGCTTTGAAACATGTGCCTGTCAAAAGAAAAAATTACAACCCTGTCTGGTGGGGTTTTCAACTTATGTAGAGGTGATGCACATATCTATAACATTAAGGAGGGTGGATTCAGAGACCAAGGCATCTCTGAAGTTTCTCCATTTTCTCAATACTTAAGTGATAAAATTATTAGTTCTAACTAGGTCATAAAAGCTCAGATTGCATATTGTAACTTAAAACAGTACATAGAAGGCCTAAATCTAGTCATATCAATATTATATAATGTCAATCATAATGAATATCACATAGAAAACTGTGTGACTTTCCATAGGCGTGCTTGAATTTCACAAAACTGAATGCCAGCGTGAGAACCCAAGCCCTCAAGCTCTGCCCTTGATGACTAATGGGATGAGACACCCACTAATGAGCAGGCATCCTCCACAGAAAGGTATAACGCTGACTCATTCTGTGTGTGAAGGTTGGCTGCTGGCAATCTGGCAGGGCAGAGGCAGAGACTGCCTGTATGTTTATGAAGTAGTGTTACCAACACACTAGAGAGGACACAGACCTTGATATCCATCAGCAGTTGTCAAATTTCCTAAGTGAATATCATGCTGGAGTCACAAATGCAGAGATGATCATCCCAACAAATATATATGGAGAACTAAACATGCTCAGAACCCAGAGTCAAGAACAGAGAGGTGAGATAGATATGGGCATCAGATCAACAGGACTTCCAGCCTTAGGTGGCACAGTGTGACCAAGGAGGCAACTGGTCAACAGATCATTTTGGTCACATGTGGCCATTGCTTCATCCATTCTCACTGGAGGCCTTGACATCCAGAGACTAGGTTCCCACAAACTCCAAAAAGCCCAGAGATCAGCTTCCCAGTCTGGGAAGACCTTCTGGTTTACTGACAACAACACCTCACACACACAGAGGTCTGGGAGTTGATTCTTCCTGGTGTTGTTTCCAGTGTCACTTACCATTTATGTAGCCTGTCATATGAACCATTATAATATTTGCTTAAGTATTTAAATCAAGCCCTTTACTTAAAGCCATTGGTGGCTGAGCTTTAATTAAAGTATATTTGCATACATTAATATCACCCGGCTTCTCTACATTTTCACTGTATTTTTGCATTCAAAACATGACATTTCAATAACAATAGTTGTCAGTGCCTCAGCTCTTATTTATGCCACAATTACAGGTCCTGCTAATTACAGCCCGGCTGGCTTCTTCAGCCTTATGACAAGGGCCTGTTTGCAGCTACTGCTTCCAGCCCTTCAGTGTGTGTGTCAAAGCCTCTAAAGAGAACCTCCCCCATGATACAAACAGTGTCAAGATGCCCAGCTCCCTTCACCTGCCCCCTACAATGTTCTGGACTTGGGAATTAAAGAGGAGCAAATAGGGTTTTGTTTGTTGTTTGGTTGGTTGGTTTTTGTTTTGTTTCGGTTGTTTTATTTTTGTTTTGTTTTTTTGTTTTTGTTGTTGCTGTTGTTGTTGTTGTTTTTGTATTAGAGACTCTGGGACCTGTCAGCTTCCTGCCAAACCCCCAGGATTAAAGTGAAGGCCAACATGAACTCCGATCCAGCCTAGAATCTACTAGAAGGTTAAGTAGTCAAGAGCGGAAAAAGTGATTTTCATATAAAGATGTTGGGCTAACTCCAGCTCCAGCCATACAAGGTCTCCATCTCTTGAGGGTTGTGGGTGTTATTAGGAGAACCTACAGCTGGTTATCTAGTGTCACCACGGAAGGTCTGACCACCAGCTGAATCCCTTCTCTACTTCAAGATGTGGTAAAGGTGGTCCACACCTAGACAAGTCCCTCTTCTACCAGCTAGGTTGGAGCACTAACCACTCATCTTTATTTTGCTCTCTTTCTCTGTCCCACTTGGCTATTAATTCTTGAGAGAAGGGGCCACCACAATTGTGTTTGTCTTTCCGTTGCCTACCACATAGAGCTTTACAATAACATTTCTGAAAAAAATATACTTTATATTACATAAAAAGAAAAATCATGATTCCAGACATCCAGGGTATGAACTGGAGTCAATCATTGACTAAGGTTTTGATTGTGGGAAAGGACAGTACCAAAGGCCATACCAAACCCTGATAAGGGGCTACCTGTCTGTTCTCAGTAGACAAGTCAGGCAGCCAGCACAGGTACCATAGAGACCCCATGATATGTGGGATTCTGCTCTGCCCAGCATCCTGCCAATCAGACCCTGAATTTTACCCCTCTATGACTCCTGGGCAATGCTCTAAGATCAGAAAAACAAGTGGCTTATGGTGTCCCAAAACTGCAGAGACGGCCAAAGAAAGGAGGTTCCAAGCACGCTCTGTGGGTCATAGTAGTTTTCTGGACCACATAGTGAAGCCAAGAAGCCTGAAAAAGTCTGTCTGTGCCTGACATTTCCAAACCCAGAGGCCAGAACAATAAACAACACATTCAGCACGCAGAGAGCCGGTCTGATTGGGGTTTTTTGAGTTCCTGTCCAAATATTCTTCCACAAGCCCCAGTTGACAGATAATCTGTTTGTCTACTGTGAGCCCTGGAGCTGTCTGCAACCTCTGGGAGCCATGCAGAGATTCCTGGATAACAAGGTGACAGTAAATGTCTCTACAGCACTGACAGCAACAATGAAAGATACCAAAAGCCAGAAACAGCTTACAAACAAATTGGAATAACGCTCAGGGGGCAGGGGGATGTGGCTGAGGACTGAAGGAGAGAGTGTGTGCTTGCATTTGAGCTCATGGCCCTGGACAGTGAGTGAGGCTGGCATCTCAGTTTAGCAGTCACTATTAAGCTATGTATATATACTGCCTCCCCTGCAAGCTTTTCTATCTCCCTGCACAACAGTTCAAATGGAAAACTCTGTTGAACACAGAGTCTATGCCAAATATCATACTGGATTCTGGAGACACAAAGATGAATTAGACTCAAAGTTTGCAATATGAGACTTTGTGATCTACTAGAAGAAACAAATATTCATTTTCTGGAGTGGTAATTGATGATTTTGGAGTATACATCATGGTGTTAAAGGAACAGAAAATTGGATCCATCAGGCATCCAGGGAAGCCTTCCTGGACAAGGAAACCCATCTGAACTGGGTCCAAGAATAAATAAATGCTATGCAGGTGGAGAGGTGGGAAATGGAAAACGTGTGTCAGGCTGCAAGAGCAATATATAAACAGGTGAGGCCTTGTGTGTGAGGGGAGCTGGTGGCTTAATATGACCAGATGTATTGTGTAAGGTAAAGTAAATAAACATGAAGCTGATGGATGGAGAAAAACCAGGCCAGGGACGGTCAGGCAGGGCTCTTTGTGCTAGGAGAGGCTCTTACTGCTGTTTCCGTAGAGGGTGTGCTCTTTAACAGGCTTGGGTAGGGAAGTCACATGAGAGAACAGATATTACAGAAAGATCTGGGCTGCAGTGTGAAAGAGGAGTGACTGAAGGACAAGCCTGGAGAAAGAAGACCAGTTGGGAGTTGTCATTAGAGTCCAGGAGAAAACAGGGGGAGCTGTAGCAGGGTAGAGAACATCGGTGGGTGGAAGAGATATTAGAAGGCGAAATGGCAGACCCAGCCAAGAGGCTCAGAGGCAAGAAAGAAGCTCTAGGAACAACAGAGGGAGGGATTGCTGCCCTGTGGAGGAAAGGAAGTGCCAATGACTGAGATGGTGACAGTGACGATGACAGCCAGCAGCCTGCTGTGCACCAGACATTAATCAAGTGCTTGATAGGAGGCAACTAAAGAGGGGAAGGACTTGTTCAGCTCCTGGTTTGAAGGGACACAGTCTGTCAGAACAAGGAAAGTGTGGTGGCTGGTGGCTCTGTGGAGAAGGGAGCATGCTTACATCTGGGCAGAATGGGAATCAGAGCAAAGGCTAGAAGAAGGGTAAGGCTGTAAACCTCAAGACCTTCTCCTAGAGACCCACTTCCTCCCACTCGGCAATACCCTGAAAGGTTCTTTAACTCCCAAAACAGCTCCATGGCTTTAGGGTCCAAATATTCAAAACAGGAGCCTGTAAAGGACATTACACATCCACATCATAACACATGGGCTAGTTCATTTAATATTTACAGCAAGCCTGACAAACAACAAGCCTATTACATTGCTTTACAAAATGAGGAGTGCACGACACAAAACTGTCACCCAATTACTGGGTGATGATCCACATGAGGATGGAGGAAGTTGGGGTCCAAATCTGCTCACTTTCACATTTCCATCCAGTTGCTGTGGCAGATCAGATGCACTCTGGCAACCAGATGAAGGCAGCAGGAATGTGCCTTCAGAGGCAGCAGAAGTCCTTGTAGAATGCAGGCAAGTACCAGGTGATGTGGGTGAGGCTTTGAGAGCAGTTGGTGGGAAGCACAGAAAGTATCTTTGGAATGCATCACCATCTGCTTTACAGGATGCATGGCTACCTCCACCCATCTAAGCAACAGAAATCAGGGACCACGAGCACATACAGATGTCCCTAGAACAGTCAGATGCTCAAAACCTTGTAAAACAGCATCACTGACCTTCTAGAGATTGAGCTCTAGGTTAAGTTCCTATTGTCCTAGTGATGGGAGAGGGCTTAAGGGAGTCATGGGACAAAGAAAGAAAAAGGTTAGAGGAATTTTTCAGCTTTCTTCCTTTAAGACATTTGTAGAGAGAATAGTATTCAATACTAGGCCCTGGTTGGGGGGTCCTCTAAATACAAGGCTGTGACCCCCTTGTGGATGTCTAGATGTGGGACAGTGGGTGCCTTGTCTGAGACTCCACAACCCATTCTGCCATCTGCAAATTCTGCCCACAAAACCTCACTCTGAACACATTCATGTAGACATCACTTGAGATCCTAGATTCAGGACCAAATTCCCATCACCCTCTCCAAAGCAGAAGATGCAGGGATCAACACAGTCCAAGGACAAGGAAAGGACTGCAGGGCCTCCTTCCTGATGGTTAGTGTGGCAGCAATGGGAGATGACAGTATGCTGAAATGCCAATTGCAGGCTTACAGGTAATTAAGGTTTAGAGGGATTAAAAGAATAGCTTTAGGACACGATCTGCCAATTAAGATAGACTGCACAGAGTCAGGCAGGCTGACTGGATATAGAAAAGTGGGAGGGGCATCTTTGATGGAAGCATGGCTTAAGGAAGGGCTCAGAGTCAGTCACCCTGCTGTTAGGTAAATTGTGCAGGACTGCCCACTTTCAACACCCCAAATTTCCAAGAGACCACTCCCTAAAGACACAAGGGATACTCAGCTGAGAATAACTCAACTGATACAGTAGAATGTGCTACACTAAGCTTCTTAGTTTCCTCTTAGCCAGAGGTTCAAGTACAAGTTCAAGTAAACAGTGAAGGTGAAGACCAAGCCAGATCCTGGCTCCTGACATCATTGTTACCATATCTCCCATTTACCTCTCAGTCCAAGTAAAGTTTCTTATAAACTTATCCACTCCCTATCTCTCCCATTCTCTTTCTTGTTCACACTCTGCTATAGAGCTTTGGAATCAAGTATCCTGAGTCTGAAACTAGAGGATTATCTCACCTAACACCAACACGGGATTTTCAACCCATTGGCCTTTCTAAGCCTCCTATGGTGTGTATGGGGGGGGGGTGGAGAGATGGGACAGGGACATGGGGACATGGGGAAGCTTGCTACAAGTCACCCTGTATCCAGGCTCCTTTTCCGACGGGCTCAGCCTTTGCATAGATCCAAATCCTGTATCCCTCTTGATGATTGATACTACCATGTGAATCATTTCTGGTTAGTGGGATGGAACTGAAAAATACTATGTACAACTTCAAGAGAAGATACTTATAAAGCTACTTTGGCCAGGAAATGAGGCTTCTCTTTTCTCTCCTTCTTCTTGCAGTTTAGAACCTCAGCGTCCTGCCCAGACCTTTGTGTCCACTGTGAGCTACAAGAGGAACAGAACAGAAGATGAAAATATCAGAAGGGTGGAGTTAGTGTGGTCCTCATGAGTCTGAAGATGCTCCACACTTGCTCTGGGCTGCCTTGCTCCAAGCTTCCCGCCTGTGAGAGAATAAACCTTTATGTGCTTAGCCACTGCTGTTTGGAGCTTGGTGTTCTAAACACTCAAAACTTTCTTGGGATAAGATCATAACAACTCTCGGAATTTTTGTCAGTCAAATCACATATGTAATAGTTGAGTGTATCCTGGTTTATAAAGTATTCAACTGAAGGTCATTGTGGTGACAGTTCTGAGATGTAAGTGGCTTCTCCAGTTTGCTGAAGAAGAGAACAAGGTTTGATTGTCAGATCAGTTCTTTTTCAGTCACTTTGGCTTCAGTACTTTGAGATCTCTAGAATTCTGCCTGGAGGACAGCACCGGTCTTTGGAGTTCACCATCCCCAGAACGAGCAGCTGGACTTTCCTGCAACCTGTCTGCTCAGTTTGTATGCAGCAACACCTCTCCCCTTAACATTAGCAGTCCCCTAGCTGGCTTCCACCACAGAGTCCCCAACATCATGCAGGATCCAACCCCTGCCCCTCACACCCTCTGTTTTCTATGACCTTAGTGCAACTTCCAAAAGCCTCATCCTTCTCAAATACATGCTCATTCCCTTCTAACTTACAGCTTATCCTGGGGCCCAGGGCAGCACTGGCTCCTCATGAACACCCTGGTGTGAGACTTTAATAGAGTCTCTCACATCTAAAGACTATGTAGTTCCTGTGAGGAATCCACAGGCTTCTGGGTGCTACCTCCTTGCTCAAGCGCATGTTCCCACTCTCTTGTCTCTTTTAATTCTACCCAAATGATTTGTCATCTCCTTCTCTTCTCTGTATCCATCCATATCCAAAGGGTGTCTACGTGGTTCACACCTTGCTTTTCACTATTTTTAAGGAAGTGGTGACTATTTTTCTAAAATCCTACCTCTTCTTTCATGCCACAGGCCTGGAAGTATTTGCCAACCACCGGAGTCTAAACCTTTGTGTCCTGATCCTAGCTCCAGAGCTGATTCACTATGTTCTGCCTCTCTTTAGGGAGCTGACCATTATCCTCCTATTGTTCTTCTCTCCTCTATCATACAGACTCCTTGTGTTGGTTTCAAATATGTCCAGGAACTCTTGTCCCTTGGAAAATGAAGCCTATTTCTCTTCACCTTAGGGTCTGTTTCTAGCAATTTTTTAAGGGCAGAACTAAAGTCATATCTTCTCTCTGTCTCTCTCTGTCTCTGTCTCTGTCTCTCTCTCTCTCATATCCTTTTGCTATAGAAGCCAGCTGCCATATCTGAGAACACTTGGGCAGCCGCTTGGAGAGGCTCATGTCATGAGGACCTGAGATGTCTTGCCAATAAATAGCAGGGACCCAAGATCTGTCAACATGGTCATGAATCACTTCTTTGAGAATGAAGTAAACCTAATAACTGAGCTTTCCAATGCTAAATTCCAGTTTAATTTTTGTTTTGGTCTAAAGTAGATCCTCTATAGGGCTGAGATTATGGTTTGGTCATTAAAGTTCCTTGCAGACATAAGGAACTGAGTTTGATCCCCAGAGCCCATGTAAAAATTGTGCATTTGCTGGTATATACTTCCAATCCGAGTGATGGGGAGTCAGAAACAGGATGGTTCCTGCAGCCTTGCTGGTCAGCCAGTCTATACTAATTGGTTGGATTCAGACCAATGAGAGATCTTGTCTCAAGATATATATACGCACTCCCAAGGATGGCATACAAGATTGTCCTCCGCCTACATCCATGAACACACACACACACACACACACACACACACACAGAGAGAGAGAGAGAGAGAGAGAGAGAGAGAGAGAGAGAGAGAGAGAGGGAAATAGAGACAGAGACAGAGAGACAAGGGAGATCTTTCAACTCTGCCAAGTTCCCAGCTATGAGCAATCCCAGCTGCTACCTTGAAGAAAGTCCCGTTGCAGACTCTGAACTAAAGCCATTTGTCAAGTAGTCCTTGGATTCTTGACTCTCATCAACTATGTAAAGTAATAAAAATATTCATAATTGAAGCCACTGAGGTTTGGGCCATACCACAGACAAAGCATAAACTCCATGAGGACCCTTTCCTGTCATCTTTCAAGGTTCCTGTCACACAAGGTTCTTTCCCTCGTAGACATGTGTCAAGCAGCTGTTAGTCAATTGTTTTGACTCAGAAGGACTGACCAGGGCCTGAGAGAGCTGAGGAAAGGCTTCAATTCAGTGCTTTAAGGGACCAAAGAGAATATAAAATGGTGAACTAAGAGTACAGGATGATGGAATGGTGTATTATTTTCCTATGGTTGCTACAAAAAAATTATGACTAACTTGGTGACATAAAACAACAGATTTACTCTCTTACACTTCTAGAAGCTGGAAGTTGAAAATCAGATTCACTGGCCTGAAGCCAGGGCATCAGCAGAGCCAGGGCTCCAGAGAAGAATCAATCCATTTGCTTGATTTTCAGGCTCCAGAGCTGCCTTCTTATCTCCATGGTTCATGGTTGCTTCCACCATCTTCAACACCAGCAGCTCAGCCACTCAAGTCTCTGCTACTGTCTATGCATACTCTCTGTTCTCCTAAGGACCTTTGTGATTCCATGTGTTCCATCAGATAATCCAGGCTAACTGTCCTCTTAGTTCAAAGATGTATAACGTTATGGAATCTGTGAAGTCTTTTTTGCCATATAAGGTAACATTCGCAGGTTCCAGGGATTGTAGACATATTTGAGGGACTGATGTTCAGTCTATTATAAGCAGAAAAACCTCACTTCTATAATCAGATTTTGATTCATGTTCTAATCATCAGTTGTGTGACCTTAGCAGTACCATTAAACCAAACCCCTTAACTCCATAACAAAGACAGAAAGTTTACTAAACAAATAATACAAAGAAAAGCACTTGGCATTTACTGGGTTTTTCTCTTCCTCCCATTCATTGAGTAGCTGGGAAAAAGCAGAGCCAGGCTGTGGAGGAAGATGGATAAGAAGTTTTCTGTGGAACTCGTCATTTGCAATGCACTTCTATGGCTATTTATCTAATTTGACAATTATCCACATTTTACCAAAAGGAGAAAACAGAGACACAGTTAAGTTAAATAATTTCTCCCAAAATTTGCTCTGTTAGTAAATGTCACTGAATTTTCTGGTGCTGAATCCTAAGCCTTTCCCTTTATGACACATACCTTCCGGTGGGATCTGCAGAGACCTGTCAGCTACCAAACTCAAAGTGATGAGAGAAGACGATAGTTAGATGCCCTACCTGAACTGGGGCGAGGCTGGTACACAAAAGCTTCAAGGGAACAGGAAAGAAACATGGCTCTGAGAAGGCAGCATTCCTCAGAGCAGAGTTGGCCTCTCAGGAGACACGGAGAGAATGGGACTGGTCTTTAGCTTAATTTATTAGTTACTGGTGGTGTTGCCCTGACAAGATGAAGGGCTGGTTTTGGCTTACAGTAAAAGGGGATACAGTCCATTGAAGCAGGGAAAGTGTGGCCACTGAAGTAGGAGGTGACTGGTCACATTATGTCTACAGTCACGAAGCAGAAAAAAATGAATGCTTGTGCTCAGTTCACTTTTCCCTTTTTTATTCAGTCAAGGATCACAACCCAGGGAATGGGGACACCCACATTTAGGGTGGGTCTTCCCACATCAATTAGCTTAATCTAGACAATCCTACAGACGTGCACAAAAATGTGTTTCCATGGTGATTCCAACTCCCATCAAATTCACAATTAAGGGTGAGAATCACACTTGGTTCCTCTCACAAAGGTGCAAACAAGCAATGTTGAGAGCTACCCCTGACCTTTGATAATAAGTGGCCTTCAGGGGTGACTTCTACCATCTTCTATGCCAGCAGCTCAGCCTATTCAAATCATGGGATTGCCCAGTGATGGGGTTGGAATTTTCTCCTTTATCATCTAACAGTATATAACCAGACTCAAAAGATGAATAAGTTGGTTGGCTAAGGCTCCTGGGCCACTCTAGGCAGATGGGGGGGGAGTCTATTATCACTGAGAATATGAATTATAGAGTCAACAATAGAAACTTGAGTTTTTGCCCTTCCAATTTGCAAAGCACTTTAAGATTTTCTCACTTAGAATAATATTCAACGAACAACAGCAACAACAAAGCATGGATCCTAGAAAATGGCCATTTGTTAACTTTGAATGTATGCTAATGGCTCAGATGGGAACCTTGAAAGCCATGAGAGTGTAACCACCTCAGTTTCTCCATGAGCTGAGTCTTCTCATTGCAAGATGGAGGACCTGGGTTCCCAGAGACTTGAGGGCTTATCCAAGGTCCATAGCTACCACAGCTATTGATCAGAACTCAAACATAGGAGGGAAAAGCACTTAGCAAAGAACTTTAAATACAAATGTCTAGCACCCAATGAATACTCTGTAAGCAGTGTTATTGAATGCTCCTCTGTTCTGAGAAAAGCTGTAGCCAGTGACCTATGCAAGAGTCACTCCTTTGCAAGCTTGCCCTGGGCTACCTCTACACGCTGTAGATGAAACCACCACTGGCTCCAAGCCTTTCTCTATTAAAAACTATTCATGGCGGAAATAACCAGCTCCTTCCAGGAGATACACAGTATAGGCCACTCAAAAGGGAGGACATCCTGTAGGAAGGCATGTAGAGGTAGTTCTTCCTAGTTATAGAGAAGGCTTGATCAGTCTGAGAGGATATGGTGATTTCAAGATGCCAGCAGTATCTTGTAGTGCCTGCCATCATTCAAGGATTATGAGCTGGAGGGTCCCATGGACCTAAGACCCTGTCCTCCCCCAAGCCAACATAGCAGAGGGCAAGTATTAGGTACTTCTCTCATTGCTATGACAAAACACCCAACGGAAGCAAAAGCAGGAAGGGTTTATATTGTCTTAAGGTTTGAGGAGATGAATGCCTGGTGACAGGAAGGCATGGAGGCTGAGGAGTGAGGCAGCTAGTCACATGATGATCATAGTCTAGAAGCAGAGAGAGAGCAGAGCTAGATCAGTCCAGGACCCCAGTCCAAGGTGTGGTGCCTCCATCATTTGGGATCAGTCTTCTTTCCTTAGTTAATTCCTTTGGGGAAAGCCTTCAGGGACATGCAGAAGTGTACTTCACCGATGCACTAGTTGTGCCTTAAGCCAGGAAGCTGACAGTGGAGACTGATGACTGCCACTATGGATGGTACCTTCTCCTCCCTCTTCCCCTCCCTTTCTTTTCCCCTCTCCCTCTCCTTCTTTCTCCTCCCCCCACTTCCTCCCTCTCCTTCTCTTTCCACAGCCACCTTTGCAGCTTCCTTGGGAGCCCTGGGGACCTGCTGACTAAGCAGGTGCACACAAATCCACCAGAGCCTGCATCCAGCCAGCAACAGACACAGATGGTGTAGAGACCAGGCCAAGAACTGAAAAGTTGCCCCAGCAAATGTCACATCTGAGCAATTGAAGGATGAAGCAACCCTCGCCCCATTCCAAGCCTGGAAAGCCAGTGGCAAGCTTTTGGATAGAGAAAAAGAAGGTCTACTTGGTCAGCACATGAAGGAAAGCTGAGAGGAATGGAGTGGATGTTGAGAAGTACAGGCAGGCTGGGACCAGAACCCCATGAACACCCAAAGAGCAGAGGAAAGAAAGAGAGCAACCTAAAAAGACATCAGAACTGGCATAATCCACATATCAGACTATGCCTCTAGAATGTCATGCCACCTTCGGCTAAATATCCCAGATGACCAGACAGCTGACAGCCCAATGTCCTTTCTGAATAGTGACAGAGGGAGTGGTTTCACTTTACCTGTTCTTGCAGCCAGCAGACAGCCTCAGTCATCCCCCAAATGGCTGCATGTGGGAGTAAGATGCCAATTGCCTACTTGACCTCTTGGGACAGTTTTCCCCTCTGGTTAATTCCTATTACAAAGGGCTGGTTAAATGGGTGTTGCATCAACCCCCAGTCAGGCTCAGCTGTTCCCAGCTAAAAGAAGGCAGCAAGACTTTTCTATAGACACAGCATTCTAGATATTTTTTATTCTTCACTTCTGCAAGAAGAATTGAAGAGCCCCCTCAGCGAAGCACATCGGGGGGTAAATGCCCACCCCCAGGGGATGTTTCTGTGGTATCTATCTTAGCATCTGACCAGAATGCATATCTGAAAAGAAATGTCTTGAATAAAACGTGGAAAACCAAGCCAGCCCTCCAAAGCTTATGCAGCACTTGGGAGCTGAGGCCTCTGTGACACTTGGCTTCATGTCCCCTTGACAGCTGGCTGTTCTTGCAGCCACCAGACAGACTCAGTCATCCTTCTAATGGCTTTTTGTGGGAGTAAGATTCCAATAGCCGACTATGACCTCTTGGGACAATTTTTCCCCTTCTGGCTAATTTCTATTTCAATTTAAGGCAATAGCTCCCTCTTGGCTGCTCTCCCATTAAGTTTAATTTAGAAAAAGATATTCAAAATATTGAACTGAAATGATATTCATGGCCTGAGGTGGGGGTGAGGGGAGCACCAGCCATGGAATGGCCTGTGTTTCATGAGACCCTCTAGAGGACATTGGGGACATACCCTGCCTACCTGGGCTGCAGAGACTGGCATGGGACTTATTCAAGGACTAAAACCCTAGCTTTAAAGTACAAATAATCCAAAGCTCTCCTCTTGATGGGCTTCTCTGAAGAAAGTAGAACTCCTTAGGCTCTGCATTGCCTCTCCTCTGACCCTACTGAAGAGAACCACACCCACTTCTAAAAGGATGAGCTCTCGGCCCTCTCAGGGCTCTGCTCCAGTACAGTGCTGAAGGTAAATGTTCAAAGATAGCCTTTGGATCAGAAGGGATATTCTTAGAATGGATGGAGGCTATAAAATCCAGGCCCCAGGCTGAAGAGATGGTTCAGCCCTTAAAGGCGAGGCTCATAACCAAAAAATCCAGGCCCCTATCCATTGCCTGGAAGGCCTTGGTGACCACAGGCATAATGCTTACTCTCTCTCTCTCTCTCTCTCTCTCTCTCTCTCTCTCTCTCTCTCTTCCTCTCTTTTTTCTTTTGCTTATGATATTTTGTGTGTTTGGTACTGGGGATTAAGTCTAGAGACTTATCCATGCTGGGCAAGCACTGTCACAGTGAGCTATACCCTCAGCCTCTTTTCATTTTGAGACTAAATTGTCCAGTGCTTATTATTTTAACTCATGAGACCTCCCCACCCCCTCTTTGACCTCCTGAGTTGAGTAGCTGAGGTTACAGGCTCATCATTGCCTAATTTTCTTGTACCTCCTTCTGCAAAATGAAGATGCCAGGCACCCCAAGGTTTTGTTTGTTTGTTTGTTTGTTTTTGGTTCCTTCATTAGGGTAAGTAGAATTTATGACTGCATAGAGAATGGCAAGAGAAGGGTTTGTCACACAGTTTCTCATTAGTGGTCCTTTCCCCTTTTCCTTTTTGTTGATGTAGGGGACCAGGAAGATGGTGAGAAAGTGGCCTCAAAGCATGTGCTACATCTCTGACAGTGTCTGATGACACCAAGAGGGAGGGTAGAACAGAGTTCTAGCCTGAGACAGAGAAGATATGGACAGATGCTAGCTCTCTCTTGGGTTCTCACAGGGCACAGAACCCTCGGAGGCCCTGGAAGAGACACATGGGCACTCATATAGAAAATTATTATAGAAACTTCTGACCATCTCCCATCATCACCATCAGCCTAATTGTGTGTTTTTGAAGTACAGAGAGCAGGTGTGTGCTTTAATGCTCATTTTACACATGAGGATGCCCAGGTCTCAGTGCTTATGTGGTTCGCCCCAAGTCACAAAATTAAATAGGCACAGCGTTGGTGGCTCAATCCCATTTCTTGTGGCCCCCATCTTGTGACCAAGCTGCAATGTATACTTTGTCAGTGAGCATCACTCTGTCAAGACAGCACCTGAGGCTGAAGAGACAAGAGGCCATTTAATACTGACTACAGCCTCTGGGTTGGGGGCTGACCTTATTAATTTAGCGCTATCTTGACCCTTTTAGTTAGCTCTTGGACAGAGTCTAGCCCAGGGGAGACAGAAAGCAGGGCTTAATGGAAATGGGGAACCTGGTGACAATATGAGCCATCTGAATTATTGTCTCAATTTGCAAGAGTCTGATCAGTCTGCAATAATTCCAACCCAGGTCAAGTGTCTGTGTCTCCTGCATTGCTGATCTCACTCAGAATTTCTTCATTCGTCACACTCTGTTCTCTGTAAGTAGCTGCTCACCCCTCTCACTCCCTTTGTTGACAACCTTCCCTACAGTTCCATTCTTGCTGTGCTATACTGAAGATAACCCGGTGGCAATAGCTTAGTCTAAGGCCACCCACAAAGCCAGGCATGAACTTGGAGAGGAAGTAAGGACAAGAAGGCCATATGGCCCAGTGAGCAGAGTGCTTGCCTAGCATGCTTGAAGCCCTGGGTTCAATTCCCAGCACCACACAAATGGGATGTGACACACCTGTAATTCTAGCGCTTGGAAGATGAAGGTAGAGGCAGGAAAGTCAGAAACTCAAGGTCATCCTCAGCTACATAAGGAATTTGAGGCCAGACTGGGCTATATGAAACTTTTCCAGAAGAGGAGGCGTGGGGGCGGGGGGCGGATTCCATCACCCAAAAATGTAACATAGGAGCTATAATATAGGAATAGCTAATGCTTCTGGAATAATGATGACCTTTCTGGAAGTGGCAACTAAAACAGCAGAGGCCTTGAACATGTACTAGAACTTCTGGCCCAAGCCAGGAATAACTGGCATAGCCCATTGCTCTGAACATTCTTTAAAAATCTTAAGGCATTGTCCAGTTTTCCAGACTCTTACAGCTAGCTAGACCTTTGACTATTGAAAAGGCCTCAGTAGGTGGCAGGGCAGGGTTGGGTGGAAAGCAGAGGCAGGTTCTGATGGAGGTGGAGGGTGGGGGTGTCCTTTTTCATGTTGCCTGTCTGACAGTAACCTGACAGAAATGTTAGAAGGAACTTCTGGTGTCATCTGACACAACCTCCTACCTAGTTTAAATTTTTGCTTTATAATTTCCCTAGCAAATAACCGTTTGGCTAGATTTAAGTTCTTTCACAGTGAGAGATCAAGTGACATTATGGGATAATCTCTACTACCTTTAGGTGGCTCTAATTGTTCAAATAGCTTTCCTTTTATTACTTTTTTTAAATCTCTCTTCCTGTGGCTTTCATCACTTCTATTGTCATCCAGAGGTATCCAAGCTGCAGCCTCAACCACAGGCATCCCAGGATAGTCATGAATGTGATCTGGCTGGTGTAGATGCTAACATCAAATTGAATGTTAAAGGGTTGGACAACCTTAGAAGAGCAAACTGGTGCTAAGAACATATTTTTTATTCATTTTATTTCAATGTGCTTTGCTTGGTGACTGTATGGAAAGCCCTTCTCAACAGCATAAAGAAAGGAGAGCATACCCAGCTAGCTTCAGGAGACCTGAGCAATGTCTCTAGCCACACTTTGCATTCAAACCTTACCAGATGACTCTTAGTATGAATCTACACAAACTGATAGATGAGGAATACCTACCATGCCCTTGGCTCTAGGATGTATGGTGTTGAACAAGGAGGACCTTAGCTATAACTACTACTCTTATCGATTTTCAGGCATTCATTATAAGCTAGGCATTCTGCTAATCACACTCTATATATTTTCATTTCTTACGGGGTAAGATCAGTTGTGAGCTCCACTATGTAAGTGAAGAGACTGAAGCCCAGAACAGAGAAGCAACTTGATCAAGACGCTGTCACCTATCCTTGATAATTATAAAATTTGAGCTCAGGTTTGTCTTGGTTCCTAAACATTTTCTTCAGCATCTATGCAAAGATCCTATCCACCTTTCAAGGGTCCTAAAGTCTAGTTGAAGTGAGGAAAATGAAAGCACACACACACACACACACACACACACACACACACACACACACGAATAATGAAGAAAAGCAGCAAAGAAGATACTAAGGTATGCTTTGTAGGTGGCAATTGTCTGGGCTAGAGAACAAGGAATAACAGCCTGGGCCAAATGAATGAAGACAGGCATCCTAAGAGCTTCTTGTAAAACAAAGAGACTAAGGCAGGAAAGAACAATAAATAAGGACTTATGGCATAGGAGGCTGGATGCCTAGAGTATGCTAAGAGATATATTATAAAGAACCTTCAATACTGGGTTACAGAATGTGAACTTCACCCCATGGTCACTGTGGAGAAATGGCTTTCCTGATGGAGAGACCTCAGATGCAGAGTAGCATTATGATGCACTGAACAGAATGTTCCTCCTACCTGGAAGGAGGGACCTTCTTGACACCCACCACTTGTACTAAGTGGTTACTGCTGTTTAGTTTGTACATTCCAGTGAGAAGACTCCATGAGTACAGAGACTTACTAACACCCTCTGTCTCCTAGCCAATAGGTAGTTTGAGAGAAAATGATAGACAAGGGGACAGTGGCAGGGGTTGGTGGGGCAGAAGGTGTAAGGGTGTGACATAAGCTAAGCTCTGAGGCCTGGCCAGGCTGGGAATGATCACATCATACCACTGCTGGGATCACTACATTATAACCTGGGAACTGAAAACTTTTGGGCTGGAGAGTAAGGGAACATCTGTGTAAGGCACCATAATCCACTCATCCCTGAACATTAGGCCTTGGGCAGGCATTCTAAAA
Source organism: Cricetulus griseus (assembly GCF_003668045.3). Taxonomy (NCBI): domain Eukaryota; kingdom Metazoa; phylum Chordata; class Mammalia; order Rodentia; family Cricetidae; genus Cricetulus; species Cricetulus griseus. The sequence continues at coordinate 161,975,854 of NC_048597.1, forward strand.
GAACCAAGAAACTCTCTTCTAGGAGCTGAGCCAAGACAACCAAAGCTTATGACTAGCCAGTGAAAGGGTCAGGACCTGAATTTTCATAGTGGAAGCAGGACCTGAATTTTCATAGCTCCAGATCTTCTCTAATGAGGGCTGAAGGTGCTAAGTGCATCCTGAACAGAGGTGTGGCCCACCGTACAAGACCCTAAGCTTTTTCCACCCAACAAGGAAACACCACCCGGTGGACCATGACCATGCTTCTCACCCAATGCCTACTGAGCCCCACATTCCATCAGTCCCTCAGACAGAACTGTACCTTAGGGAGCAAAAGCACCTCTTGTTCACCACAGGGGAGGAGTAAGGAACACTTTGAGGGCAAAGTAGGAAATCCAGGCCTAGTAATAGCCAAGGACCATAGAAAGACACTCTATAAGTCAATTCTGGGAGAAAACTAACTTACCATCTCCTGGCAAGAAGAGTTCAGTGAAACTTCTGGAAACCATTAGGACAACACTTTATAATTGCAAACATGTTCCACTCACTTATCTCATTCAGTTGCCACCACAGCCCTGTAATAGTTAATATTGATCATTAACTTGATTGAATGGGGAGACACGGGGTATTAGTAAAGGTTACCTCTGGGTGTGTCTGCAAAGGCTTTCCAAGAGATTGGATCACTGAGGCTCTAACTTCAACATCTTAGTCAGCTGTTGGCTGCAAATTTGGAATGGACTAACGAGAAGTGTTGTAACTGTGGAAGGTTGGGCCTAGGTAAAGGAAGCCAATCACTGGGAATATGTCTTTGAAGGGCTTCTCACACCCCTAGCCCAGGGCCATAGAATAAAACCTCTGAAACCATAGTCAAAATGAACTTTCCTCTACCAGACTGTACCTCCAGGTACTCAGCACAGCAAGAAAAGGTCTAACTCAAGATCTCTGAAGCAGATTAAGCTGATACTGCTCTTCATTTTACACAAGGGAAGTCAAGGACCAGGGAAGGCTTCCTTTTGCCCACTGTCACACACCCAAGAGTAGCAGTGCAACCCAGGACACAGCTGAGAATATCTTTCTTTGTTGCCTTTGGTTCTCAAATAAGCCATGTTATCTGCTTAATGGTGACTTTTGAATTTGAAGAAAGCAAGAGACATCCTGAAAATAAGAGCCTTAACTGGTGACTTTAAGAGCATTCCAGTCACACAGTTAAGGCACAGTGAAATACTTTCTGAGTCACCTTGTTTTCCACAAAGGAAGAGGCTCAGATCCGAGGACAAGCTGAGAGCTACTAAATGCATTGAATTGGCTGGGTACAGTGTGCACCTTCATTAACATCTATTATTTATTCATAAAATCCATCCTAGAAATGTTCCTGGAAGTCAAGCACTGTGCCAGGCATAGGGACATGATAGGAAACACAGATGACATGTTTCCTGGCTTCATAGAATTTTAATTCTAGGAAGTATTACAGAAAATAAGTTAAACAGCACCAAAAGTTAAAAGGCCCTCTACATACACTAAACATAATGAAGCAAAACACAAAGGACTAACTAAGGAAGATCATGGGGGAGAGTGTTTGTTCTTTAGAAAGCTAGTCAAAGAAGATATCGATGAGGAGGTAGAGGGGGTGGTTAATCTTCACTGTCAGCTTGACTGAATTTCACTTCACAGGAGACACCTTTGGACAAGCCTGTGGAGACACATGGTGGGGGGTTAACTGAGAAGGGAAACTCACTCTTAATGTGTCTGGCACTATCCTGTGGGCTATGAGCCTGGGCTGAATAAAGGGGGGAAGAGGAAAGTCAGATGAACTGCAGCATTCATTTGTCTCTGCTTCCTGGTTACAAATGCCCCAAACCCAGCCTGTTCACCCTTTGGCTGTCATACCTCCTACCTCGATGGACTATGCCCTCAAGTTGCTTCTTGGTGCATATTTAGGCACAGTGGCACGAAAAGGAAATAATACAGTCTCGTTGGGAAACTGAGAAGCCAAGTGTGAGGAAGCCATGTAAGATCATCTGGAGCAGATAGTCTGCCGCACAGAACGATGTGAGAATCTGTGGAGATTTTGATTGTTTTTGTATGTGCTTTTGTTTAATATGGGGTTTCTCTCTACATAGTTCAAGTTGTCCTGGAACTCACCACAGTATCCCAGACAGCCTTCAAACTCAAGACCCTCCCACCTCTGCCTCCTTAGCGCTTAGATTGTAGGCACGAGCCTCACACCCAGCCCCCTGTGGTATATTTAAATGCAGATAGAGTCCTGGAACAGAAAGGCACTGGTGTAATCTGGCATAAGGGAAAGGAATGTGTGCAGTTCACAGAATGTTGTGTTAGCTAAGGGAAGTAGCAGGATTTAGCCACACCTCACTGAAGGGTGTCATACCAATATGTGACATGACATAATGAGTGAAAAAAAGAAATGAGAAGGAAAGGACATGACTGCTCCTAGGTGTGGTGGAGGTGAACGTTTGTTATAGTCGTGTGGGAGAGCATAGCCAGAGGCAGGGACATCTGGGAGAGTCCAGAGTGAACATGACCCTGAGTCACATGAGGAGAGGTGGGAGGGGAAGGGAGAGAGAAAAGAGGGGAACCAGGTGCAGCAGCCAGGAGGCCAAAGGTACAAAAATGGGCAGGTAACCAAAATGACCAGATTATATAAGGAAGAGCCTCTTAAGGAAGGGCAGGCAGCCCAGCCTTTGGGCTGGAGAGTTGGGGTAGAAGTTGGGGTGTGCCAGCCACATCTTGTAACAGGTAGGGAGAAACTGAGGGATCCTGGGAGAACCTGGCAGCCAGGTCTACTTTGATTTGTTAAATAGGCATCTCGGCCATTTGTTCCAGGGGTTGAGACTTAATGCATATTACAGTTTTTACAATGCTGCTGGAATTGCTGTTTGGGGAACACATGGGGTAAAAGTGGGTAAAGGAAGCCCATTTGAAGGGCATTTCAATTGTTCTGTTGGGAAGTGAGGAGTGTGAGGAGTGGGGAAGGCAGTGGGAAGAGACCAGTGAGTGCAGAATCTGTTGAGAAGACATAATTTACAGTTTGCTATTGCACTGGATATATTGGGGCTTGGGAAGAGAAAGAATGAAGAAGAGTGCTAGAATTTTAATGGAGGTAATAAGATGGCTGCAAGTGACATTTCTGGAGATGGAGGTGAGGAGGCAAACGCAGATTCAAGTGGAGAGGTAAAGTTCTCTTAGATGAGCTTTTAGATGTCAGTGGGGCATTTGGGAGAAGATGGGAAATGTGGGCTTCAGGGAACAGGGCTAGAGGAGTAAAGTTACAATGGTCAGAACACGAATGGCATTTTAAAGCCATGATAATGAGAATATGGAGAAGGAGACTATAGGAAGGAGGAAGAGGCTTGCGATCCCTTCAAAGAAGCCCTGCCTTTAGATATGGGTAATCTAGCAAAGGACATGAAAAGGGGAGGGTGGAGGGGGTGGGAAGAAAACTAGAGACCAAAAGGTCACAGACTCCACAAAGAGCTTCATGTTTCAAGAACAGAAATGTAATCAGTGGTGTCAAATTCTGCTGAGACATCAAGATGAGAACCATCTGGGCCACCAAAAAGCTGGCAGCGACCTTGAAAAGAGCAGTCTAGTGGGATATGGAAGGAGCAGCCAGAAGGGAGAGGGAAAAGGAATAAACACGAGATTGGAGACTAAAACAACCCTTTTCCTACCTGCCAGTGTAGACAGTAGATGGGCTACATGTGGTTAAACAGAGGAGCTTGTAGGTTGGGTCAGACCAGAGCATGTTTGCCCAATGAGAACATTTGGTGGAGTGGGAAAAGTTAATGATCCTGGGGTGATGGTTAATATGTTTTGCCAACTTGACTGAATTTAGAATCACCAAGGAGATATAGCTCTTGAAGGTCTTTAAGGGTGTTACCAAGGAGTTTTACTTGAAGACAGAAGACTCTCCCAGAATGTGGTGACAAAAGTCCAGGACAGAGGATAGAGTACCAGACAAGATAAGAAGGGAAAAGGAGAAGGTCAGCTGACCATTAGCCTCCCCACTCTTGCCTGTGACATACATGATCAGCCATCCCCCCAAATCCCCTTCCTTTCCTTGTGCCCCTGAAATCATGAGCCAAAGCAAGCATTTATTTTCTTCAGCTGCTTGCAACAAGCATGTGGCCATAGTGGGTTGAAAAGTGACTGACAGACAAGAGACAGATGCGGCCTTTGGGATGTGAAGAGAGTTGCAACTAGAGCACCTAGTAGGAACTGCCTGTTCATACACAAGAGGAAATTCTTTTTCCATTGTGATAGGATGGAAAGGAGGGTTGGGGTACAAAGGGAGGAAGGAGGGAGGAAGGGAGGAAGGGAGGGAGGGAGGGATGTTGAAGTGAGCACCAAATAGCTTCTGTTCTTTTGAAAAAGATGGAGGTCATCAAAAGAGTGAGCGAGCTTAGATGGAGAGGAGAATTTGTGAAATGATTAAAGATCAACTGAAGTAGAACATGGGAGAACTAGCAGGATAGGTGACACTCTGGAATGTATCATCACCATAATTATTTAAAAGTAGTTTATCCCATGATTTTCTCCCTTTGATGATGTTCAGCTGCTCAGCAGCAACACAGAAGAGAAGCATCATGCAGTAGTCTAACAGAGGAGTTTAGGGGTTTTGTTTTGCTTTAAATTATGAAATATTTATTAGGCAAATAGTATTCAACCACAAAATGTTTTTATTAAGACAACTATATATGCATTATGGTAGCACTTTTGTAGACATCTACATCAATGTACAGAGACACTTATGAAGGTCCATAGTCTGACTCAAATCCATTTTAAAATTCTGGGGTTTTTCAAACTCTACAAAAGTAACATGATGCCTACATCCTCTATTTTGTGAATATTCCCAGGGGATTCTGGGTTAGTAGCTGTAGTATTGAGATTCCTGCAACAAAGCATAAGGGTTTTCACTCCTAACTAGAATCAACCAGAACAGTAAATAAGCATATGTCCTGTCATCACCCTTCCCACTCCGTGTGGGAATTCCTCCTCTGTTCTATCACATTCCTTATATTGATGCGTGTATACTTGTATTTCTCTTTTCTGCTTTACTTTGTTTGTTTTTAACATAGCTTTTTTATTGATTCTTTGGGAATTTCACATCACACACACTAATCCCATTCATTTTCCAGTCCTTCTGCCCTCTATCCTTGTAATCTATCCCCCCAAAGAAAATTAAAACACTAAGAGTAAGATAAAAAAAAAAAAAGACACATCTCACCAGCCCCTCTGGGCAATGAATGACCTGCTCCTCTGTCAACCACAGCCTTCTCTCATACCAGTCACAGCTGGCACTATCCTTGTGCCACTCTGCTCCTGCATCTTTCCCATCTCTCCTTCACATATTTGTCTGCTGTGGTGGCATTGGATGCTGCAGAGTGTCACACAGTATACCCTTTTGCCCAAACAGCTTTAATTGCAATGAGTCACTGTTCTAGTTCAGGGCCTCTGGCTTCTGCCACACCATTGATACTGGCCCCTCGAAGAGACTTCAATTGGATATCCTCTGTTGTCTGGAGTCATAGAGATCTGTGGCTATGGTTCCATAGGACTAGCTCCTTCATGTGCTCTGGCAGCTAATAGATGGGATAGAAGTTGGGGTGGGCCAACTCAGGGCCCTAGATCTGGGCCTGGGTGGTAGTTGAGTTGGTCAGCCTGGGTCCTGGCCTCCCCAACCCTCAACCTCCACCCCCCATCCCTTTCTTTTAATGCTGTAAGTATTTCTCCCTCTTGTAATGTCATAAGGATTTAATCATGGAAAATCTACTCTAGTGAGATGACATAATCTAATCATTTCCCAAAGGCTTTACCCCTAAACACCACAAAGACACTTTCTACCAACTTGTTACCATTAGCATATTCTTTTGGCCTTGAACTCCTACATGAGGTAAAGGGGAAAGTCATGTCCAAATCCCACCAAAGTGGCTCCATGAATCTGAAAATATATTTTATTTTATTTTTATTTGTGTGTGTGTACATGCACACACACACACACACACACACACACACACACACACACACACACACACACGTGAACACATGAATGCAGGTACTCATGGAGGCCTGAAAAGTGAAGTATTTGTATAAGTATTCTTTTCTCAATAAAAACTCTGGAGTCAGATCTCAGGGTAAGAACCTGATTGATCACAGAAGTGGAGGAGAAGCAACCAGTGACCTCCTCTCTCTCCTTCCTTGATCCAAAAGGGCTGAGAATCTTTTAAGACCCTGCACACTACTTCTTGTGTCTCTCTATACATTCTGGGTCCTCCAAAAACTTGATGGCTAATTTGGTCAGCTAGTAGCGACCTACACCCTCTTATTCAAGGTAAACTTTATTGGCAGTCTTGGGAGTGTCAGAGTACAATCAAAATATCCCACAACAGAAGAGGGCATCAGATCCCCAGTATCTGGAGTTACAGGTAGTTGTGAGCCACCAAACATGGGTGCTGTGAACCGAACTCAGGCCTCTGCAAATACACTGTACACTCTTAACCACTGAGCCATCTTTCCATCCCTGACTTTGAAGATTGAGAAGAGAAGATGTGAATGGACAAGACACACAGAACAATAAATAGATTAGAAAACAAGACATTAGAAATCTAAACTTGGGAAATGTTGTCATAGGTAGCGATTGAAAGTCCAAAGTTTGTTCCTCATAGCATAAGCTGGACCAGGGAAGAACAAAAGAAAACATGGCTGAATGGGAGACAGTCAGAGACCAAAGAATGAGTGCTGAATGGATCACCTTTCTGCAAGTTTGCTTCTGCTTGCTTAGAGGAAGTGGGGGGTTTGGATAAGTATGTCCTTGACACAGGCTACCATCTTCCCAAGGCATGAATGCCTCACTCTGTTAAGAACCCCACACATGATCTATCCCTGTCTTACTTAAACATGTCCTTTATGGCTATGCTTCTCAAGAAGCCTCGTGAGATATAGAACTATGAAACGCAATCTGGCCCAACATAAAATGTCTGTAGTATCAGACACCATCTAAAACTAGACTCTACTTTAGATAAATGGAGTAGCTAGTATCAAAGACTTAAGAGAATAAAATTTAAAGTGGAGGAAATTCTATCCATTAACTTAATGTTTTACATATACTAGGAAAAGGCACCTACCCTACATTGCTTATTTTTGCTTGAGGAAATTATATTCCTGAACCATCCAGCATGGATTTCCATAGCGATGAGGGTAAGGAGTGGAGTCAGAGTAGGTAAGAGATCCTAACCTAGAAAAGGAGAGGACAAGGGGTCCCCACAAAAAAAAAAAAAAAAGACATGGCCATAAAAGAAAACAGCAACAACAGATTGGATCCATTTACATTTCTATATAGATCAAATGAGAACTTTCAAGAAATTGCCAGTCTTTTTACATTGTTTGTTGGCTTTATTACCTAGCTTCTTTTCTTTCTATTAGCTGATGATTTCAACATCTCCCAAAATGGAAGCTAAGTGTGTGCTCGAAAAACGGCGAGGTAATAAGGAGCCAGAAAGACACAGCCTCCTCCCAGGGACAATCAGTGGATGATGGAAAATGATACCAGGGGACTAATGTCAATCATCCCCAGCCAATTTCTATTCTCCTTGGTCCACTCAAATGGCTTATCTGAGTTCAACACCCTGTAACATGAAGCAATTAAAAGAAGAAAGGATGCCTTTTATTGTACTTGTGTGTGAACAGAAGGAAGTGATAGAAAAAGCATCCATCTCCCAGCCTCCATTTTCTCTTCTATGCCCAGATCAGACTTGTAATAGACCTAAGGGAAGAGGTTTAGGAAGTCAGAGAAAAAGCATGAAATACACAGCCCTTGCTCGGCAGAGCCTGGTGTACCACCAAAATGAGTCAAACAATGTGAGGATAAATACCTGAGGCTTTTTCAATCAAGTCCCTTCCAAAAACTCCAGTTACCATTTACTGCTGAAGATAATCAATAAACCAAAACATGCTTGTGCTGGGTGATATGGGCCATGCAGAACTGTTTGGACCTCAAGTACCCATAGTAGTTGCTTTTCATATTACTGTGATGGAATAGCTGACATAACCTGGGGAAGAGAGGGTTTCTATTGTCTCACTGTTTCAGAAATGTCAGTCCACCAGGGTGGGGAAATGTCTGCCCAGAGCAGAAGCCCATAACACAGATCCAGGAGGAACCAAAAGAGAGACATAGGGAAGGGATATGGTAAGACATAGACCCCCACTCATAATAAAACCCTACTCCCAGTGGTCTGCTTCCTGGAACAAGGCCCTCCTACCTTCCATCACTTCCCTGTAATATTATATCATGAATCTATCAGGTCTTAATGCATTCCTGAGGTCAGAATTCTTGTGATCTAATCAGTTCTGTGCTTTACTAATCTTCCAGGTGTTTCTCAGTCCAACCAAGTTGATCATCACATGCCCCCGGTACCCTTATTCAAACATCAGACAGTGGGAAAGCCTTCTTGCCTGCCTTTTCCCAAGGGAAATACCTAATGGAAAGATCTCCCTGTGGAGAATGCCTTGTTCCCCTCACCCCCAAATTAGGATAACCACCAAACAGTTTGAGAGGCCTAAAAATCATTGTCTCCTCAGAGAAAGAAAACCTCGAGAGTCATGAATAGAAACAAAGAGCAAGCTGAATGCTGGATCCTGAGAATATTTGAGAAAAAAAGGCAAGACAGTCTGAAATGGCTTTTTCTCAGGAGTGAGTACACAATAAAGATGATGATATACCAAATTTTTTCTATCCATCCTTCAGTTGAGGAATCTTGAAATTTGCAGACAAATGGGTGGAACTAGAAGAAACCATCATGAGCAAGGTAACCCAGTCACAAAAAGACAAACATGGTATGTACTCAGTCATATATGGATTATAGACATAGAGCAAAGGATTACCAGCCTACAACCCACACCGCCAGAGAAGCTAAGAGAGGAGTCTAAGAGAGACATACATAGTCCCTGGAGAAGGGGAAAGGGACAAGATCTCCTGAGCAAATTGGGAGCACGGGGAGGGGAGAGGGAGCGAGGAGAATGAGAAGGGGAGAAGAGGAGGGGTGAGGAGGACATGAGGGAGCAGGAAGGTTGAGTTGGAGGAAGAATAGAAGAGAACAAGAATGGAGATACCATAATGGAGGGAGACATTATAGGTTCAATGAGAAATCTGGCACTAGGGAAATGTCTGGAGATCTACAAAGATGACAGCAACTAATGATCTAAGCAACAGAGGAGAGGCTACTTTAAATGTCCTCCCCTGATAATGAGATTGATGACTAACTTATATGCCATCCTATAGCCTTCATCCAGCATCTGGTGGAAGTAGAAGCAGACATCCACAGCTAAACACTGAACTGAACTGAAATCCAGTTGCAAAAAGGAGGACTGATGAGCAAAGGGGTCCAGACCAGGCTGTTGAAACCCACAGAAACAGCTGACCTAAACAAGGGGGAACTCTTGGTTCCCAGACTGATAGGTGGGAAACCAGCATGGAACTGATCCAGACCCCAGGAATGTGGGTGTCAGTGTGGAGACCTTAAAAATCTATGGGGCCCCTTGTAGTAGATCAGTACTTATCCCTAGCATAGGAATGGACTTTGGGAACCCATCCCACATAGAGGAATACTCCCTGAGCCTAGACACATGGGATGGGCCTAGGCCCTATCCTAAAGGATAGGACAGACTCATAAGACCCCCTATGGAAGGCCTCTCCTTCCCTGGGGAGCAGAAAGGGTATGGGATAGGTAGGGTGTTAGCTGGGGGCCGGAACGGAGAGGACGGAAGGAAGGAAGGGGAGGAAGAAGGAATTGGAATTGACATGTAAAACAATCTTGTTTCTAATTCAAATAAAAAAATTCAAAAAAAAGCTGATGATAACTTTTGAAATTTATGACTAAAACTTGAGAAGGTAGTGGGTTGAAGCTTTGGAAAGAATGCCTTCCTCAAAACAAAACAAAACAAAAGTACTGTTTGATGATTTGTGTTTTCTGTGTGATCCTTAGGCAGATTCAAGGATGGTGAGTGTTTAAAAGTGATGAGAAGGGCAGAATCTAGACCAACTTAGTAGATACTATGTAGCTTAGAGGTGCTCATCCATGCTGTTTCCAAAGTCTCAGGACAGACTTAATGAGAAACATGACTGTTTTTCCATAGTACAGGAACATTACAGTCATTTTCTGGCTATGTGTGCTTGTCTGTAGCTTCCTTGTTTTCTCTTTTCCCAACAAGATGAAGTTTTAACGTTAGCACTAGAGCTTGAACATACAATGGGAGTGTAAACCAGTATAGACTTTTTAAAGGTACTTCAACAGTCTCTCTCTCTGTCTCTCTCTCTCTGTCTCTCTCTTCTCTCTCTCTCTCTCTCTCTGTCGTCGCGTATGTGTGTGTGTGTGTGTGTGTGTGTTGTGTGTTTTCCTTGGGACCAGCATGCACTGATCCATAAATTCATCCTAGCTAAACAATGGCACAGCAAAAAAAAAAAAAAAAAAAAAAAAAAAAAACATGGTCAGGCTTCCATCTTAATATCATTTAGAGCTGGTCCTTAGGATAGATCAAATACATTGTAACACATCCACAAAATAGGATGGTAGGCAACCACTAAAAATAATGCTATTGAGAAATAATAAATGAGGTTGCTTAGAAATCGGTTCACAATTTTTGAGCTGTGCGTTGGTGGCTCATGCCTTTAATCCTTTAATCCCAGCACTGGGGAGGCAGAGGCAGGCGGATCTCTGTAAGTTTGAGACCAGCCTGGTCTACAAGAGCTAGTTCAAGGATAGCCTCCAAAGCCACAGAGAAACCCTGTCTAGAAAGAAAGGAAGAAAGAAAGGAAGAAAGAAAGAAAGAAAGAAAGAAAGAAGGAAAGAAAGAAAGAAAGAAAGGAAATCGGTTCATAATTTTTTAAATGAGAAAAAGCCATAGAATACTGTTTGAGTACATGCTATATTTGTGAAATCTACAATGTGATTAAAACAAGATAAAGACTCGGGTTTTAACAGAATGGTAAGATTGTGAATGTGTACTGCTTATGTTTCCTACTTTATCTGTGTTTTCAAATTTTCAATAGTGAAGTAACACATTTGGAAATAGTAAATTCTGTTCCTTAATTTAAAAAAAAATAAGAGTGTGCTGAGAATGTAGCTCAGCAGTGGAGTGCTGGTGCAGCATAGGCAAGACCTTTGGCTTGAACCCAGCATTGCAAAGAATTGGTTAATTAGTTTAAAATACTGTTAAGGTGGATCCTCCTCCCTTCCTCCCTCTGAAAGCCATTCCACTCCTCAGAAGCAGCGTCAGTTATTAGCTTCTTAGGTGGTTCTTCAGCAGTGATCTCTGCATGTATAAGCCTAAGTAGAAAAATTCTTTTCATCTTTCAAAACGGCTTTAAATTTAATCTCAACCCTGAAATCAGGAAGAGCCTGCTGCTAGGGAAGGAAATATACCTCTAAATACTTTTTAACTGTCTCTGCCAGTACAGGACAAAGCGAAGCCAATTGCTTCCGATACGAGGATCCCAATCATAAACCAAGAATAAACAATATTAAAATATGCAATATTTTAAAAGTCAAAATTAGTACTCACAATTCATGAAAAACAAAGGGGGGTCCAGTATTATGTTTTGTTTTTTTGTCCCCTCCCCATCTCTCTCTCCCCTTTCTGCCTTCAGGCACTGATATGACTCCATACCACACTGTTGTTATCAGAGACAAGAAAACAAGAGTTAGGAAGACCAAGACTGTGGGAGTAAAAGAAATGGGGCTGGGGGGTTGGAGTGGGGAGGTGTGTGACCTGACCCTGCTAACCATCAAACACTGAGCTAGTACAGTCCATATTCTTATTAGGAGGCAGAACTTATCTGTAGCCCTCACTAAGGTCCCTCTGGGAAGAGGAAGACTCCCAGTGTAACATTCCAACCCTCTCTCCTGCCTATCCCTCATTTATCAGGAAACTGGAGTTGCCTTATTAGTGGACTAAGAGAAGAAGCATGGAAAGACAGACCTTTTTTACCTGGGCCTCAGAGGCTCTTCATCCTTGGGGAACATGTCCAGGAGCCTGAGAGTCAATGATCACCTTGCTTTCCCAGAGAATGACCTTCAACTATCAAATGGGAAGGTCCCTGGCACCCAGATTCCAACAGTATAGTTTTACCTCTAGTCATAGCAGAACTGATAAGAGTGGACACCTAGATAAGCAAGGACAGCTAGGCCAGTCATTTGGATTTTGGTGTTATAATCCAAGTAGAGCTGATCTGGTCTGTGTACAATTAGGATAAGGAGACCGCTATCTCAGCCTCTGCAGTTGGGCTCGTTACAGTGAATCCAGGAGTTTGGAAGTGACTACCTTTTACCCACTATCACAGACTTAGGTGGTCTATCCAAACAAAAATGCCTGGGAAGGAGCTGTGTCTACGAAGTCTGATTAGCTTGTTGGTACTCCAATTATATGGAGTGTTCCCAGTCAGGAATCATCATGGGATATCTCTAGCTGCCTTAATAGCTGTTTGTCCTTGGGCTCATTGGATAACTCCTTTGGCATATATAAACAGACCCCTACTTTCTACAAATCAAAAGGCTAAGAATGCTATCAGACAGCATCTTGTGGCCTATAGTACAGTGTTCCCTGGCTTCCCTGTATGATGTACCCACCAATGTATTTGAAAAGTGTGTTGACCTATGGCTTTCTTTGTTCTGTTTCTATAAAAATTTCACAGAAGTGCTACCTCACTGGAGCACAATATTTGGGAAATACCTGAATCTGTGTCTTGGGCCCTGGGCACTCATATTTGCCTCTAATTAGACTAAACCATTTCTTTTGTTCCTTTGAAGTTAGAGTTGTTTCTTTTGTCAATACCTGTCACAAAGCAGATATAAAGAGGGGTACAGAAACAAACAAACAAACAAAAACAAAAACAAAAAAATGGTGACAGAGCCCTGTGATTCCAGGCCCTCCTGTCCTTGACCTACTTAAGAGGTCCTTTTTCTGAGCTTCAGTTAGCTTATGCTGTGACCTCTAGCACCTAAGAGGTTTTTGGCTTTTAGTTTTGTTTTTTTTTTGTTTTGTTTGTGTGTGTGTGTGTGTGTGTGTGTGTGTGTGTGTGTGTGTGTGTGTGTGTGTCCCATTACTTGCACCTGAGGAGTTCTGGCGAAATCAGTTATCAGTGGTTATCGCATTTTTTATCAGTCACATCCGTAGTCACACCATGGCCAGGACCCTGCAGACTCACTCAACCCAATTACTTCCCTGCACTCTGCCATCAAAGGTCACCAACCCTTCCACTGGATAACTTATGACCTGCCACCCACCCCCACCATCCTTTACTTATTTCCCTTTAAAATATCACCCTGTGAACCGGGTGTTGGTGGTGCACGCCTTTAATCCCAGCACTCGGGAGGCAGAAGCAGGCGGATCTCTGTGAGTTTGAGGCCAGCCTGGTCTCCAGAGCAAGTGCCAGGATAGGCTCCAAAGCTACACAGAGAAACCCTGTCTCGAAAAACCAAAAACAAGCAAACAAAAAAAATTATCACCCTGTGAATAAGCGGCACTGTTTTGTGCCATTTACTTCCAATTTATACTGTTCCATGTAAGCACGATTAGCTGTTGTAACATCCAAACCCAAATCCAGTGATAATACAAAAATAACTTACTTCTTTTTCGAAACTCTAGTATGAGTATTTCTGCCCAGGCGTTGTCTTAGTTGGCTCTTATGCACTAACTCAGATAACTGAGTTCCTTCTAATATGTGTCTCCTCCAACTTCTAAGCTAGGTGGGTCTAGAAGTGGCCACATCATTTAAATTCATATTCCACTTGCAGAGTACGGATGTGTGATTTACCTGGGCACAAAGGGAGTTATGGAATGAAGGTCAGTTCCCTCTGTACCACAGGGGAAGAAAGTCACGGTGTACTCCAGCTCTACAACCTTGGCTAAGTCATTTAAAATCTCTTAGTTCCCTTCCAGAAAGCTAGAAACTACAGACACTGTACAAAGTATGTTCTTTGATGCCCTGGGTTTCAAAGGAAGTGTTCCAGCTGCAGTGACACACTAGAGAAGCTGTTGGGTATCTGAAAACCCCATCACTAATGCCTTGGAAACTGTTCTCCCCATTTATTTGAAACCATTAGTAAAATGTAACTGATGGGGATCTTACATAGACTATATTTTTAAAACAAAGGCATGAGTATTCAGAATTTATTGTTCAGTTATTTTACTACACTGTACTCCTATCTGTGTTCATGAGGGGTTTTTTGTTTTGTTTCGTTTTTGCATTGATGTTATGCTTATGGAGACAACATCATGTTTAGATGCAATAGTCTGAGCAATACACCCAGGTTCACCTCCAGGCACCACACAGTAGCAGCTTGAAATCAATGAACAACCCAAAAGTGTTACAAGACACAGCTCCCTGACCTCAGATCCATTTGTTAACTATTTAGAGGATGAGCGAGTGGAGGGGTCTATGAAAAAAGACTCAGAACTGGGAAGGCCCCAGGTCATGGCTCCTCCTGCCCCTCCCTCTGGAGCAGAGCACCTACAGGTTTGTGTACGCCAGGTTTACATAAAGCTCTGGTTTGATAAAAGTATTGCAATACTTACAGAAGAATCTTTTCATGCTCCGGGACTGCAGAACTGACACGGTTCTTTCTTCCTTGTCAATTCTTTCCTTCGTGTATTCCATCAAGTGTTGCTGATGCTTACCTTGTACAGCATAGACAGGAAAACAGATTCTTTGAGGTTATTTATGATGTTAGTGTTTTTCTTTGAGGTAATTTATGATGTTAGTATTTCACTGTTTTCCCAAGGGAAGGGAAAGAAAGTAAAATGCCACGGACCAAATATGTGTAGATGATGTTCAAGTCAAATTCATCATGGACAAAAGAGGGGACTGGAAATGTAGATCAGGTCACATGGGGTACAAGTGGCTGATGTTGCCCCCACTTCCTCCCACTCTCCTCACAAGAGCTTGACCACTCAGCAATCATTCACTGAACACCAACCAAGTTTCTCACACTATTCTAAGTGCTTGCTGTACATCCACAAACTTGGATCCAGTTCAAGTGGATTTGATTGGATCATAAGAAGCATCTTTCTTATAGATGCTTCTCAGCCTCAACTGACCCAAGGGCTGTGTCTCAAGCTAACTGGATTCTCCCTATGGTGGTTTGGATAGAAATGGCTTGCACAGACTCATGTGATTGAGTGCTTGGCCAATAGGGGAAGGCACTATTAGGAGGTGTAGCCTTGTTGGAGGAAGTGTGTCACTGTAGGGAGTGCTTTGAGGTCTTAAAAGCTCAAGTCCGGTCAGTGGAACACACAGTTTCCTTCTGCTGCCTGCAGATCAAGATTTAGAACTCTGATGTCCTTCTCCAGCACCACGTCTGCCTGTGTACTGCCATGTGCCACTACGATGATAATAGGCTGAACCTCTGAACTGCATGCTGCCCCAATTCAATGTTTTCCTTTATAAGAGTTGCTGTGGTCATGGTGTCTCTTCACAGCAATAAAAAAAACCCCAACTAACACACTCCCCTTGGTTCTTTGAGAACATTTTAAGTGTCACATCTGAAAGCTGCCATCACAATAACGTTGATGTTAATGATTGAGAAAACAACTGAGCACCATGGCCTACCCAAGGTAACATAAAATGTTACCTGTGATGATGAGGCCTCTTCTACAGGCACCTTTGGTCTTCTGGCATAGTAAAATGGACTTCTCCACCTAAGACCTGAATGGATTATTTGGAGACAGTGATCTTAATTGTCATTCATTGTGAAGATGCTATGATGTATGATCCAGAAGAGGAGGAAGACATTTTTCATGAAAATTAGAAGTAAAATGACTGGGTCTTTCTACATCAGTCAGGGTATCAACAGAAAACACATGGCACACTCACATTCAGGTTGCTAGAAGGAGATTAACAAGACTGTTTACAATCATATGCCTGGGGCACATGGGGCAAGGGTGAGTGCAGTGACCCAAAGGGATAGAGGAAGGGACAGTGACGAAAGCTCAGAAACAACAGCTGGTAGAAAGGGCTACCTTGAAAAGATCAGCGTTGTGGGATGTGACAGCCGTGGTGCCCTGAGTGAGTGAGGCAAGATGTAAACACCCTGGCTTTCCTCCCTTCAACCATGCTTCCCCACAGCTGGAAAGCTGGAGCTCAAGAGGCCTACAGCTGTGCTCATCAGTTGCTCCCTCGTAGTAGAAGCCCAAAGAAAAGGCTGGAGAGCAAATCTGACATAGTCTCACCTAGAAGTAGGACCCCCTGCATCCAAAGATGCTGGGAAGATCACCAGTGCAAAGGTGCAGACTCCGGACCCACACTTATTCATGCCTGTCTCTATTCTCAAAATTCCCCTCACAAATTGGTAAGAGTACTACAAGACACAAGGTATATGTGTACACTACACCTACGCAACAGGAATGCATGTATCTACACAAGAACACACAGATACTCACATCACACATGCAGATATCTGCACTGGCACATATACCATAAGGACACCTACACACAATTACATGGGTATGCATGTGTACATTCTGTGTGCATAGGCATGGGTGAACATGCATTCATAGATGCATCTGTTAATGTGCACAAATGTGTACACACATACACACACACACACACACACACACACACACACACACACACGCACAGAGAGAGAGAGAGAGAGAGAAAGAGAGAGAGAGAGAGAGAGACAGACAGACTCATACACACAGAGAGAGAGAAAGAAACCCATACACAGAGAGAGAGGGGGGAGAGAGAGGGGAGAGAGAGAGAGAGAGAGAGAGAGAGAGAGAGAGAGAGAGAGAGAGAGAGAGAGCCACACATTTTCTCACCATCTGCAGAGGCTCCTCTAGTCAGCCAGAAATTACAGGAGATAAAACCAACAGAATTTAAATGAAGATGAGAAAAAGAAAGTCCAGGGATGATGGGCAGACTTCTCTAATTGGAACTATTTTTAGAATCCAGACAGAAAGTAAAGAGAGAGAGAGAGAGAAGAATGAGCCTCCTGCAGAGGGGAAAGCTGACCAAAGAACCCCCTTGTTTCCATCATTGCTGGGAATAGAAGAAGGAGAAGGAGATGGGAGGGAGTGACTGGGATGTTGGAAACAGGAACACCACAGTGCTCCGTGGGAAGGTAACAGCTGTTCTGCCTACTCCCTCAATCTTCTTCCTCATCTACACACTCACACCCCAACCCCCCCCCCTCACACACCTGTCTCCTCTTCCCTTGTAGGACCCGGATGCTGGGAGAGAGGAAGGCACTGCAAGCTACTTGGTGGAAGCTAACCTGGCTTTTCATCCTCACTGTATATTTGTGAATCTGTGCCCATGAATATGCTCCCCAGGGGTCAGTTTTAGACTACAAAGTACCTTTATGCAAAGAGAGAAAGATGCCCAAACCAACAGATAGATGGATAAGAGAAGCCCTTTAGTTGGACCCAGCACCTCAGGGTCCCCACTTACTCTATGGCACACGACCTGTTTCCACTCTCCCCACAGGGTGTGTCTGTGCAGCCCCAACTGCCTCAGGAAGGAGTTACATCATAGCAGTCCACCTCAGCTTGTACTCTGCCTGGGTGGAGATTCATCTCCAGTTCAGGAGTGCAAAAGTAAAGGAGAGCCTAGGATGTAAGAAGCAAAGTGAGCCAACCTAACTTTTCTGCCACCTTTGAGGGCCCAGCACAGACTGGTGAAATTTGAAATCTTCAAATTAAGAAATGAGGGAATTTAGGCTACATTGTAAGTAGCTAAATTTTTTATTTTTCTTCTTTTAAAATTTTATTTAAATAACATTTTCCCATTTATTTTACATACTGACCAAAGTTTCTCCTCCATCCTCTCCTCCCAGGCCCCTTGTTTCCTATCTACCTTCTCCCCTTCCACTCCTCCTCCATCTCCACTCAGAAAAGGGCAGACCTCCATTCCCTATAGAGGGATACTCTTGTAGCCCAGATACAGCAAGGAGGGCCTAGGCCCTCCCCCAAACAATATGACAGACTTTGAAGGCCCCTGGTGGAGGGTCTCACTATTCCTGGGGAGGAGTTGGGGGTGGGTTGGGGGAGTTGGTGGGGAACATGGGAGGATGGGAGGGCAAAGGAATGGGGGGATGGAATGTAATTATGAGTAGTAATTAAAGAATTTAAATAAAAATGTAAAAAAAAAAAAAGGGCAGACCTCCCATGGGCTTGAAAAAAGCATGGCACACCAAGTTGAGGCAGAATCAAGCTTCTCCCCTTGTGTCAAGCTAGGCAAGGTAATCCAGCATGGGGAACAGGTTCTCAAGAGCCAGCTAAGCTCCAGGGACAGGTCCTGATCTCACTGCTAGGGGCCCTACAAAGAGACCAAGCATAAGTAGCATTCTAAGTGACATCATTACCATCATCACTACCATCACCACCATCACCACCATCACCACCATCACCACCATCAACACCAACACCACCATCACCATCACCATCACCATCACCACCATCACCACCATCACCACCATCACCACCATCACCATCAACACCAACACCACCATCACCATCACCATCACCATCACCACCATCACCATCACCACCATCACCACCATCACCACCATCACCATCACCACCATCACCACCATCACCATCACCACCATCACCATCACCATCACCAACATTACCACCATCACCAACATCACCACCATCACTGCCATTACCACCATCACCACATCACCATCACCACCATTATCATCATCACCACCATCACCATCACCACCATCACCACCATCACCACCATCACCACCATTACCATCATCACCAACATTGAAGCTGCTGGAACTACCTACTCATTGCAGAGAGAAGGCAAACAGCTCCAGAGTCCTGTCCCTATCAGTTCCTAATTGATTTGGGGTAACTTTATTCCCCAGTACATTAGTTACTTTTCTCATTGCCAGGGGAAGAAAAGAAAAAAAGCAAGTTAAGAAAGTGTTTATTTGGGCTTATGTTTTGAGCCATGGCTCTACTGTGGTAGGGTAGAGATGGCGGCAGGAGCGTGAGGTGGCTAATCACATTGCATCTGCAGTCAGGAAGCAAGAGAGGATGGTGGCTGACACACTAGCTTTTTCAAGTCCACAGAATGGTGCTGACCACACTCAGAGTGCACCTTTTCTCCTCAGTTAAAACTCTCTAGAAATGCCCTCAAAGCCCCACCCAGAGGTGTGTCTCCTAGTGATCCTAAGTCCTGTCAAACTGATAGTCAAGAGGATGCCATTTCCTCACCAAAAGAATCTGACTGGGTGGGATTTCTTCATCATCAAAGAAATTGTAGGTTAAAATGGAGGAATAAAAATATGAAAAATGTTTTATGTTTTACTTGCTTATGGCTTCTTGTTGTCAACAAAAATGTTATTTTCAATGACCCTGGGCCTTGTTCCAGACATTCACTGGAGCCTTGGCTCTAAGCTCAGGTGGTAGATTTCATTTTCTTCCTCGGCAAATGAGGTGGAAAAAAGAAGGCTTAAATGTGACCTGAAAGAGTACAGGTTAGACTTAAGAAAGAACTTCCTGATATTGGAGCAGTTGAAAAAATGAGAAAGTGAACTTTATTCTTAAGGATAAATACAAGGGTCTTTGGAGACAGAAATGAGACCCCCCATCTGTCTAGGAGAAGAGTGATTTAGAAGTATGTTTGCATTGACTCCCGGGACATTCTGAGCCATGGAGATAAGAGCTGTACTTACAAACCCCTTCTAGGCTCCTCTGCAGGCCCCAGAGGTTAATGTTTCCATTTAAATGGAAATTGAGTGCAAAATTATTAGCAACTGTTCGAAAAGAACCAAAGTACAAGGCACCGTTCTCACAATACAAACATAGCCACCACCAACGTTCTGTGTCTCCAGTATGAGGGTGAACCCTGCTGAAGGTCACTCCTCCACCTGCCAAGGAGATGGACCCATGGAAATGTTTCATTTGGAACCCAAGTTGTGTGGGCAGCGAGCTGTCCGAAGGCCTTACACCCTGAGCATCTCCAAAACAGGCCGTCAGCTGCAGACCCTGCAAGAACAAGGATGGCATTGCTCCTCACGTCCCCAGACATCCCCTGGTGCAGAAAATCCAACTTCATTCCTTGTCAGCTTCCAATGTGATAATCACAAAAAATGTGCCTGGACCCCAGAGTCGGTGTTCAGGGCATGTGTAGAGCGGTGCACATTCCTTAGGAAGATGTGCACATTTCCTGCTGAGAGAGAGCCAGAAGGTGATGCTCTGCTTTCCGGCTTCAGCCCTCTTACTGCAAACCTGATCTTCTTTGTGGTCTACTTAGCACATTTGTATTTTTGTGCCTTTGGGGAAGCTATTTTTCTGTTAAAATGGGCCCCAAGTGTAGAGCTGAAGATATCTTTTCTATTCCCAAGGCTGAGATGTGCTTGCAGAGAAATGGTGTGCTGGGCCGCTCCATCCAGGCATGCGGTGCTGTGCTGCTGGCTGCAAGTTTAATGTGAATGAATCAGCAGCACTATATACTAAATGAGATAGTGCTATGGTTTGGATCTTAAATGTCCCCCGAAGACCCATATGGATTGGTTCCAGCCAGCAACACTCCTAGGAGGTGGTAGAACCTGTAAGTTCTGGGATCTGAGAAGAGGAAGCTAGGTCATTGGGGAGCATACTCTGGCCCTTCCTTTCTCTTTCACTTCTCCACCATGATATACTAAGCTACCACAAGTGCAAACAACTATGGACTGACTTGAGACCTCTGAAACTGTGAGTCAAATTGATTTACTCAGTATTTCGTCACAGAGATGGAAATCTGACAAATATACTCAAGAACACTTGTAACATAAAGGCATTATGTGTTGGTCAGCTTATAGCACAAGTGATGGGGCCAGCGGCTCATGGGATTCTAATTTGAATCCACCCCCCAACCCCCAGAAACCATCACTATTTGCTAATTCATCCAATACAAACACTGACTTCACAGAATTGTCTCCAGGCTCAAATGTGGAGTTGGCATCCTTAGTAAGTGAACCCCCATCACCAGGTTTAAGGAATCTCCTACCCACAAAAATGTCTTGCTCTCACAGCCCAATTTCCCTATGCTCATATCTGCATATCCAAGAAGGACCAACAGGGGATTATATCTAGAAGGTTCCATAATTCATAGCCACTGTAGAATCCCTGACAATAACTGAATCCTCTCTAAACAAGATCTGTTGCTGTTTGAAACTGCTCAAGAAACCCAGAAGCAGTTAGCAACAACCAAAAATAAAGATCTAGGATCCAGCAAAACCCATTTCCAGTCTAGGAGAAAGAAGCCATGGAAAGGGGACCACCAATGCTGGACTTGTCAGTAGGAACTGAGGTCAAAGGAGAGAGAAAGCCCCCTAAATGGGCAGAGAAGAGGCTGTCCACTTCCCTCCTAAGGGTTATGTAACAAAAAATGGCTGTAGGCTAGGCACCTCATGGCCATAGAAAGATGAACTAAGCCTGAGGAGCACCAAGGAAGACGTAAGAGGAAAGTGTGCTATCCGTCAGCCTCCCTGAGTGTCTTAATGTCTTTTCCTGTTGCTGTGGTAAAAATGCTCTGATAGACACAACTTAATAGAGAAAGATCTTATTCTGGCACACAGTTCAAGGTGCAGTACATCAGAGAGGGAGAGATGAGACAACAAGAGCTTGAAGCAATTGCTCACATTGCATCCACAACCAGGAAACACAGAGCAATGAATGTGTGCTAGTGCTCAGCTAGCTCACTTTCTTCATGTTACACAGCACAGCATCTTCTGCACAGAAACTGGTCCCACCCACAATGAAGATGGGTTCTTCCACATCAACTAATGCATCTGCAGCAAGCTTTCTTGTCAGACTATCTTTGGATCGCTGGTCCCAAATAATGACACAGAGGCTTACCATTAATCATGAAAGCTTATCCTTTAGCTTAGGTTTGCCCTCAACTAGCTTTTATAACTCAATTTAGCCTACTTCTATGAATCTATGTTCTGCCATGTGGCTTTTACCTTTCCTCAATATGGCACTTTTGACATGTTCCAAGACTGCTGGTGAAATCTGCACACCTAGATTTCTCCTCCTCTTCCTCTCTCTCCCCAGAAATCCCACCTGTCCTCTCCTGCCTCGCTATTGGCCATTCAGCTCTTTATTAAACCAATCATAGCAATACATCTTCACACAGTGTACAATATCCCACAACAGTAATCAAGATAATCCTCCATGAGTAAGTTCAGAGGGATTGATATCTCCAAGTGATTCTAGATTATGTTGAGTGGACAGCCCTAACCATCACACTGAGCAATTCACTCCTGCTCCTACCATGAATCTCTCTCCTCTTGTGGCTAACTGGGCCCATCCTACTGTTCCCTTCAAGCCAAGATGTAGCCAGCACCATGGCTGCCTGCATGCTGCCATGCTCCCTGCCATAATGATAATGGGCTAAACCTCTGAAACTGTAAGAGTTACTGCAGTCATGGTGCCTCTTCACAGCAATGAAAACCCACTAAGATACACCCCCAAGGTTTTCCTCCATGGCCCTCTGTATGGCATCTTTAGTGTGGGATGCCCTTAGGGAGCCTCTCTCAAAGGCAGCATCCTGCATGTTTGCTTAGGCTTGGAACTAGTTTCTGGGAGACTGATTTTTGCACACAACATTCCAGGAACATTCTGGATTTTCTGGGAGCCCGATTTTCCACACAACATTCCAGAAAAAGCTGATTAGGGGCACAAATGTGCTTGGATTTTGTGTTGCTATTGTTTTGTTTCTCCTTTGTGAAGAACAATCCCCCTACTGTTCATACAGAACTTACAAGAGATGGAAAAAAAAAAAAAAAAAGAGCAGGAGCTCGGACTTCTCTGGAAAGGGTACTGTAATGGTTTGCAATGGTTTGCAATGACCCGCTGCCACCATGTGCCACTCTTCCCCTTTTGCTTTTCCCCTTTCCCCTTCCCCCCTCTCCATGGCATCTTTTCTACCTTGTGCTTTTATACTGGGATATGCAGATCTGAGCTTAGCAAAACTGGGCTGTGAGAGCAAGGCAGTTTTGTGGGTGAGGTCCTTTTGAGACTCTAAGCCTGTTGTTAAAGGATCCACCTTTTATTATGGATGCCACCTCCACATTTGAGCCTGGAGACAGTTCCGAGGAGTTCCTATTGATCAAATGCTTGCTACATTCGGGCCTTGGTAAATGTGGAAGTTGTATTCTGTAGTGTTTCCACGAATGCTGAATTAGCAAATGAGTGATGGCTCCCTGGGGAAATTCAAGTTAGGATCCTGTGAGCCACTGGTCACATCACTTTCCTTGTGAATTGATCAATACATACTCTCACAGGGAACTGTGGGGAGTGAGACAGGGAAGATAAAGAAACATTACCTTGGGTTGTGACTAGGTCCCTGAGATTTGAATTTATCTGAATTGCTTTATGGTGGCTGGGCTCCCCACTTCCAGAAGCAGCTCTACATAGAAGCTATGCTGCATGGAGCCATCTGCTTGATTCAAGTTGGGCCAAGACAGCCTAAATCCTGTTTCTGGTTTGCCTGGTCTTACAAGACCTGGCCCCCAATTACTGTGTCAAACTCATGTCACCACTCCTCCTTCCAGAGTTCCAATACCTCGCAGGCAACTGACTTCACGTCCATTAAGAAGACAGGAGGTGTTTTTCTTCTTTATCCGAGGCTACTTCCTTTCACCTCACTTCCTGTCTCCATCAGGATGCTGTTAGAACAACTGGGAGAACTGTAAAATAAAATGTGTACTTCTCAGAGTTGACTAGATGACTGGAAAGCTCTTGACTGACATGTTTCCCAAATCAAGGCCTGATGGGAACTGGTTTCCTTGTTTTCACATAGCTTCTTGCTGGATCCTTCTATGCAAAAGGACAGCTTAACACCTTGAGGCCTATCATGAAGACATTGATTTTGTTTGAGAAGGCTCTTTGCTCATGGCCTAGTACCTTTCCCAAAGTTTCCACTTTCAACACAGGAACTTGAGACATAGTTAGCTCATAACATTTCCTTCTCCCAAGAAAATTTCTACTTCATGCTTTAGCTTAGATAACTCTTTTCCATTCCCCAACTCAGACTTTCATGGCTTCCATCTGTCTCCCATAGTACCTGGTAACATCCCATTGGGTTCTTTCAAACCTCATAGTAAGTGTAAAGTCATTGTCTCCTCCACTCAGCCACATTCACTAGAGGTAAGGGACTACCTAAACCATTCTTTATTCCTGTTTTTGACACACCCTGGTATACCCTAAATGCTTGGCAAAAGTCTACTGAATGACTCTAAAGTTAAAGCATCCCCAAGACACCATGCTGACTCCGGACAACCTGTCATTTCTACCATCTCCATTACTAACTTCCACCATCCTAGCATTGCTCATTCTTTTTGTTACTATGCTTCCTTTCCTAGTGGCTTTTAGTGTCTTAGTTTACTCATCTCCTTCTGTAGGCTCCTGGCAAACAACAACTAGAAACAATGGGTGATGGGGAAAGTGCTTCTATGTATATGTTTATCTTATTGGTTGTTGGATAAAGTACTGTTGGCCAATAGGAAAGCAAGATAGGTGGGACTAGGAGTCAAGGAGGATTCTGGGAAATGTTGTGATACACGCAGGAAGTGACATAGAAGGCAGACTCATATATAAGCAAGGGCAAGAAGGAAGTTGTCCCTTCTCTCTTCCTCCTGGTCTCTGCTCTGGAGTCGCCATGTGATCCACTGGCAAGAGAGGGCACCAGCAGAAGGCATCCTCTATAAGATAAGTCTTATAAAATATATAGATTTATGATAATTAAGATTGAGCTAGCAAATAAGAAATCCTAGTCATTGGCCAAGAAGCATTGTACCTAATATAAGTCTCTTTGTGTTACTTGGGACCTTAACGTGGCAGCAGGTGAAACTTGGATGGCCTTGATGGAAAGACTTATTATTACAAATGGGTACATTAGCATGCACCGTAGGGTAATTGACATGGGTCTATGTGGTGCCAGCATCATCTATCTGCCATGTATTCACCTCTCTTGACTGCCAGTCCCAACTGCATCAAAGAGGTCACCAAAATCTTACTGTCCCAAAGATAATACTCATCCATTCAACTCAATAAACAAACAGATACATAACAAGCTACTATAGGACCTACAGTTAGTTTTCATTCTTGGGAATTCTGGAATGGGAGACATTGAAAACAAACCATAAAACACTGTGGCAGGCAACGTTAGGAGAACGACACCTCATAAAGCCTAAGGACACTACCCAGCCTCCTAAGAAGTGCCCCAGTGATCATTGCTCTGATGATTCTCAATTAAACTCCTTGCTTTATTTTGTCACCCCCAGACCAACAGTGAATTCCATCATCTGTCTTGTCCTTGAAGATATATAGGAAATACTCCAGACCTTATCATGGCAACCTCCTTGGTCTTTCCTCTGTGTTAAAGGCTTGGTCACCATGCTGATACTATTAGAAGGTGATGATGGGACAAAATGAGAGGTCTTCAGATCATCAGAAAGCTTTTTCATGGCCAGTGGTTGAACAACTTTTCTCTGCTGCCCACTCCCACCCTGAGGTGCTTCCTTGCCACGGGCCCAAACAGCGGAGGGCTTACCAGTTGTGGCCCAGCACCTCCAAAAACCTATGAGCCAAAAGAAATCTTCTGTTTCTGTAAGGTGATTCTCAGTCATGTGTTATAGTGGCAGAAAGCTGAATCACACACCCACAACCCTTCTCTCTGTTTATCTCCTTTCGGATTCTTTCTTTTCTTCCAGCTCCAGGCAGCTAGATTCCACCCCTTACTTGAACATTTTCCTACAGATGATGAAAAATGTTGCCTTAGTTCTGAGCAGGTTAGTACTCCGGTCATCTTTTGATCAGAAGTGAGGAGCTCCAGACTGTATCATGCAAGGATGGTGAGCTGTGTAACCCAGGGAGAGGCAGCAACTGTGTCCATTCAGAGTTTGTTTGTGTGCAAAGCCAAACAGATTATCTCTACGTGGCAGGGAGTGGTCTAGCTTTGATTTAGACTGAACCCTAGAGAGCAAAGGTGGATTCAAACCTCATGGGCAGGAATTCAAATATTTTTTTCTAGAATCAGAGCCTGGAGAGGTTGCTTAGTGACATGGCCTTGAGGTCAGGCTTCTGGTTCAAATGCCAGCTTGGGTATCTGAAGACTAAACACCACTGGAGGTATATATGTATTCTCTTTAACTCAAGCTTTCTCGACTGTAAAATAGAGGTGATAACAGCTCCTGTTCCCTGGTGTTTTCACAAGGATTACTTGGATAATTTATGCAAAGCCCCTGTACAATGCCTGACACACCACATGGTATTCAATAAATGTCAACTTTATTTTTGGAAACCTGTATTAGGTATCCAGCAGGCCAGACTCCAAGCAAGGCTCTATACGAACCACGGCTTGCTGGGAACACCGGGCAGAAAGTGGTTTTAAAAGAGATGACATTAGCAGATTAAGATCTACGCGGGACTCCTTCTGTTGCCTTCCTTCTCAAACCCCTTCTAGGTGAATGGTGTGTAGCTAACATTTTTCTTCAGACAACTTTAGAGGAGATGTACTCCAGGTAGTTTGTTAGTGAAGCCTTGAAATCCAGAGCTGACGGGAGCAGAGCATCAACTGTCCCTGGAGATAGAGGTAGGAAAGACATCAGACACTGTCACTTCAATCTCCTGCCAGACCCACTGACCCCACACACACACACTGCTGTACTAGGAACTGGCATTTCCTGTTAAGACCTGTCTCTGAAGGCTTCACCTCCTGCACAGTGTCCCTCTGAGGACACAGTTCCAGCATCACCCCTCCTAAGCAGTGTTCCTCATGAAATGCTGGTGTAGCAGGCAGCTGTGAATTTGTCCCTCTTCTTGTCACCTCTTCAGCACTTTCCTGATATGGCAGGAGACCCCCATACCATGCACTCTGCCTTCCCATAACGGAAACAAGAGCAGCCACTTTTCTGGCCTACTTTGTAGCTAAGATGAAAGCAGGCAGCAGAGGGGCTGTAGGATGACTGGGTGGCATTGCCAGACCAGATGTGGCATTCATCCTGAAGGCAGCAGTGTTGGAGATGATCAGGTTCCTGGCAGTGACACAAGTATGGCATCCAGCTGGCAGTGGCAGCGGCCACAGCAGTGTCCTCATTAGGCCAGCTCTGCAGCCTGTAACGGAACATTGCTATGAATGTGCAGCCTCCAGCCCGTTTTTCCAGGCTCCACCGGCACTGTGAGACACCCAACATTCTTTTATTGACCATTCATGCTTGGTCATCTAGAATCAGCCCCTGTTACCCATTGCTTGGAGTTTTGATTCTTGCAGGTCAGAGTGAGAGGAACAATGCAAAGTGATAGTTTCAAAGTCAAGACTTACTGACAGCTCTCTTGCTTAATGAATCTTTCCGGAGCCTTTTAATTCCTGGGTCCTGGCCCTGGCCTGCAGGTGGAAAAAAATCCCCAGTGTTTTTTTTTTAGACAAGCGGAGAAGGTAATGGCAGAGCACCTGCTCCGCTTCTGTGAAATGGCCTTTGCTGGGAGAGGTCTCAGCTGCTGCTGCTGGGAGATTCCCAAGGGAGGCTGAGACTGAAGGCCTTCCTCGGGCAGTCGACACACACCATGCAAAGGGACTTGGGTCTAAGGCAGTGGCTCAACATTTCCACCATGCTCCGTTCCTCCTGTATCTCTGACTCTCAGCTTAAGGGACAGCATCCCTCTAAGGCAGGGGTTCTCCACCTTCCTAATGCTGTGACCCTTTAATACAGTTCCTCATGGTGTGGTGACTCCCAACCATAAAATTATGTGCATTGCTTCTTTATAACTGTAATTTTTCGACTGTTATGAATTTTAATGGAAATGTCTGCTATTTCTAATGGTCTTAGGCAGCCTCTGTGAAAGGGTAATTCGACAACCTCCAAAGGAGGTCTCGACCCAAAGGTTGAGAACCACTGGTCTAGAGCTAGAGTGGTCTAAGGTTCAGATCAAAGCAAGGCAGGAAGCACTGTGGGTGGACTGGGAGCAGGCCGGAAGCTCTATGACTGAACTCCTGCCCAGGGCTTGAGAGAAAACACTGCTTAAAGGGTCCTGGCACCTCCACCAGAAAGTTTGGCATGATGCCTGGCTGCACACACACAAATTAACCTTCCCAGACTCCTGGGTAGCTAAAGGAAGGCATGGCAGGCCCTGAGAACCATGCTGGGCCTGGCTTACATGTTCCCTGCTAAGGACTTTCCTATTTCCAAAGACCCTCTGAATTGGGGCAATTGTCTCAGAGACAGCTGGTGTCTGGCTGAAGAACAGAGCAGATATGAAAATGCAGGGGCTGGGATGTGAGCTTTGAGTTGTTGGAGTTGCATGAAGCATTTCTTCAGATGCTGCTTGGCTGAGGTACGAGAGCCAGCCAAGACCAGAAAGAAGCAAAGCCGAGGGACGGGGAAGGGGAGAGAAGAGAGGTTGGGGAGAGGCTGGGATGACATAAGCCACCAGCTTCTTTCTTATTTTTATGTGTGCATGTTCACATATGGGGGGTGCATGCATGTATGCATATTTGCTGGGACCAGAGGTCAACCTTGGGCTCATTTGGTTTTGTTTTGTTTGGGGGTGGCGTTGTTTTTGTTTTTCAGACAAGATTTCTCATTGGCCTGCACTCAAGTATTCTAGGTTGGCCTGCAAGTGGGCTCCAGAGGTCTGCCTGCCTCTACCACCCCAATATTGAGATTATACTCACATGCCACCACACCTGGGTTTCTGCTTTTATTTGTTTGTTGCTTGCTTGAGACAAGCACTTTACCCACTGAGCTACCTCTCCAGCCCCATGCCAGCCATTTCTGTTTGTACCAGTCACAAGAAATGTTCCTTTCTGTCCAAGTCAGACTGGCATGTAGACATTCCCACAGTATCACCCATTGCCAAGACAGAGGCCTGGCATGTGCTGTGTTCTCTGTATGTTCTCATTGGTTTCAGTAGAAATAAAGTTACTGTTTTTGCAGAAGCCAAGCCATTGCTTCCCCTTCTGGCTTGAGAGGTGTTCCTTCTGCATGTACCGCTTATAAGCGCCTCACAACAGAGTCTGTAGAATCCAAACAACTTCAAAAACCCCAGTCAACCATCATGCATTATACCATAGCCTCTCAAAGAAATGTCAGCAAAAGTCCATAGAACACTTTAGAGCTTCATTCCATATATACTTCCTCTAAAAAGGAAAAAAAAAAAAAAAAGATGTTGACCTCTTCCTGACCCCTGACCCCTGGCCCCTGCCTTTGACCCTAGGGACCTCAGACTGCCAGAACTGTCTCAGAAGATGGGAACTGGCTGAATGCCCACTCCAGGCCTGCACTATAGTCAAATAAAATGAGGCCCTGCTGTTCCATTTTCCTGGTCCCTGCCTAAATAGGATTGTCCATATTCAGGGCTCAGCTTAAGCCCACTCCCTGCATCCCATCTTTGGGATGCTGGCACAGATCGCCAGTCCTTAACCCAACAACAACCACTTCTTTGTTTCCTAGGGATCTGGAAAGTTTTGCTCCCTGACAGCCTCATTCATTTGGCTCTTAATTAGACACAGATCCCCACAGTGCTTCGTCTTCCACTGTGATCTCTGACAAGCTCCTAGGGGTCTCGCCTGACTCCCTACTGAGTTATGTGATCAGAAGGAAGTCATCTGGCCCAGTCTGCTGCCAGGACCCACTCTCCAGCCCCATAGCTCCCAGCCCAGAAAGGAAGTCCTATCTGGAGGTGACTGACCAGACTTTTTGCTCAAATTAAGCTAATTTGGCTTCCTTTTCTCCCTATTCCCATCCTGTCTTCTCAGGTGGACTGGTCTTACGCCATAGGAGCAGCCCTGATTTTATTTGGAAAGGTGTCCTTTTGTCCTTCACAAAACACATAAATTAGGAAACATCAGAAGAAATCATTTCCTTTCCTAGTCTATGTGGATTTCAGACCCAAACCATTCAAATCACTCTTTCCTGGGTGATTTCCAGTTTATAAACAAATAGCAGGCTCACATTGCTAAATCTACTCCAGGTAAGATTTTCTTGTATATACAAAACAAAATACATACACCTATGAATTATGATCCAATCTCTCTCCCTCAGCCTTGCTGACTCAACTGTAAGCAACTTGAGTAGTTAGCAAGACAAGAAAGGCTAACTGAATATAAATGTCTATTTTCTTTTTTAGTAACTGAACCTGAAGTTTTAGCTGGCTGCATAGGTAAAACCATGCATTGGTGACCATCCTTTACAACAGTGCTACCATGGAGTTCATGCTAACCTCGGAGACCTAAGCAGAAATGTACGAGAAATTCCCAGGAGGCTTTGTATACTAGTGATTCTCAATATGTAGGTTAAGGCCCCTATGGTGGTCAAATGACCCTTTCACAGGGGTCTCCCAAGACCATCAGAAAACATAGATATTTACATTATGATCCATAACAGTAACAAAATTAAGGTTATGAAGTAGCAATGAAAATAATGTTATGGTTGGAGGTCACCACAACATGAGGAACTGGATTGAAAGGTTGCAGCATTAGGAAGGTTGAGAATCACTGTACTAAAGGAACATTCCAATACAATGATACCTAATCCTAATAGTATTTTGCTATACCCAAAGGTCCATATCTCTCTCAGCCATCATCAGAGAAGCTTCCTCTGAAGTAGATGGGAAATAACACAGAGATCCACAGTTGGACAATGTGCAGAGTAAGAGATCTTGGAGCACTCAGTCCTAAATGGGATGTCTTCATCAAGCCCTTGCCATCAAGGCCCAGGGAACTATATGGAAGAGGATGCAGAGATTGTAAGAGCCAGAGTGGTAGGTGCACGAGGAACATATGAACTCACAGAGACTGTGGCAGCATGCACAGGACCTACACAAGCCAGCACTGAGAGAGAAGTGGACATGAATCTCCACTCTCAAAGGAAAAATTAGTTTTCTCCAGTGGAGTATCCAGTGGGTATACAAACCACACCTAAGGGTGGGCCCATGCCCAGCAGTTGATGGCAGCACAAAAGGAACTCAATGGTATTTTTGTACTTTTTGTCTCATATTACTTTGTTTGGACTTTTTTTTTTCTTACTAGTCTTTTGCTTGTATATTATGGTTTCGAATTTAGTAAGGGTTTTGTGTGTGTGTGTGTGTGTGTGTGTGTGTGTGTCTTTGTGTATGTGTTTCTTGTGCTTTTTCTTTGTTTTTGCTTTTTTCTCTGGTTTGTTTGCTCTCGAAGTTGCATGGGTAGAAAGGTGGAAAGGATGTGGGAAGAGATAAAGGACAAGGAACTATAATCAGAACACAATGTATAAAAAATCTTAATTTCAGTAAAAAATAAAATTAACGAATGAGTGAGAAAGGGGGTGTATCCTTCCTTCCTCCTTCTTCCTCCTGTTTCTAGAACTCAGCTGTGAAGCCTGAGAGCTCTGGCAGCCGTCTTGGACCATAAAGATGAGGCCTGCACACTGGAGTCAGGTCACCACACCAGCTGGGGATTGCCTAAGTCTAGGCTCATTTTAACACATATGCACACACACACACATGCATGTACACATGCACTTCACACACACAAGCATAGACACTACATGTAAGTATGTGTAATTTAAGCCAAATTGGGGGAGTCTTCAATATGCATTCAGACTTAATCCTAAACCCACCCCCAAGTCACTATATTTATACAATGAGTAGTTACATAGTTACATGTTTACCCAAACAAATCTCCCACACTCATCACTAATTCCTTCATTTAACTTTTCTGCTTTGAATGACATAAAGAAATTACAACAAGGAAAACTTAAATTTGTCCCTTTAATTCTCTGTTGCTCTTCCAGCAAGTCGTCACAAACTTTATGGCTTCAAAAAGAGAGAGTTATTCTCTTAGAGCGCTGGAAGCTGGAAGCTGGAAGGCGCAAATCGGTATCACAGCTCTTTAGTGTTGACAGAGCCCTGTTCCCTCCAGAGACTGACCCAGCTTCTGGAAGTTCCTTGGCACACTTTTGCCTAGGGGTCATGCTTCTCTTCTGTTATTTCATCTGTCTCTGTTTTATAAAGACCCAGGTGCCTGCATTTTGAGTCTCAGATACTCTAGGATAATCTCTACATCTCAGGATCTTTAATCACATATGAGAAGCACTTACTTTCCATATAAGGCAGCAAACAAATGGAGGGGAAATTGAGAGGACATCAGAAGAGAAAGGAACTCCTCACTCCAGAATCTGGCTAGGAGACAGAAACTTCAACAAAATTGATACAGTCAAAATTGCTCACTTTCCTAAAGACATCCCAGTTAAGGATGTTTAAAACAATCTAAGGCAAACCTCCACAGCTTCAGAAAAGCTACACTAACTATACAGACATTCACCGGGATGTATATGTACTGACTCTAAGATTGGTTAATTTTGGTGTGTGATTTTTTTTTTATTTGGGAGGGTTTCTTCCCAATAAAGTTGTAATTAAGAAAAAACATACTGAGTCAAGTCATTTGTAAACTGACCATTCTAGCCTTAAACTTGTTCAGTAGCTTATGCAAGCTTGAACTTCTAATCCTTTTGTTTTAGTCCTCCCAAGGAGCTGGGACTTCAGGCCTGTGTCATCAGGCCAGGCTCCCCAAGTTTTCCTCTCCCTGTGCCTTCCTGTAGCACAGCCAAGTCCACCTCATTTCCTGATGGCCTCTTGCTATGCTGGGGAGAGCCCCACTCCCCAAGAAATAGCCACATTCTAATACTTTACAAGTAAGCCTGTCCTCTGAAGGAATCCAGGGACTGCCACCTCAAAATGTGGTACCATGGTGTGCTAATAATTTAGGTCAAAGCCAGGCAGAGAGCAGCAGCTACTGGAGGCTGTACCCCTCCTTCTCTGCCTGAAATCTGCTTCTTCCAGAAAGGGGAGCCACTACCTTCCATCCCTTGCCTCAGTTTTCATCAACACCTGTAGAAGAAAGAAAGACTAAAATGCCAACACACTTGGACAGACTTAGTCACTCTGCAGGGTCTTCTATTCTGGTCCCTTTCAGTATTCATAAGAGAACCGTTTCAATGTATCATCTGTTCTGAGGCACAACAGACTTTCTTCCACACCACTGTATGTTCTCCGTTTAGTGCCCCTAAAGTCATTTGTTATCATCTTGCTTTCCCAAGTCCCCATCCCTTGTGGTAAGAACCTTGCTGGACTGATGAAGGGTCATCACGTTTGTGATTGCCCCCTTACACATTAATCATTTTGAGTATCATTTATACCATTAATCAATGGTATGTCAGTTTTGTCAGTTCTTTCCAGCAAACCTCGGCATAAATGGAAATCTTTCCCCTCCTCCTACACACTCGAGAACCATGTGGTATGATCATAACTTGGAACACAGCAGTATGACTCACCCATCCTTTCAGATGAAAGACAAGGTCCTGTGTACAATGACTAGCCTAATATAGAATTGGAGTCAGGTAGATGTGAGCTATAACCCCCCATTATTTTGCAGTTACTTTACCTCAGTGAGCCTTGGTTTCCTCATCTGGGAAATGAAGATAGAAAACAATTCCTCACTGTCAAAGTTATTGTGATAACCAGAAACCAGGTGTGTATGGCATGGAGCACCGAGTCTGACTCACAGGAGACACTAGATAAATAGGCGATATTGCTCTTGTATTCAGTTTTCTCTCTAGTAGTTGGTTGACCCTCCTTTTGACAGTGAAGATACAATCCCAACCCATATGGTCTTCTCTCATAGATACTCAGCCCAGAGCAGGTGCCTTATATGTCATCCACCATGGACTGTTGGCTCCAGTGCATGCTTGAACAATGTCTAGCTGTGTTTTGTCTTGGGATTTTTGCAACACCGGAAGGTTCAGGAAAACCCAGAGAAGAGATCATTTGTGTCAGGCACTGGCGTGAAGCAGGATGGCCTAAAGTTGCTGGGTGGCTGCTTCATGATGGTGGAGGCTGACTTCATGAGACCCTCAGCCTACACAGGGCAAACCCAGGCCAGGCACACACTGAGTCCCTTTGCTCGCCAATTGCTTATATGAGGACAATAGCCCTGATTCAGGATCTAAAAATTAGGGGTAAATTAATTAAGATATAACTTCAATGACACCAGCCTTTCCTCATCAACAGTTCCTAAGACAGGACAGGCAGCATTAATTGTTGCAATTAATTAGGCATTAAACTGATAATGGGTACAGCTGCTAACAATTAACAGCTAATTATGTCAAGCACTTTAACCATTTCACAAAAGAAATGGAAATTGGAGAGAAGGGAGAGGGAGATGAAAAGAGAGAAAGCGGTTACCTTGTAAACAAATCAGAGGTAGTTAGCTCCAAATGCAGCTGGATCTGGCTGTAGAAAAGACACATGAGAAGTAGATCGAGCCCTCTTCCCGGCAAGGCTGAACTGATGGGAAACACGTGAGTCTCAATCTGAGCAGAAAAGACTGGAATAGTGATCAGAACTAACACATGCCGAGCTGCGTGCTCAGCACTTGGCACACGCTAGCACACAGTGTTACAGCACAAGTAAGTACATGGTAATGGCCAGAACATCCCCCAATTTGTAGACAAAAAAAAAAAAAAAAAGCAGAGGGAGTTAAGTGACTTGTCCAGGGTGACCAGGTACTAATATGAAGGCTGGGATTCAAATCCAGGCGCCCTGATAGCCCCAAACAAAATGTACATCACTAATTTCACAAATCCTTAATAGTCCTTAAAACCCAGAGAAGTGGTGTTTTATTGAACAATAAGCTCAACCAATTAATTTTTAGAGAAAAGAAACAGTTCAAATTAAAATGAGTATCTCCCAATGTAATAAAAACAGAAAGTCATAAATCCCCGCCAATCCAAACCCAAAGTCACAGTTCCTTTGTGCTTCTGACTGTGAGGACCTAGCTTCAGTTCATCTAGGGAAATCTGTCATCCCATGCTGGGGGCTGCCATGCAGCTCCTCAGGGAGCCTCAAGATCCATTCCCCAGCGGACTTCCCAGTTAACATCATTAGTTGGTTTTTATTCAGGGTTTTTGTTTCCAATGAGTTTTTATCTTTATCATCCATGTAAGAAGAAGCAGAAGGGAAATGAAAAATCAGACCACACTACACACACACACACCACCCAATGAGGAATCAGTTGCAGCAAAAAGCATTAAACCTTGTCTTGACTCACATTTGAGAGAGAAAAGACTTGCCCAGTGTCATCGGGGATGACAGACAAAGCTACAGTCCTCACATTCTACATAGGTATGTCAACTTGTTGGAATACCCATTCCTGGCCTCCCCCAGAGGCCTAGCCTCTGGAGATTTCAATTCATTAGTCTTGAAGGGCCCAAGATGATTCCATTTGATTCAGCTGCTGGTCCATGGACAATAGTTTGAGGACCACTGCCCTACCCTGGTAGCTCAGCCTTATCCCAAACCATGAGAGCTTACCAAGGTCTGCTCATTTTCCCCAGAGCAAGCTCTTTTCCCAGTCTGGCTCAATGGTTACCAGTGGTTTCTGGTTTCATTGATTTGGAAGTTTAATTTGAATTTAATCATCCTGGGCCAGGACTAGTTTCTTAATAGAAGCCAGGAAAGGAGTGTTCTGGTTTGCTCTCCATCAGTGTGATAAATCATCATGGCTGAAAGCAACTTGTAGAAGAAAGAGTTATACAGTCCACCACCTGCAAAAGCTAAGGCAGGAAGCCAGAGGCAAGATCTGGAGTGAAGGTCATGGAGGAATCCTTCTTACTAGAATGCTCTGCATGGCTTGTTCAACTTGCTTTCTTATATGACTCAGGACCACCTGCCCAGAAGTGGCACTGCCCACAGTGGGCTGGGCCCACCCACATCAATGACCATGAAAATCTGTCAAAGACATGCTCACAGCCAATCTGATGGAGGCAGTTCTTCAAATGAGGTTCTCACTCCTCGTGGAGATCAACAAGTGTTTGTTAAGTTGACAAAAGCTAACCACTGCGGGAGCCAAATATCTCCTGTTCCTTTCTAGCTTGCTTGGAAGCAGGAAGAACCTTCTGTCACCCAGGAGTGAAAAGGTAACTGTCCCAAACTGGAACACTACTGGGAGCCCTTCTCCAGGTAGCAGTTGCCTTCTGGTCTTAGCCAGACCTACGAAACAGGTATATGTGTGCCCGAGAGATTCTGTCTAGAACACCGGATGAGACAAGAAGCTGAAGGCCTGTGGACCGTTTCATCATTACAGGGAGCCCCTGTGTGATTGGTTACAGGCTGTGCTTCTGAAGTATGAATGACAAATCGCCTGAAAGCACTTGGCCTAGCCACCACAAAATTATGTCTTCTGCAGCCTTGAGTCTCTCTCTCTCTCTCTCTCTCTCTCTCTCTCTCTCTCTCTCTCTCTCTCTCTCTCAGAATTTGTCTTCACTTTCAGTTTTGTAGGATTCTAGTCTATGTATCATAAAAAGAAGTTTTGTTCAAACATTGAGAATACCATGATTTTCCCCAGGTCATTTTAGAGGATTATAAAGTGCCCACACACTTATTTTCAGCTGTTAGGAGAAATAAAAAAAAACATTTTTTTTCTTTCTTAAAGGAAACAAGAATGTGGGAAAGACCTTTAAATGTGTACTTCCATTTCTAGGAATTAGTTCTAAGGAAATAATTGGACCAGGTCTCAAAGACATTCGCTACAGTGTTATTAATAATAGAAAAGAATGTAAACAACTTAAATGCATGAATAAAAGCTACTTTGATTAAATGAACCATGGAAAACATACTCACTGAAATTACACAACTAATAAAAATGATGCTATAGAAATGTGCAGGGTAAGAATGGCAAATTGTAAATGTAATCTATGAGGCACTGTATAGAAAATGATATTATCTTCTAAAGACTGTGTATGGCTGTGTACATATTATCTCTAGAGAGGAAGAGAACACATACCTAAAAATTTAACAGTAATTGTCTATGTGTAATGAGTACTCGGGAACTTTGGGGGTTCCTTTTTTCTGTATGCATCTTTTATTTGTCATTACAACATCAGAGTTTCCCATATTAAGCACAAAAGAGCCTCAAGAAAATTATAGAATGAATAAAATAATTACTAGTGGTTGATTTTAGGTGGCTTGAGTGGGCATGATAAATATTTGGGAGTAGAATATTCCCATTGTTCCTGAAATCTGTTCTCATATAATAAGCATGGAAAGATAATTGTACATACAACAATGATTTTTTTAAATTTGGATGAGCATGTGCAGACAGGCCACTATACATATCTTTGGAACATGATACGCACAACCAGGCATCACTTATTCCCTTCCATCCCCCACTCCAATTGCAAAGGTTGTTTTTTTTCTCTATAACATCTCCCAGCAGCCAAACACAGGCACTGTTAATGAATATTAATTGACCTAACATCTTGTGGTGATGCAACTGTGCACATTTCCCTGTCTCATTTGGTTGCTAGGAAACCATGAGAGACAGCCCTGGGGTTCTGGGACCCAGACCTTTTAAGTGCAGGGCAAGGTTAAACCACGAATCAGAAATAGTCTGCCTGATTAATTGTGTATGTGAGCAACTGTGTATGTATGCAGTCCTGTCAAATAAGCAAGGAATAAATAAATACCAATAGACAGTTTGGCAGTAGACAAGCAAGTGAGTGGAAATGAGCATAGACTCTGGGTTACTGGAAGCGCTCCCCAGGGAGCTCCTGTAACAGCTCCCTCCTGAGCATCTGCTAGCATCACAATCCCACCCCTTAAGATCCAGAATGGAACTTCAAGATTCCTGGATGCAGCACCCCGGAAGGAGAAACAGGGGGAGTGACAGTTGGATATAATCACCCTGAAATCATCGTCATCATTTCCCATCCTGCTAGTGCTCAGATAAGATGCAAAAAGATGATGGGCAAACCTGGTCTACATGCCATTTGTCTTCTGCATCTGACTTTGGCTGCATCTCACTTCTTCCTGTATTCTTCTCCACTGTTGAGAGAGGAGAGTTCCCATCTGTATCCATGCTGATATCTGGTCTGACCACCTTGTTCCTTTCCACAGCACCAAAGATTGAGCTACATTGCTTTGACTTCTGGAAGTCAACTCTCACAGAGACCCTATCTGACCCTCTGCTTTCTTGCTTTAGTCATCTCCTTTGAATGCATCTCTGATATTGCACCGTGTTTTCTAACTGAACAACTAAGTGTTTGTCTTTGAGTTTCATAGGCATATCTGGTTGGCACAGTCCCTAAAGGGAAGAGTTGGACTCTAGCATTATCTTCAGACTTGGCTGAGAAATGGAAGATGGAGTTCTTTAGTAACTGAAGAGCGTGAGGCTGAGGTAGGTGGAGTGCTCTCTCTCTCTCCCTCTCTCTCTCTCTCTCTCTCTCTCTCTCTCTCTCTCTCTCTCTTCTCTTCTCTTCCTCCTCCTCCTCCTTCCTCCCCCCCCTCTCTCTGGGCTTCATTTGTCTTCCCCTTTCCCCTTGAGTGCCTGAAATCAAGCCCAACCTCTAGGAACTTCTTTCTTTCATTTGTATGTATTCCCATTCATTTATTCACTCAACAAATGTTAATGGAGCATTTATTTACTCCACAACTAGAGTTTTTGCTGGGCAATGCATGCACGCACGTGTGTGTGTGTGTGTGTGTGTGTGTGTGTGTGTGTGTGTGTGTGTGTGTGTGCACGCGGGCGCATGCGTGCACCTATGTGTGTGCATCTGAGTGTGTCTGTGTGTCTCTGTATGCCTGTGTGAGTGTATCTGTGTCTGTATGTGATTTTTCCTTCGAGAATTTCCTACATGTGTACTATGTATTTTGATGCTACCTACTCCCTCCACCACTTTCAACTTCCTTAGGACCTCACAATATACTCCCCAACTTCTTCACCTCTTCCTTTTTCTTTTTCAAGAATTTATTCTTTGAGAATTGTATATACATATACAATGAAATGTGATCATATCCACTCCAGTTTTTTCTCTTCAACTCCCCTTGGGTCCCTTTACACATCCATCCATCTCTCAGCGTCATGTGCTCCTTCCCTGATATATATTTCATCTTCCTAGGTAGGGAAGATGTTGGGGGCTAGAAGAGAAATAAATTCTAGACTCTTCTGGAGAGGAAAAGGAAACCAAATGTTAAAAAACAATCAAACAAACAAAAGAACCAGAGCCAAAGAGACATACTCATACTCTGCCCCTGACCAACTAAGCACAAAACCAACAAATCCATGAGCATGAAATCTACAAAATCTCTGAGCTCAGGGGATTGAAATCTGACCAATTTCCACCCTGAAAGTCATCTCCCTGGAAAAACTTAGGCCCTAAGAAGCCCTATATAAGCCTTGGGCCTGTTCTGTTGGTAATTGCCCTTTTCCGCCCTAGCTGAGGCAGCCACTGTCATGAATTCCTCCCTCCCAAATAAATCTCTTGAAAGAGTTTTGGATAGAGACCTTCTTTTGACAAAGTGGAGCAGAATATCTGCTGGGAAACTTGCTTAGGGGATCAGAGCAGAGCTCAGGTATAGTGGCTCTCTCCTGGAGAGGAGCAGGATTGCCACATACCGTGAGGAAACCATCCCCCTAACTTCCCAAAAGTCAGAATGCCTTTCTCCTCACAACTCTAGGTGTCCAGAATACTTTCCTTTCATAGCTGTAGGTATTGCCTGACTGTTGACAGTCAGGGTAACTTTCCCTCTAGAGCTGTAACACTTGCAGTTGGATTGTAAGAAAAACTGAGTCTAGTGCAAGCTTGAGAAGCTGCCATACATGGATGGATTGAAGGGACAAGAGACCTTGAGCTTTTTACAGTAATCTCCACTCTGTCCCCAGAGGGTTGTGTGTCTTGACCATGAGCAAAAGTGAGTATGTTCAGTCTCTCCCTCTCTGTGGCAGCAGTTGGAATGAGGAGAATCAGATATTGAAAGCACATCTGCCCAGAGCATAGCCGTGCTTGGCTGAGGTCTTTACAAAAGATCCTTCATTAAAGGTGTCATATTAGAGACATGAAGGCAGTTCCTCTTCCATCCTTGTATTCCCTCCATCTGCACATGTGTGGAGAGCCTGCTTCATGATGCACAGCCATGGGCACCAGTAAGACAGCTATCAGGAATACCAGACCTACCTACTACAGCCCAGATTTTCTTGAGCAAGACACAAGGGCATGGGCAATTTCAATACAGAGTGATAGGAGCCCAGAGTGGGTCCCATATTCTTAGAGTTCTTTAGGAATACACTAAAATGAAGCTACATGTATCTATGAGAGGTGCTTTTAATGCACAAAGTTCTAGATGAAGCCTTCCAATCCAAGAAAAGTCTATACATGTAGATAAGGGGCTTGAGATAAGAAATGCTGAGGGCTTGGGCAGGTTCTGACTTCTAGTTCAGCTGTTCTACACATGGCTAACAAGAAGCAATCCTAGTAACTAAAAGAGACCTGAGCTATCATCTCTGAAAATTGTCCAAACAGTGGTTGGGAAGACATAAGGAGAAATGGTTCTCTTGACTTTGCCCAAGTCAACTAGGCAAAGATCCCCAGTCTGTACCTGTGAGCTCCCTGGCATTTTAGAGCCACGCATTCTGACAATAAGTATAACTCTAGGTCCTGTGGAGCAGAACAGAGGAGCTGATGTTTCCTTGTGTGGACACTCTTTGGGTTTTGAATCGGTTCCCTCTAGAGTCTATCTATCTCAGGAATCTGGGCCATATGAGTGCTGGCTAGGTAAGACAACAGTCAGCAACAAGAGAAATACCTGGAAAGATAACTCAATTAGACACATAAGATGCAATAAAGTGTCACGGAGCACTTCAGTCTCCCCTAGTAGGACCCATGGCTGTGTTTCAAAGCTCTTACAGTCTATAGTAGCAGTTCTCAAGCTGTGGGTTTCTACCCCTTTGGGAGTCAAATAACCCTTTCACGGGGATTGTCTAAGACTATTAGAAAACAGA
Source organism: Cricetulus griseus (assembly GCF_003668045.3). Lineage (NCBI taxonomy): Eukaryota > Metazoa > Chordata > Mammalia > Rodentia > Cricetidae > Cricetulus > Cricetulus griseus. The sequence continues at coordinate 162,016,658 of NC_048597.1, forward strand.
TATTTATATTACAATTCATAACAGTAGTAAAATTACAGTTATAAAGTAGTAACAAAAATAATTTTATGGTTGGGGTCAACCCAACATGAGCAACTGTTTTAAGGGGTCACAACATTAGAAAGGTTGAGAGCCACTGCTCTACACTGCTGAGGTGGCACTTGGGTGATACAGACAACAGAGCTGCCAAGCACACATCTATCTAGCCATGATGCCAAGACATGTCACCCAGGGAACCCAGAGCCCACTGGCCAATGTCGAGGGTGCTTTGGAGTCTCAAGGGATTACATCTAGGACAGTACAAATATTCAGACATCTCTGCTCATTCCAGTATTTATTTCAGGATTGGAAATCAACCATTGAGTGATAGTGTTCAGTGTTCTGAACCAAAAATGGTTTTCTGATAGTATCATCTCTGCTATGTATTTACCAAGCCATCTTAAACAGGGATTTATCTTGCTATCGTCTGCTAGTATAAAAACAAACAAGGACTGTGAAGGGGTACAAACATTTTGAATAACAGTTTTTTAGTGTCCCTTGGTATTAAACACAGTTTCAACCCATCATTTCTATTCCTAGATATCTACTGGAGAGAAATGAAATTGTATGGCCACACAAAAAATGTGCATACCGATGTTCATAGCAACATTAGTCATAGGAGATATAAGTTGAAGCAACCTGAGTATCCATCATTTGATGAATGGATAAACAAAATGTGGTATCTCTGTCCATGCAAAGGATTATGATTCATCAATAAAACAGATGAAGCAGCAATGCGTGCTACAATGTGGATAAGCCTTGGAAGCATGATGCTGAAGAAGTGAGCCACGGGAGATAACACAGGGCATGAATTCATTTGTGTGAAATACATAAAGTAGATTAGTGGTCACCTCTGGCTGGCAATAAAGCTGGGGTGTTGGCTAGGGTAAAAGAGCTAATGTATATTTTTCGAGTGATAATAAAAATATTCTAAAATGGGCTTATGGTAGTGATTGCCTAATTTTATAAAATGAGAACCACTGAATTATGTACTTAACAGAGGGAGCTTATGGTATGTAAATTATATTTCAATAAAACTACAGGTAGAGGTGAGGTGAAGTGGATAGAAGAAGACAGGTGGGAAAGAAAGCAGTGAATTTTAGCTCCTCAGAGGTTGGCTCGATGATGGCAGGAGAAATGTGCTCCAATCTACAATGGTGTTCATACCTATGAGAGAGTGTGTATATGATTGTGTGTGTGTGTGTGTGTGTGTGTGTGTGTGTGTGTGTGTCTTAGGTCCAGTGGAGAACACTCTTAGATGATCAAAAATGACCCACACTGCTCTGTAGCCACACCCCCTCATGTTGGCCTTCCAACACCAGCCCTGAGCCCTGTGAGAAGGTTTTTTAGCAATCCACTAAATGCCACATGAAAAGGGAGTAAAAGAGTGAGCCCTATCTAGCCCCCAACCACTCCATTCAACCCAGGTAAGACAGAAACCATGAGGTGCAAAAACTTTGCATATTCCAGCTCTGGCAGCCACACATAGGATGGAAGGACCACCTAGCCGAGCCTAGTCCCAAGTGTAGAATTATTATAAATAAAACATCACTATTGTTTATGCTGCTAAACATTGCTGTGGATTTTCTTATGACACAGACTGAAATGCCCTCAACAACATGACAACCTCCACCTCTATCTCTCAACTAATTTAATGATGGACTTTAATTTGATGCCCTTGAATTCTGAGGTGGATTTAAAGAGGAACACTGTTTTAATGTGTAGATAACATGCCATTTGTCACTGCTGTTCAGTGCCATTTAACACAATATTTATCTGATTGGCATATCAGTTACTTCACATCATCTAGAATTGGCTGTAACAGGGATTCTGTGTGCTTGGCAACCAGGAGATTGATTATGGTTATTATACTAATGGCTGGAAAAATGAATTTCATCAGGAAAGTTGTTTTGAAGTAGCAGTGACAGGCCTGGTATGTTTACTCAGAAGGCACCACACTGCCTGCACACAGAATGCTGATCCAGAGGCAAGTCTTGGGCAAGGATGCTGGAGCTAGAGATACACATCTGTAACCCCAGATAAGTGGTACCCAAGGTCAGGAGCACCACTTAAAGGATTTTCCTCATAGTCTCATGTCTTGTCTGGACTTGACTTTCTTCACATGTAAAGTGTTCTGGGAGAGATCTTATAGATCTTATAGTTCCCCATCAAAGGACTGATGTGCCTTCAATAGACTGCTCTGGTGATAGCCTAGTAGGAAGGAATCTTATATTTTGTACTGGGCTCTGAGCCACCCGATGCCCAAGCACTGGTGGCTATGCAGAGTGTGTCTGTTTTGACAGTATTAGTATTATCTGTACACATGTTTTCTTATGTAATGAAACATTTTGACAGCTGAGACTATGCCAAATAAAAGGTTTCGATGGAAGGGCTGAAATTTAGATATGGATTTTTAAAGATAAGTCTGAAAAATGGTGCCTGAAAATACTTTCTTTCTCCATAGCCCATTCGTGTCACCCAGTTCCATGGATGGCTTTCTTTCCCTACTATATCCCATCACAGGTCCAGATCGGCACCCAAGGTACAGGGTTCTGGCAAAAGAAAAAAAAAGTCATATTTCTGTTAATTGAAGACTTGTTTCAAATTCCTCTCAGCCGCCAGAAGAGGAAATAAATGCAATTCCTGGTCTCTCCCTTAGAACCCAGCTTCTCCATGGCTTTATCGGGCTCACTGAGACTACCACAGATCTCTTAGCACCTAAGAAGGAAAACAATATTTGCTCGACATTTCTTTTTCTTTTTTCTTTCTTCTTTTTTTCCTCTTTTTGCAAGAGGTAGAGCTCTCACGATAACACAACATTAATGAAATTCACCTTCTGAGCCCTTTAATTGCTACGAGTAGCACTTCACTCACAATCAATGTTCTCTGTCCCCACTGTAATTTTCTTGTTTTGAAAAATAATAGTGTGACTCACACTTCAATTAGAAGACAGAGGTTGTCCACACTCCTCAGCACCCAGTGGACCGTCCACCCTACAAATATTCCCCAACCAGTGGTAAACAAATGGAAAGGACAAAAGAGCTGAGAGGGTGTCCCTGTAATTGAGCACTGAATTGAGAGGAAACAGAGGAAACGCTTCTATTAATAATGACACAGTAATTGGAGGTCACTCAAAGAGAGGCCCAGTACATTCCATGTTCACATTATCTTTGCACAAAAAACCATTATAGATCTTTGTAAAAGGGCTAATGTGAGTGATGGTGAGGTTGTTTATCAGATTTACCCAGTACCAGCCACCTCCTTCTCCCACCCCAGGGGAATTGAGCCAGCATAAAGTACCTCACAGCATGAGAAAATCATTGTGATTGGGACCAGAGGGTAATTAATGCAAAGTTCAATTGTACACATAATAGACACTGGGTACTGTAGAGTCACCTTGTAGGCCTTTTCTCCTGTAGGAAATGTGCAAGTCGGGCCCTCCTGGAATATAGAGTGTTGAATGCTTGCCCAAAGAAGGATTGGCAGTGCCTGGGAAAAGGGAGAGGCAAGAGACAGAGCACCAAGAATGTGTTCTATCAGACAGCTGAGACTCATCAATCTCACTTGTAAAAATAATACTCCCCAGCTCTCTCCCTGGTTTTTCTTATTGTTGTTCTAGCTGGATTGAAGGAAATTCATGATTATTTAGCGAATTGATATGAAATTCTGGTTTTTAAAAAATAATTCTATTGGTCTGGGGTGCCTGTTTTGTGGATGCCTCACTATGACATCCAGATAACCTATGGGTGTATTAAAATTATTCATTGCCATAAATTACACTTATATCAAAGTAGGTTTCCTTGACAAAAGGAGTTCTGCTAATATTAATATTAGTAACTGCCCCCAGATGACAGCTACACAGGGATGATGTAAAGAAGACAGTCTTTAAAATGAGGTTTGGCTACTGGCGAGATACTCTACTCAATGGACTTGTTCCCTTTGCCTTCCAGACTACCTTTATGGCTGTATCTGATCTCTGCCCTCCTGTACTGTGTTATGATAACTGAGACAATCCCTTTCAAATGAGGAAGATTCATTTAGGGCTCAGAGTTTTTTGGGGGGTGGGGTTCAGGACATGGTGGTTGGTGGTGTTCTCTCTGCATCTGTGTTAATACAACAAATCATGGTAGGAACTTGTGATGGCAGAAGCCCAGTTATCTTACAGCCAGAACCAGGAAGAGGAAAGGAGAGAGGGAAGGGGAGGGGAGGGGAAAGGAAGGGAGAGGAGAGAAAGGGAGGGGGAGGAGAGGAAGGGAGAGGAAAGGAGAGGAAGGGAGAATGAAAGACTAGAGGCAGTCAACAATCCCCCTCAAAGACATGTCCCTAAGGATGTAAGCCCTTCCAATAGGCTATACTTTTTAAAGTTCTAGTCAGAGCCTTTAACAGGAGAGCCTTTGGCAGACTAACTACTGCACGCACCTCCTGGAGCTTCATAAGAAAAACAACATAGTCTGCTCACTGTCAGCTTCTCAGAGAGAACTGAAATTCAAACTTGTAAAAAGTAAGATGGCAAGGTCCTTAGAGTCATGAGCTATGTCTACTTTTTCTTTCTCCAGGGCCTTAGTACAGCTTCCTCTGTAGATACCAAACAAACTTTCTACAGTAAATTTTTGAAGGGTGGAAAAAGGTTTTGACTTCTGCTTCCATTAAACCAGTAGGTATGATGTGAAATCTGAAGCTACTGGGTTGAGTAGTACTTACTTACACACACACACACACACACACACACACACACACACACACACACCAAAAAAAAAAGAAAAGAAAAACCTCACATCCAATTAGAACCTACATATGTAGCTTTATCTGAAATAGGGTCTTTGTAGATGTAATCAAGCTAACATGAGGCCATACTAGATTAGAGTGAGCCCCAAATCCAATATGACAGTAATCTTATAATTTTCCAGTGTTCTTCTAAGAGGAAGAAATTTGGGGAACAGAGAGACAGAGAGAAGAAAGGTCATGTGAATACAGAAACAGAGATTGGAGCATGCATCTAGGGACTGTTGAGAATTCCCATGCCATCAATAGAAGCTGGAATAGGCAAGAGAGATTGCTTCCTTCCGGAGTCTTTAGAAGGAGCAGGGCCTTGCCAATACTTTGATTAGAAACTTCTGGAAGTCAGCATTATGGGAGAATGTGTTTCTGTTGCTTTAAGCAAACCCACTGTCACAGCAGCCATGGGAACTCATACAGACACTATACATGTGAGAGGTCTTGTATGACTCTCTCAAAATCTCCAAGAAGTATCACTAAGATATCAGGAAGCAGAGTGAAGTACAGGTCACCTTCTAAGCCATTTGAGTATGAAGGAAAGGCCATTCTGTCACCATCTGCTGGCACTGCCCTCAGTGTTTTTCTTATACACATCATCTAGAAGGAAGAGAGGTGGGTCACCCTGGAGGATGTGTAGACTACCAGGATTCACAGTGCCCCTCATCTCCTCCATCCCATGTTGGATACCTTCACCACCTCTCCATACCTGGTGCTGCAGGCTTTCTACCTACATTTTTCTACAATTTACTTTTATTTTATGTTTTGTCTGTATGTAAGTACACCAAACGTATTGATTGCCCACGGAGGCCAGAAGAGGGCGTTGGATCCCCTGTAGTTGGTATTAAGGATGATAGTGAGCTGCCCTGTGGGTGCTGGGAACTTAAACTGGGTCCTCTGCAAGATTAGCAAGTACTCTTAAACAGTGAGTCATCTCTCCACTCCTTGCATCTTAAAGCCTAGTGTCTCTCCCATTCCTCAGATTCCTGTCCTTACAGCTAGCTACATTACTCCACTGATCACATGTACTAATTCATTTTTCAATCACTCAGTGCATCACAAAGTTCTTGCTTTGGCCTCCCCTAGGGTCCCTAGTCCTTGTACTGTTTGTTGAATGAATCCAGGTAAGACACACAGAGCATAATGTAGAAGACAGGGTTCATTACAGAGTAGAGTACCCTTAAAGGATGGGGTGACCAATGAAAAAAAGTTACACTGTGGACAAGAACTCTCCCATGGAGTGAGAATAAATGACCAGAGAGACCACTGTATCAACCATATCTCCAGGTGACCTTTTACCATTTTCTAATGTCTCTGGAACAGACAGCTTTCCTGGGTGGAATTTTCTACTCATATTGACAGGCTTATTTGGATTAATTCTTAAGGGAGAGGATAATAGTATGCCTTTGTTTTTTGTTTGTTTGTTTAGGTGTGTGTGTGTGTGTGTGTGTGTGTGTGTGTGTGTGTGTGTGTGTGTGTGATCTTAAAGTCATGTCTCTATCCAGGGCCAGAGGCACCACTCAGATCCCATTCTTCACATCAAAAACCATATAATAGTAGATTTAATAAAACCAAAGAAAAGGGGGAAGAATAAAAGTAGCCATGTTTTTCTAAGAGGAAACAGGCCTCCCTTATTAAGTCTAAGGTGAGGCAACTATGATTCTTTCCCTCCTTTAAATTTCTTAGTTGCCTAACAAATGCACACTCATGCCCAGAACAAGCCAGTGTGGTGTGGCACTCCAAATTTGGTTCCCTATAGAGGCTCCTGCAGGTGTGAATTGGTGTCTCCTCTTCTGAAAGTTCTAGCATGTTGTCCTACACAATGTTCTGCAATGACATAAGTCCTCTAAATAGGAGTTTTTTGATCCAGTAGTCACTAGTGTGATGGAAAAGCTGAACTCTTAATTGTACATTTAAGTGGATTTAAATCTTAACAGTTATACATGGTGTATAGCTATTGTTGTAAATACTAAAGGTCTGGAAGCAATTTTTAATAAGATACAAAGAGCCTCATGCATCACACACACACACACACACACACACACACACACACACACACACACATTCACTCGCAAAGGATGAACATTATTAATTCTTTGAGCATAAGGAGGAAAGGAAACATCACTTATATGTTCCTTAATTTGCAAGGCCTTCTCACCCACAATGGTGCTAATATTCTACACATTATGTCAGTTTAATTCCTCCCCTCCCAGTCCCCAAACTCCATTCAAACTGCACCCCTTGGGGCCACTGAGAATAAAAAATGGGCCCATTACTGAGCCTCCCGCCCCTTAATAGCTGTTCCTTTAGCTACATAAGGACTCAGCTGATGCTTTGAGATCACCATTTATAAGGACTTGATTAAGTAAGTTCTTAAATAAGGTGTCATTCTTTTTCCCAGGCTGGGAGGAAGGGATGGGAGTGGGGAGAAGGTGATCTACCAACTACTGTTATCCATCACCAGACCTTCTGTGTTTTCTCTCTCTCTCTGTCTCTCTCTGTCTCTCTCTGTGTCTCTCTCTCTGTGTCTCTCTCTCACTCTCTCTCTCTGTTATTTCCCATGACATTATAAAGTACTAAATTTGAATCTCACCTTTTCCTGGACCTGATCTGATGTCTATTGGTTTAAAACTTGGTACCAGGCCAGGCGTTGGTGGCGCACGCCTTTAATCCCAGCACTCGGGAGGCAGAGGCAGGCAGATCTCTGTGAGTTTGATTCCAGCCTGGTCTCCAGAGCGAGTGCCAGGATAGGCTCCAAAGCTACACAGAGAAACCCTGTCTTGAAAAAACCAAAAAAAAAATAAAATAAAAATAAAAAAAATAAAACTGGGTACCTTGTATATGTTCTATGAGTGTGTATATAATCTAAAACACCTATCCATATGGATTCGGTAGAGTTATACGATTTCTTTTCCTTTTTAAAAAAAGTGTGTGTGTGTGTGTGTGTGTGTGTGTGTGTGTGTGTGTGTGTGTGTGAATGAGTGCTTGCATGGCCATGTGTTCGCAAGTACACACATGTAGGGCTGTACAAGTGAGTGTGGGGGTGCATACATGCATGCAGAGAATAGAGAACAATTTCAAATGTCAATCTTCAGATAGCACCCACCTCTTTTGTTTTCTTTTTGAGACAGGATCTCTCATTGGCCTGACGCTTGCCAAGTAGGATAGGATGACTCCCCCAAATCCCCAGGGTACTACCTATCTCCACTTCCCCAGCCCTCACCACAACATCTTGATTTGTTTTTCATAGGTTTCAAAAGATTGAGCTCAGGGTATCATGCCTGCAAGGCCAACACCCCACACTTAATTTTCTTTGTCTTCTCTTTTCTAAGGAAGCCTTCTTAAAAGCAGCCCACAGCCTTCTGTGAACAGACACAGACAGGTTGGGCACTGTCAGCAGTACATCCAGGAAGCAAACAGCACCATGCTGTTACAGTGAGTGAAGGGCCTGCAGCACCCCAGTCACAGCCAGCAGGGACCTGTCTATAGAGGAAGCATGGTCATGGAAGAGGTATACATGTGGCTTGCTCTGATCCTAGCAATGAAAGGACTATGGAATTTCCAATACAGCACCATCAACTATAGTGTGTCGGCTTGCTTTCACCCAGTTAGACCTCAGGTCCTGAAATGAGCACAGGGCTTGTAGGTCTGACTTGAATTAGCCAAGGGAAGCTTCTAAGATTTTTCTCATCTCAGGCTGGGTCTCTGTAGAGTCTTGTTTGATCAATAATAAAATAGCTGCCTGGCCTCTCTAGATGAACACAAAATGTTTTTCAGAAAGATGCCAGCATGGAGGATGATTCCCCAGTGCACTCTGTTTTGAGCAGTTTCAAAGCTGAGCTCCAGGTCTGGGGCACCTCTGCTAATCCTTCTGAAGAGCCATGAGTATCTGAGACAATGGAAACGCCATGAGAGCCTGGTGGTGAATCTACATTTCGTGGTTTGGATGCTTGTGGTGCTGGTGGCATTCTGTTTTCTGCCAGTGCATGGGGTAAGAGCCAATTCTTCTGTACCACAGACCAAGACTGCATGAGTACCTCTCCACCATCTTCCAGTGATACCTGCCCCTTCACTTCCTCCCTGCCATGAACCCAAAGGATGCCAGAGTTATTTATTTTCAGTAATGAAAATGTCAGGTCACCATTTATTCACACACACACAAAAAAAAAAAAAAAAACAAACAAACAAACCAAAAAAACCCACAGACTACTCTGAATTTATTCCACAAACATACCAAAATCTTCATTAGACCTGGGAGTACTACAGAGTCTATGTCTAACAGATGGAGACGACAAATGCAGAAACAAATCTTAGAAGTTAGGTCTAGAAATAAATGTGGACAATCGGGTGGGAAGCTTTGGAGACACTGGTGCAAATTCCAGCACCAAGGCACCAGTCACTCCTGGCTTCCTCCTTCCTTGCTGGTCACTCTCTTCCTGGCCTCATTGCTGGTCCTGTTCCTTCTCCCCACTGTTAAGTAGAGGCATCCAAGCTGCAGCCTTCTCCTTTCTATCTGCATCCAATCTTGGGATTGGGAGGTTCACGGGGCCTTAAAGGGCATTACCAGACTGTGGCTCTTAAGCCTCAAGAATTTCTCAAGCTCTAACTCTGCCCCAGGTCCCAGAGTCACCTACCCAACTGCCTGCCTGCTATCTCTTTTTGGATGTTGCTATGGTACAGATGTGGTTTGTCCCCTCAGAAACTCATTGAAATTTGGTTTCTAATCATGTTGGAAGCTAGGAGCTATAACAAGTGCTTGGATCATTAAGGGACATTGATCTCTTTCTCTCAGGAGTGAGTTCTTGCAGCAGCCAGTTGTTATGTGAACCCCAATTCTCATGTTGTGTTTGCCTGTAGTGTGTACCTGCTAATGCCCACACTTCCACCATGAGATGGAGCCCTACGACACTCTTATCAGATGTTGGCACCATGATCTTGGACTCCAGAACCATGTGCCAACATAAATCTCCATTCTTGATACACTTCTTGGGTACTTTGTTACAGCAACACACAGCAAACTAGCATGTGTGTACTTGAAATCTCGAATTTAATGGCTTCTAAACTGGACCCTAATTTCTCCCAACCAAGCCTGAGCCTCCCCATCTTCCCCTCTCTGCTGATGACAACCATATCCTTGAAACACTCAGGTCAAGATCATTAACATCATCCTGGACTCCCAACTTCTTCCCATCCTATGTCCAAGTCATTAGCACATCTTTTCTGCTCATTAAAAGGAAACCTTTAGACAAAATAAACTCAGCAGAGTTGATTAAGCAAAGAACAGTTTGTGGCATGGGAGCCTCTGACAAATCCAAGAGTTCTGCTCTGCAATGTGAGCATGCAGCTTCATAGACAGAATCAGAACAAAGATGGTGTCCTTGATTACAGCTAAGCCTCTTCCTCATTGGACATGGTCTGATGAGTCAGCTGCTGTGATTGGCTAAGACAGTATGTGGGAAGTTTTGTTGGTTGTTTGTTTTTTAAGCTTTCAGTTAGATTTTACTTCATTTACATACTAAGCTAGGATAAGGTTTGTTATTGCAGAGACTTAGGTCAAATTTAACTGAACAAGCTCTGTCATTCTAATCTAAGATGCTATTGTCTCTTCTCTGGATCACTGAGATAACTTTTTTAATTGGTCCTCTGCTTTCAGACTTAGACATTTTATTCACCCCAAGTGGCCAGACTACAACTATGACCTGGACATAATAAATCACTCTTCACTCCAATGCTTTGATTCTAAGCAAATGGCTAGAGTCCAACACCTGCAAGCTTTGAGTCTATCTTTTGTATGCACAGTATCCTCTGGACTCTTCCAGAGTCTTCGTAGTCATTGTATATTCCTAACTAGGGTCTTCACTACAAACCCGCAAATGTCTATGATACCTGACCTAAACACCCAGTGAAATAGCACCCACTGCCTTCCCATGGACTCTCTTCACAGCATTATTCTATGACACAGTATTTGTTTATTGCCTTCATTCCTAATGGAACATAACCAATAAAGGAGAAGAACCAACAGAATATATGGTGTGTGCATGTGTGTGTGTGTGTGTGTGTGTGTGTGTGTGTGTGTATGTGTGTGTGTGTGTGTGAGAGAGAGAGAGAGAGAGAGAGAGAGAGAGAAGAGAGGAGAGAGAGAGAGAGAAGAGGGAGAGAGAGAGAGAGAGAGAGAGAGAGAGAGAGAGAGAGAGAGAATTTTAAAGGATATTGGTTTATGTGAATATAAGCTGGATAGTCACACAATGACCATTGCACACTAGACAGACAGAAACCTGGTAGATCCTTAGTCCATAAAGCTAGAAGAATCAGAGCAAAGGGGACCAATGATGCAGCCACAATCTGAGGCTGAAAGCCCAGAATTTTTCTGGAGAGTTGCTGGTGAGAGTCCATGTTCAAAGTGAAAAAGCTGGCACCATGTGGTGTCCCTGGATGATGGCAGCAGTTTTAGAGGTACTTCATGGAGAAGTGTTGGAACCCAGCCCCCATGAGGTCTCTAAGAGTTGTTTTCCAGCATAACCACAGGTACCTCCTGTTTTCCTGACCTCACCCCACTGGGATCAATATCCTGTTGTGAACCCTTTGACTGGGGTTTTTGTAAGTTTGTATATAAGGCTGCTCCACAATAAAGGTGAGAGACATTCTCTCAGAAAAGGACCAGCAGTCTTGTTGTCCATCCAAATCTCCAGGCTTTCGCCCAATACTCGGACATAGTGGCCAAGAGCAGCCACAAATGGAGATCGGGAAAGAAAGGGGACCCTGAGAGATCACACTCAGAAGGCGGGTGGATTGCAAAAGGTACTAGAAAATAGGTACCTCAACTCCTGAGAGAGTTGGATTGGCAAAAGGTACTAGAAAATAGGTACCTCAACTCCTAAGAGAGTTGGATTGTAAAAGCACTGGAAAAGGGGTACCTCAACTCCTGAGAGAGTTGGATTGGAAAGTTACTGGAAGGGGTGCCTCAACTCCTAAGAGAGTTGGATTGGAATGGATATCACAGTCAATCACACAGAGAAAGTTTAAAGAGACAAGGTGCTGGTAAGATTTAATTTTAACTTTGGATTAAGCAATAATGCTAAGAAAATTATTAAAGAAATGCGGAAAATCCGCCACTGAGGAATCCTTCCTCCATGAGCTACCCACCAGCAGCCCATGCTTTTGTTCACTCGAGCCTTCTGCGGGCTCCAGTCAGCCAGCAACGATGTAGTGTGCACAGGCTGGCTGGAGAAATTGCCCCCTGAGAAAAAGTTGGGGCTCTATGCTTGGAAGAAACACTGGTTCATCCTGCGGAGTGGTAAGATGTGTGGTGACCCAGATGTTCTAGAATACTATAAGAATGAACACTCCAAGAACCCCCTGGGGATCATCAACCTAAACTTCTGTATGCAGTTGGATATAGCCCTGATCTTCAACAAACAAGAGCTCCAAAAGAGATTTATGTTTGATATCATTCCAGATGGCCATGAGGACTCAACTTGCCCAGGAGGTATTCTAGAATAGGCTGTAGAAACCAAGAGACCTCATCATAGAGAGTAGATTTCATAGGTAGAATCTTTGAAATCTAAAGTGATGAAAGAGCAGAGTTACAGGGGCAGAAACTGGTGTTCCCCAGCAGTTGTTTATTCTAGACAATGACATCCCCATACCCCTGGTCTGCAGGAGAAGCCCTAAGGTGTTTTTTTTAGCTCCTTCTACAAAAATACACTATAATTACCTGGGATATGAAATTAAAACAAGGTTCTTTACCTTCCCTGGGACTTTTCTCAGAATCATGTTTTTTAGTCTGTTATGTATCTTGGGAATATCAAGGAACACACACACACACACACACACACACACACACACACACACACACACAATCTCAACTTCCCATATGTAACTAAGTCTATTGACTTGATACATTTGTTGTGTCTGGCGCCATGTTCCTTGACCTTCTTTGGTCCCATAGCATTCAGGAATACAAACCTCAGAGAAACTTGTTCATTCTCGAAGATATGACTGAATCAGGAGCTGGATGTGTAATTTCAACCTGGGAACTCCAGGGAGATGTTGGAAAGGGTAGAGCTGAGAACTGGCAATAGAAAGCCGAGACCTGGCTCTACCTCGTAAGATGGCTGCACATGGCCTCCCTCCCCTAGAATCAGCCCCTTCAGACTCCTCAAAGGCCAAGATGTCTCTTCACCTCTGATTAATTAGCAAACCTAGGTTTCTCAGAGAGGCCTCTCCTCCAAGCTTCATCAGGAACCAGTTTCTTGGGTTTAGCACTTGAAGTTCTGACCTTGATAGATTTGTTTTTTTCTCTGGAAGTTATTTTAAAATCTTTCCTTGAGTAGAAAAAAAATTAAGGTGTTACCTGGGGAAACTGATGTTAGATCATAGCTGAGGATAGCTATGGATGCTGCCCAACTGTATTGGTTTGAAAAAATGCCCCCCCCAAGAGAGTGGCACTGTTAGGAAATGTGGCCTTATTAGGGGAAGAGTGTCGTTGTGGGAGCAGGCTCTGAGGTCTCTTCTCTCAAGCTTCACTCAGTGTGACAATCAGTCGACTTCGTGTTGCCTCTGAGTCAAGCAAGATGTAGAGCTCTCAGGTCCAGCCCTGTGTCTGCCTGTGCAGCTTCATACTCGTTGTCATGATGGCAGTGGACTGAAACTGTCATCCAGCCACCTCAATTAAATGTTTTCTTTATAAGAGTTGCAGTGGTCATGGTGTCTCTTCACAGCAATAAAAACCCTAAGAGACCAACACACAATTATAAACTTACTTAAAACAGTATGAACTAATTTTTTGCAGTAATTTGATTATGCAGAACTTTCTAAGTAGCAATGCCATGTTACAATATCAAAAGGCTGGGCATGCCTGGTAGATTTTTAAAATGAGAGAACCTTTGTGGTCTATATTAATTTTCTTGTTAATTCCGTAATTGCTGACAATGAAATATACCTAGTCTGCCAACATTTTCCACGTGGAAGACCTGTGCTAAGCCACCCTTTGTAGTTCTCTCTGCTATAATTGCCTCCTCAGCTTAATTAATTCCATTGTTTAATGTCTTGCAATATTATCAACATAGTTAGCTTTATTCCTAAACATAGTCTGAAATCCAGGGCAGGCTAAGAAGAAAAGAAAATATGATGGCTTATACAATGAGCACTTTGGAATCTGAATTCAGGAAATACCTAATTATCTTTAAACATTTACTCATTAATTTCTTCAGCATTTGCAGCCTTTTTCCGCCTCTATTCTTGTGACCTGTGGCTCAGTGCTCACTTATCTTGGAAAAGAGCGGAAGGAGTGACCAACAAGAAAATTCTCGGCAAGGAGGAAAGGTGGTTCTCGAACCCCTGAGAGCAGGGCTTCTCACACTGTGGGCCTCATCCCTTTTGGGGTTTCAAATGACTCTTTCACAGGGCTCAAATATCAGATATCCTGCATGTCAGATATTTACATTATGACTCATAACTAGCAAAATTACAGCTATGAAGAAGCAACGAGAGCAATTTTATGGTTGGGGGTCACCACTCCATGAGGAACTATATTAAAGGGTCACAGTATTAGGAAGGTTGAGAACCCCTGCCTGACAGAGATGCTGTCAGTCAGACTGAGAGTCAGACAAACTGGAAGAGTAGAGTATGGTGGTCGAAAAGTCCCTGCCCAGCTAAGCCAAGTTGAGCACCTGGCTCTTCTTCTTACTCATATTTTTTTTCAAATATTAAGACAATTTTTCTTTCTTTTTTATTTACATTTTTCTCATTTTACATACTAGCCCCAATCCCCCCTTTCCCCCACTCCCTCCCTCCAATGTCCTGCCATTCAGCCCCCTATCCACTCCTCAGAGGGAATATGGCCTCCCTTGGGGAGTCAACAAAATTTTAAAAACTGAAACATAAAAAAAAATAATCATCTCTATTTTGGGTTTCCCAGCTTATGCTGCCCCCCCCCACACACACTATCACTAATTCATGGATATAATAGTATGCTCCAAACCACCAGGGAGAATGTAACCTACTCAAGAAATCTCTTACGTTTTGCAAAGTCTGTTATGAAAATATTTTCTAAAAATCTATACCTAAATCCTTAGTGGAATTTAAAAAAAATCATTATTATCCACTTCTCATCTCTTTTCAGAAAGCAGGGTGTGACATGAATTTCAAATAACTGAACCACATCTGTGCCAACAACAACTAAATCTTCTAGCCAGCATAACAATCGTGGTACTAAAAAAACATGTATCTATTAGGAAGTGTGTCTAAATTTCTTTTTGAAAAGGAAATTTTGGGGCTGTAGAGATGGCTCAGAGGTTAAAAGTGCTGTCCACTCTTGCAGGGGACATGGGTTCAATTCCCTGCCCCCACATAGTAGTGCATAACCATCTGGAACTCCAGAACCAAGGGATCTGACACTGTTTTCTAGACTCTGAGGGCAACAGGCATGCACGTGGTGCATAGACCTTCATACAGGCAAACCACCAACACATATAACAACAAATAAATAGCAACACCACACTATAACCAAGATACATTATATACATGTGTGAAATATTTCAAGAATAAATAAAAATTACTAAAAAAATAAAAGATGTGTCAGCCTCTAGAAACAGAGACCACACTATAATGTCTTAAACACATGAGTTCCTTCATGTAAAGGCAATGCAAAAGTTAACCCAAGGAGCCAGAAACCTTTTTTATCTTTCCCCTCAGCCATCTTTGCGACATGCCTTCCATTTTCAATACCAGGAGATATTTATCAGCCATGATGTCCTACTTCAAACAAGAAACAGAAAGATGGGGGAAGGGCAAAGTGCATGTGACTTTTGTACATCATACCCTTGGGCAGTAATTGAGTAGTAGTTAAGTAATTGTCTCAACTTCGTTGCTTTATTTTTCTACCACCAAATCTTCTTGTGCTCCATCACCCTTACATGGGAGAGAGAATTAACCAGAAAGGACTCTGTAAAAACTAGTGTTGTCATTGGCTGTCTTTCAGAGGACAGAGGACATCCTTTAACATAAAATGTCAGAGAATTAATTTAAAGACCTGGTTGGCTGTTTGTCATGAATTGCCCACCCACAGAATGAATGGTAGAGAAATCCAAGAGACAAAAAGATCATGTTGAGCAACATGGTCAAGGGATACCGACATAGAGAAAGAGGAATCTATTTATCTTAAAGAGAAGTAGAAGGCAATGTACCAGATGCATGGTCAGATGGAGACTCAAATGTGAAGGAATAGACAGAAAAAAAAAACCAAAATGAGACCCAGAAAGTCCTTTGCTTTAGAGACCCTAAAGCAAACTCGTGGCTGCATCAAATAAACCAAGCAGAAAAGGAGGGGTGTGGACATTTGAATGTGAATAACCAAGATGGGAGACTTCTGATTCAAAGACGGTTGGTGGCACCTAAAAGGTGAGCAATAAATAAGAACATTTTCTTGTGCTTTGATACATTGTTAAAATCAGAGAGATACCACAGTGGGATAAAATGACTGCTCCAGGATTGGGAGATGAAGGAGCCAGAGAAGATGCTGTTCTCTTGGGAATGTTTGTAATCCCAGAATGGGTGACTTTTAGGCTGATAAATACTCTTGGAAGTTTCATGAGATAAGTTTCCAATGAGAAAAGAAGTAAGAGCCCAGAGTCCAAAACAGGGCATGAAGGCTCATATATCATCTCAGAATGTAACTTAGAAAGATGCCAGTTGCTTCAAATGCTGTTTTCACTTCAGATCATTCCAGACTCTAAAACTAAATCCAGGTGTTCTTAAGTTATTCAAACCTCCCAAACACCTACCAAAAGCAAAGATAAATTCCCTCTGGGAGTCAATAATATCTGGAACTTCAACGTATTCCTACAAGCAATTTGCAATGTAATATCCAGCACACAATCAAAAATGACCAGACACATGAGGAATAAGATCACATGTACAGAACCTGCAAAAACACAAAACAATAAAAACAGACCCACAGGGTCTCTGGATATTAGTTTCATCATACTTGGACTCTGAAACTACTATGTTCCCTATGTTCAATAATATAAAAGATGAAATTGAAAATTTTGGCAAAGAACCACAAACTTTAAGACAGAAATTCTAAGACTAAATACTGCAATCATTGAAAGTTACAATCCAACATGTGCTTTAAACTGCATACTAAGAAAAAAAAAGAAGACGGAAAGGTATTTTGTGGAAGAAATTGCTTAGAAATGAATGGGAAGACATGGCAGAGAGACATAGTGATAGATGAGATACAGTGGGAAAGCCTAACATAGTTTTAATGGAATTCCAACAAGAGAGAAGATGGAAAATGGGTAGAAGCAATAGCTGACAGGAAGGAGGGAAATTTCCCCAAACCAATTAAAGACATCAAGTCACAGATTCAAGAGCCCAAACTAAAGAAAAACAGTATACTCACATGTGACTCTTCCAGAGTACCAGGGCTTGGTACCCATCACCCACACTTGGTGGCTCATAACCACCTGTCATTCTAGCCCCAAGAGACCCAACACCCTCTTCTGGCCTCTGCAGGCACCTGTACACACATATACATAAACAAAAGAAATGAAAATATTTTTTAAGTTTCATTTACATGTGTGTGGGTGTTTTGCCTGCACATATGTCTATGCACCATGTGTGTGCCGGATAGCCACAGAGGCCAGAAAAGGAGGTCAGATTCCCCTGAGTTTGGAGTTACAGATAGCTGTGAGCCACAACGTAGATGCTAGGAATCAAACCTATGACCTCTGGGGGAGCAGCCAGTGCTCTTAACCACTGTGCCATCTCTCCAGACCCTGAAAATTAATCTTAAAAGAAAAAGTGGGGAAAAAACTAGTCATCTTAGACAAGCATCTCTCTCAATAAAAGGCATTTCCATAAGTCAATTAAAACTAAAAGGGGAAAGTACTCAAAAGAATCAAAGACAAAGCTAAGCAGATGCTTCATGAGAGTTTGGCATCAATGGCCACAAACTTGGAAAAAGGTGTTCAACTCCATTTATAATAATTGAAAGGTATAAATGAAAATCACCCTGCCATATCACAACCTACTCACCAACAAAACGGCTCTACAGTAACCATATAAAACTTGAGATAGAGATGAGGCAGTAAGGTATCTTCCAAACCCTTCTTACGTATCAACTTTTAAAACTAATTGCTAGGAATCTACCAAAGTTGAGCAATCATATATTCTTTCCTCTTTTGGTGACTCTCGAATGGGCACTGGGAGATGTGTAAAGTCCTATTAAAGCAGCACTATTTGTAATAGCCAAAAAGTAGATACTACCTAAAAGCCTGCAAGAGGCAGAGTGGGTGAGACAGTGATCTAGTCACACAGGAAGGTAGAGTGGGTGAGATAGTGATCTAGTCACACAGGAAGGTAGAGTGGATGAGACAAGGATATTGTCACACAGGAAGGTAGAGTGGATGAGACAGGGATATATATTGTCACACAGGAAAACAGTAGATAGCACTGAAAATGAACACATGGCTACACAGTAAAATGGATGTCTCAAATGTTGAACAGAGGTCAAGAGAAATCAAAGAACATCTAATTTGTTATATAAAGTTCAAAAGGCAAAAGGTGTCAGGAACAAAGAAGATCAAAAGGGTTGTTTCTATAAAAATCAACATAGTTATACCTTTGGGAATACAACAGAGATGAGGGAGAGCCAGGGAATATTCTAGGGTGGGGAGGGCAACTGGAAATACTCTGGTTTTTTTTTTCTTTTCATTTTGAGTGGTATTTTCTAGATGTTTACTCTGATATATCACAAGCTGTGTGTTTTTGCCTTATGTACTTTTCCAACTAAAATCAAATAAATAAATGAGTAAAACTGAGCTGGTAAGATGACTCCATGGGTCACTGCCAAAGCTTAGGACCTGAGTTCATTCCCCCCAAGACCCACATGGTAGAAAAAAATAGACAACTGCCACAAGCCATGCTCTGACTTCCTCATGAGAACTGCCATGCACCTACTTCTTACACACATGCACAACAAATTTAAATGTTTTAAATGTTCTTCAAAAATAATAATGAAAGCTTTAAATTAAAAACTAGAACCAAGCATTAATACATAATTACATATTGCATATCTACTGGATGGCAAGCACTAGGAAAGTCCTTGGAATATGTTATATCATACCATATTATATTATATTCATATCATCATAATGGTCCTGAGAACATATTACCTTTGCACCTCCCCCATTTGTTCTGTCTCAATTTCCTCACAGCAAAATAAGGATAACATGAAACCACATCAGGAGATTGTTATCTAAACTGAATGACTTGTGGACAAAAGTTCAATACGGTCTCTGAAACACAGGAAGTGTTACTTAAGGGTTATCTGTTATTTAACTGGAGTACAGCACTGAAACTCAATAAAATCCAGGAGCTTGTGCAAGCCCACAAAGCTAATACCAAAGAAGCTAGAACTGGAATCTGCCAGCCTCAGAAATAACACCTCTTTGTCTTCAGGATGGTATCCCCCAGGAGTAACTTGTGATCCTCCCCCTGGGTAGGGAGGCCTGTCTGGCTCTTTTAGAGGAACTGTAGGCTTTGCTGTCTCTGTCATCTGGTATGACTTACTCACAATGGTACCTTCACCTTTTAAAAGATACATATTTTACTTTTGTGTGTGTGTGTGTGTGTGTGTGTGTGTGTGTGTGTGTGTGTGTGTGTTCCCATAGGAAAGTAAATGTCTGTAGAGGCCAGATGTGGGCATCAGTTCCCTGAAGCTAGAGTTACTAACCATTGTGAGCCACCCAACTTGGGTGCTTGGAACAGAACTTGGATCTTCTAGAAAAGCAGCAAGTGTTTTTAATTCCACTTCATTTTAATAACCAAGTACCCAAGTAGCTTTGTTTTAATAACCAAGATCTCTCATCACAAAACAACAGTGAAAGAAATACCTTTTATGTGGATGCCAGAGATGGCACTCTAGTCCTACTCCTTTCTCTGAGATTGTTCCTTCCATGAGTAGGACTTCAGGGCCACAGCCAGCCTGGAAGCCTGTCTGAACCAACCCCTGTCGGT
Source organism: Cricetulus griseus (assembly GCF_003668045.3). Lineage (NCBI taxonomy): Eukaryota > Metazoa > Chordata > Mammalia > Rodentia > Cricetidae > Cricetulus > Cricetulus griseus. Next base: position 162,036,488 of record NC_048597.1, read on the forward strand.
TCAGAACACCCATGGCCAACCATTTGCAGATGGGAAGAGTGACATAGGACCAAGTTACAAAGCCAGGGAAGAGACTAAAGATGGGACAAGAAAGCAGGGCAGATGAAGAAAAAAAAATGATTCCCTTAACCACAGTTTTACCCTTTTTGACTGCTTTCATGTCTGTTTTTGTCATCTTCCATTCAAACACTACAATCTTGAACTCAAAGATGGCCAGACATTCTCTCTCTCTCTCTCTCTCTCTCTCTCTCTTTCTCTCCCTCCCTCCCTCCCTCCCTCCCTCCCTATTTTCTACTTAATAAATCAACTAAGAATCCTAGAAGATTTTTTATAATTTACAAAAGGCTTTTATATGTATGAACTCTCATAAAAGAAAACAACAACAAAAAACTATCTGTTGGGAAGCCCTTGTTCCATCCCTGAAATGTGAGAAGCCTGGAAGTCACCACTCCCATTTCTATCATCAGAAAAGTCTAAGAAGAAACAGGAAGCTGATGACTTTGCTTGAACCTACCACAGAACTGAGATTGTATGGAAAATTGAAACCTCAAAATGTAACAGACATACCAGAGTCTAGGAACAGGGGCTGAAATTAGCTTGGGGGCTGGAGTCAAACCCCTTGAAGCCAGAAGGTGGTAGAAGAAAAATTAAATGGAAAATTTGAGAACTTGAAAGAGACTGAGCAGGAGTTAGCACAGGAGTATAAAATTCCTGGGGTCTTAGTCCTAAGAAAGCCCCTAGAGGAAGCCCCCTGAAGGGGAAGAATAAGTATTATGCAATAAAACCAGAACCTTCTCACAAATGGCTACTAACCTCCAAAGAAAAAGATTACTCCGGGTCATTCCAGTTGGAGAAAGGAAATTCCTCCTACTCCACCCTGATCCAAGGCTCCTGTTTACCTAAGGGGAAGGAAGCACAGTCAACAGGAGTCAGGATATCAGGGAGATAAACAGGAACATAGGAACCTGACTGGGGAGTGAGAATCCCAAGGACAAACACTGTACAACTAGATAAACACGTGAGGTCACAGCCCTGAGACACAGGAATATTGGAAGAATGAAAGACCTACCTACAAGACCATAGAATCATCCCCTCTGCCCTGTCTTACCACCAGGACTCCAGGACAGTGGCAACTTGTCACAAAAGTCTTCACAATTCTATTGCTTTGAAGAGACACCATGACCAAGGCAACTCTTATAAAGGAAAACATCTAATTGGAGCATGCTTACAGTTTCAGAGAGTTAGTCTATTATTAGCGTGGTGGGGAGGATGGCAGCATGCAGGCAAGCAGACATGGTGCTGGAGAAGGCGCCGAGAGTTCTACATCCAGATCCACAGGCCGCAGAAAGACAGAGCCACTAAGCCTGGCTTCGGCTTCTGAGACCTGAAAACCCATCCCTAGTGACACATTTCCTCCAACAAAGCCACACCTACCTCCAACAAGTCCATGCCTACTAATCCTTTCAAATATTTCCACTCCATGGTGACTAATTATTCAAATATAGGAGCCTATGGTTGCCATTTGTATTCAAACCACCACACAGCCCAAAGAAAGGCTAGACAAACTCTCTCAGAAGGAAGCTGGGAAACATTAAAGTCAATAAGACACAAACTCCAGAGAGATCTGAAGTTTCTCATATTACAGACACAGCAAACATTACACACAGTCCAGTTACTAATCTAATTAGCACAAATATGCCTCACAAAAGGCCCGTTTATTTCAGCCCCTCGTTCCAAAAGCAGCAAGGCCATCTTCCAACACTATTATAAGTTATGCCAAAAGACAAGGACTAAAACTCAGTCAGGGTCCTGGAGATATGGCTCACTAGTCACTTATTGCTCTTGCAGGCCTCTGACCTAAGGGAGGCAGCTGTCTTTGTCCCTAACCACACAGCCTCTTTTTGTCTTCTAGGGCCCTCTGAGCTCACACTGTGGCCTGGTTGAGATCCACAGCACTATCTCAGGTTCCCTAGGTAGAGGTAGTACCTTGAAAAATCTCCTCCTTCAAACTTCCTAGCTCTCCCTTTACTGATTTTTCCAGAATCTGTGAAAGGAGCAGGTCTCCGTGTACCCCTGGGGAGCCTTAAGTCCCTGGGCCTGAAGCCATCCAGGCTACCCTGTTTACAGCACAAGCAGCTAACCTACTAAACCCTGACCCAGGGAGGGGACAGTGCTTCTGCTAGAGTTGGGCAGCCCTAGGCTCTCTGACAGCTTGATATTGCTGTGTAGTTTTCCTCTCTCTAGCTTCCCTCCTGCCACTGAGGGGACGGGCCTATAGGCCACTCCTCATTTCTACCAAACCAGCACTTTCTAGTAGCGAAAGGTGGGCTCGCACAGCATTCCTTTAGAGGCCTAGAGTCCTACACCTTTGTATTTCCGGGTCACTGGCCTTCTTCCGCAGATGCACGTGTATAATTTAACACACGTGTCTCCCACAGCTGCCTATAAAATCACAAAGAGGCTTTCTCTGGCTGGCTTCCAGATGAGATCAGAACCTGGAATGTATTCCCCAACAGCTGTGTGTTAAGGGTACCGGTGAGGAACTCCCGGGACTAACTTCTGGAGTCTTCCATTTTCCTCCTGCCTGTGGCAGTTCATTGTGGGAAATGCTTCTCTTGCCACTAATACCAGTCCCACTGCCTCTGTGCAGCCATCAGAGCTTTCTGTCCTTCCACACCTCTTCTCCGGCCCAGCAGGCCACCTTCCCGTCAGAGGCCACCCAGAGGCAGGGTAGGGAGGGCTACATGCACCTCTTCCAAGTTATTGTCATAGTGGAGGGACAGATGGACTGTACAGTATGGCAGCTGCAGATACCACAGAGTAGAGGCTCACAGTGGAGTAACAGAGAGCGGTGCATTCACCTAAGTTCACCTGGGACAGAAGAGGCACAGCTACTCGTGCCTGAATACTGCTCATCCCACCACCAGGGCCACTGCCATTTCCGGGCTCCAGCAGCCATCATGAGCAAGGCAAATACAGATCCCACCCATCTGTGCTGCCCACAGAGTCAGGGCTGCAGTTCTCCCAGGCAGCGCCATGGTAGGAACTGGGAAAATGTGTCCCTTCCTCTATCACGTGCATCCAGCCCTTTACTGAGATAAGCCTGGCAAGTGCTGCCCATGTGTCTGCACTAAAAGGTCCTCCACAGGCTTATGTGTGAACTCTTGATCCTTTGGGGAAGTTGTAGAACCTTTTGAACACGGTGTAGCCATAGGGATGGGGCCAGAGTACTACAGCTGTAAGGTGAGGAAGCCCCCTCAGAGTCATGACACACCCAGACACCAAATTCTCAGCAGCAAGGAGATTTATTACCCTGGAGGGGCAAGGTGGGGAGGCTGCAAATGCAGACAATAAACAAACAGCAGTAGCAGCAAGCAAGCAAGTGGTTTTTACAAGAGTGTGTCTCTAAGGAGAAAGGGGGAGCCTGTGCGAGGGTGAGTTGGTAAATCCTGATTAGATACGTTAGCTAAGTAATGGATTTTGATTATTGTACCTTTGTTGTGTTTTGTCTCAGGAATGAGTCAGTAGTCAAATAATGCAAGAGACCTTGGGGGCTAGCTTTAGGAATAAAATCTAATATATTTCAGCAAGGGAGAGGAAAAGAGGGAAGGGCAAAACCTGTCAGTGTCATGTTTGCCATGCTCAGGCCAGCTAGAGAGCCCTTCAGTAGCCAGTTTGGGTTCCAGCCCAAAACCTCTGCTTCCTGACTCGCTGAGATGTGAACAATCTGCCTAGTGTTCCTGCTGCCACAGACCAGATACTTCAAACGCCAAGCCTCCTCTACCACCGTGGACTACATACAGTCTCTAAAACTGTGAGCCGCAATAAGCTCTCCTTCCATCATCAGGTTGCCTCTGTCATGGGAATGGGTAGTTAATACAGTGTCTTTGTGCAGAGAACAACTGGGCAAACTAACCTAACACGAGTTACAAAGGAAAGGAGGTTAGCCTTAGTGGCTGTCTGAGCAGAAAGAGCCAAGGGACTCTTCTAGTTCCAGAGTCCCCTCACCAGGAATTTCAGAAGAATCCCATATGGCTAAGTCAGAGGGTAATCAGGTCAAAACTAAGTGACACTGCTGGCAGATAGGCAGCCACCAATTCACATTTCTGCCACGGTTAGGCTTAAGCAGAGAGTTCAGGTCAGCAACCCTGTCATTTCTTATCTGTTAAGGGGAGGCCATAATGTATTCTTCTGAGGGCTGGGGGGATTTGAGGAGGCAGCACTGGCATATCTAAATAGAGAAGTGTCTATGGCTGATCCACAACAAAAACCAGTGAGGGCTCAGTAGCTATGGTTTCAGAAGCATGACTGCATCTCTCACCTCCCCAGGACCACCACATCCTCATACTGCAACTCTTGCCTTAGCTTGAGTCTCCAAGACAGCGGTATCTTAGATCCTAGATGGCTTATAGAAGCTGTCCCCCAAATTTCCTACACAAATTGAGACACCCATGAAGCAAACTTTAGCTGTTTATATGGTCATCTCTCTCTTGTCTTGGGCTGTGTGATCCTCAGCAGATGGGAAAAGTTGAGTCTATTTTTAATGACATCATCATGTGTGTCCATCATTCACAGCTGCTCAGCTAGAGGGCCCATCATACCCTATGATGTCCTCAACCCTCTGACGTCACACACCACTGACATCATCATACCCTATGATATCATCATGCCCTCTGATGTCATCATGTCCTCTGATGTCATCATGCCCTCTGACATCCAATTGGCTTTTCAGGAGGGCTGGTCCTACCGTGCTTCCTCATTAATTCAGGCTCTATAACCAGTCAAAAACCAGTCTTCATAAAAAGGAGGACACTATTTTAGGACTTGAGAATCATGCACATTTCAATGTAAATAAATTCATCACATAGCAGATTCTTTATAGAGGATCAGTTTTAATTAAGGAAGGAAAAGATTGGGGGATTTAAAGATTAGTTATTAAAAGTTTAAAGATGTAGTAAATATATTCTACATTTTTTTTTGGCTTTTTGAGACAGGGTTTCTCTGTGTAGCTTTGGAGCCTATCCTAGCATTCGCTCTGGAGACCAGGCTGGCCTCGAACTCACAAAGATCCACCTGCCTCCGCCTCCCGAGTGCTGGGATTAAAGGCATGCACCATCAACACCCGGCTGTATTCTACATTTTTATTGTTAAGCTTTGCCCAAAGTATCTGTCACTAATGGTTCTAGTGATGATACTAACCAGCATTGGTAACGCTTTCCGAGTTCCACGTGGTTCAATACTACTTAGTACTCTAATGCCATCTAACTCCTTTAATCCTCCTAACCACCCTGTGAGGTAGAGCCTATTATTTTATACATGAGTAAACTGAGGCACAGAAAGGTTAAGTAACTTGCCTAAGGTTGCACAGCATAAACATTGAAGTAGATCTGAACCCTGCAATTTGAGCCAGAAGCCCTACTTATACCTCCTTTCCTCTATCACTTCTTACTAGGGTTGGAAACCAGGGAGAAAAACTATATTTACTACCATAAAACAATCTACAACACATTAAATGCAAAAGGAAACATGAAGACTAATATATATATAGTGGTTTATAATTTACATTTTAAGTAGACTGGGGAGATAACTCACTTCCCTTGACTTTGGCTACTTTGCTTTAGGTGATTTTATTTTTACAACATTTATTTTCTTTTACATATTCAAATGTTTTCCTTGTATGTATAGATGTTACCACATGCTTCTAATAGCCACATAGGCCAGAAGAGGGCAACTGGTCCCCTGGAATTGGAGTTAATGATAGTTGCAAGCTTCCGTGTAGGTGCTGGGAGTTGAACCCTGGTCCTCTGCAAGAGCAGCCAGTGATCTTAACCACTAAGCTATCTCTCTAGCCACTGTTTTAGTGTGTTTTAAAACCCACTAATTTTAGAGGACATGCCCTAAGTAAATACTATTAGTCTCCTACCAGATAATTAAATACATTATAGAGTCACAATTAAAATAGTATTGTACTGTTACTAGTAATAGCTGAATAATGGGACTGAGTAGAAAAACTAGAAGTTGACTCAATCTACACTCAAATTTCATTATGTAGAGATCACTTTTCAACACAGTTGGGGGGAAGTATATTATTGAATGTATAATTTCAAAAAGCAGACTTGTCCATACAGACATACACACACACAAAACCAAAAACAAAACCCACCTATTTCCTGTTACTTTATACCAAAGTAAATTCCAAGTTAACAAAAATATTTATCTGTGAAAACTGAAGTCATAAAAGTATTAGAAACAAACATAATTTTAAAGTAATTAATAGAAAGATTTCAAGTATCACACTAAGCCAGAACACAAAAAGTAGATAATTCTAACAATACTTTTTATATCCTTATGACAAAAATAACATAAACAAAGTCAAAGCAATAAGTAAAGGAGAAATGCTTGCAGAACTACGACAAAGAGCTTATTTCCATCATAAAAGCAAAAGTTCTAAACAAATCAACAGGAAGAAGTTAAAACTCCCACAGAAGTGAAGTGAAGAATACTACTACAGAAGAAAAAATGTGATGATTCTTGGTTTCCGTCATATTAAAAGAAATGCAAATTCAAGTCACAAGGACAGTTTTTTCCTGATTAGCATAGAGTTTGACACATCTCTGATTGAAGAAACAGGTGTTCTATGATACTCTCCCTGGACCTTTTAAACAGAACAATGTCTTTAGAGGGCCACTGGGCAGAAACTACCAAGTTTAAATCTCACTATCAAAAATACAACTAACATTGTATATAAGGTTATTCGGCCTTGTGTATAGTAACAAAGGTAAATAGCTGAAGCATATGGACAGAAAACTGACTATTACATATGTGCATTCAAATATGTAAAGGAGAGTCTAAATTGGGTACTAAGAGGATTGGGGAGATGGATCAGTGAGTCAAAGCATTTGCTGTAAAAGCAACTAGACCTGAGTTCAATCCCCAGCATCCATATAAAAGCCAGACATTGACCCCACATGCCTGTAACCACAGAGTTGGAAACTTAAAGCCAGAAGGATTCCTGGGTTTGCTGGTAAGCCAATCTAACCAATCAGTGAGCACCAGGTTCAGTGACAAATCCTGTCTCATGAAACACAATGGAGAGTGATGAAGACACACCTGTATATTTACTACTATAAAACAATCTGCAATATGTTAAATGCAAAAGGAAACGTGAAGACTAGTATATATAGTGGTTTATCATTTGCATTTTAAGTAGACTGTACAGGGTTTGGGAGATAACTTAATTGATAAATTATCACAGAAACAAAAGGACCTGCGCTTAGATCCCAGCATCCATGTAATGATCAGGGATATGTGGGATGTCTGCAATCACAGGTCTGGAGGTGAAGACAGGAAAACCCCTGGGGCTTACTAGCCACCCTGTCTTCAAACATAAAGTGGAAAATGATTGAGGAAAGCACCCAACCTCTGGCCTCTACACACACACGCACACACACACACACACACACACACACACACACACAGTGTGTAGAAAATACAAATGTATCTATGTATACAACTGTACATAAGAGATTATCAGTTTCAAAGTTAGAGAACAACCTGTTACTAGGGTGAAAATCAGCTCAGTAGATTGTTTCCCTAACGTTTGTATCGGGTAATTTTGTATTGTATTAAAATATTAATCGGGCATTAACCTTTTGTGTTTCTCTTTATCATATAGAGGAAGTGCAAACATTATTTGTGTAATTTTGTTATACTCATGCAACAACAAAGTGAGTTGTGATGATAAGAATACTTTTTCTCCTAGATGGTAGAATTTAAAAATTTAAGAAATGCAGATATTAACTATCTTTGTAAAGTTTGTAAAGTTTGGTCAATGACTGTAATTAGGGAATGGAGATAAATACAGAAGAATGATGGGGAAGGTAAAATAATTAGTAAGGATGTCTGAAAAGGTCATAGTAAATCATACTATTAACTATCTACCTAAAAATACCTACAGTACATATAAGTCTATATATGTATACATAAATAGTTTACATGAAATTTCCCCTTCTGGGTTGACAATGTTCCTCCCAAGAGCCATAGACCAACTAAAGAAAATCCCAAACCGGGCATAAGAAGCCCTCTTTTGAATTGTTCGCTAGTGATTTCCAAGACATTATAGACTCCCAAAACATTATAGACTATTGGTACTGCCCTTTATTGTCCCCACAGAGGTGGAAGATGAGTCCCTATTGCTGAAGAAACCATTCACTTCAGACTCAGAGTCCAGAAGCCCCTGAGCTGGAACTGATCTGAAAGCCACTTCCTAGGATGCTAGCTTTCATGATACCAGAAGGCACCATGCAAGCATCCAATAGAGGGAAGCAACCAACATGCTTACCCATTGATTCCTGTGAACCACAACATTGACCAACATGGCACAATAATACTAAGGGTGAAGTAGTGGCATGCATGCCTTGGAGGTAACCAATAGCTCTCTAATTAAACTTAAGACATACTCAACAAAAGGGAAATCATTCCTGGTACTAAAAACCTAGACAATTACACTAGCCTAATAAAGTCATGGGTCTTGGAGAAACACCCACACCACCACTAAACCAGCATAATCTCTAACTACATTCGAAATAATTGTCCTTAAAGCCACCATTAAAAGTAGTCCTTACCTCTCACCAAGGAAACTTAAACCTGTCTTCAAAACAGACAGAGACCATTATAGAAAACCAAAACTAATCAAAATGCAGAGTTGTAAGACCCAGTCCCAACTGATACTTCTACAACAGAATTGTTGCACCTATGGCTTGGGGAACATTGTGGAAGAGGAGATGGAAAGATTGTAAGATCCAAAGGATTAGGGAGTTTTCTGAAACTGTGTCTCCTAGTAATGTCAGAAGCTAAATACATAAAGTCTCACCAACATGGCTGCATGAACATGACCTGAATAAAGACAACACTAATAGACACATAACATGGACAAGAGAAAGCCCATGAAGCCTTATTCCTATATAAAGATCTGGTAACAACTAAGGAACGCTCAGTATATGAGAATAGCCTTCCCCAGGGAAAAACACACCAGTTGTTTATCCAATGCCAAACGGTCAGCCCTGAAAACATATACATACAAGTAACAGCACTCAGACTGACAGGTTGTTTTCATATACTCAGGAATGTGTGTGTGTGTGTGTGTGTGTGTGTGTGTGTGTGTGTGTGTGTGCATATGTGAGCACACACACACGTATGTAACAATGATTTAAGAAAATGTGAATTTGAAGGAAAGCAAGGTGGTGTATATAGGAGGGTTTAGAGGGAGCAAAGGGAAGGGGGAATAGTTAAAATTTTGTTTAAATTAAAGATAAAGAAGAAGAGGAGGAAGGTGCAAGATGAGACATAAGACTAAGAGACATATTAGACATATTAACCAGTTTATTATAGGCCTGGCAGAGTAGAGAGACTAAGAGAGAAGAGAAACAGGGCAAATGGCTGACCGCCATGGCCAGTTGCCATAGAGACAGAGAGAAGAGAAGCAGAAACAGACAGAGAAGAAGAGAAGAGTAGAGTGTGTAGAGAGAGAAGTGTAGAGAGAGTAGAGAGCGAGTGTAGAGAGAACGTAAATGAGCAGGGATCTTCTTTTAAAGGGGTCCTCTGCACCTGCGTGCAGACTTAGTTCCCATGGAACCCTGGGCTGACCAGGGTACTGCCTGTTCCACCAGGTAACAGGGGCAGGCCAGCATAATGCCTGAACCTTTCAGGAATTATGCAATTATATTAAAATCTCAAAAAAAAACAAAAAAAACCTAAAATGTTTTAAAAATTTGGATATTAACTATCTTTGCAAAGACATTAGTTGATAAAGAGACTTTAAGGACTTAAGTAGGCTCAGAAGTGGAAGGTAAATTGATGTTATACTATTTTACTGCCTATTAAAATAATGTACTAAAAAGTGACCAAGTTAAAAGCTAGAGAGGGTTAAAATTATGATATTCATAGCACTTCTGTTAAACACATACAACAAAAAAGCAGATTGGTGACCTCACTGTCTCTCCCCACTGATCGATCTTGTTTTTATCAAACTCAGAGACATTTGTCTGCATGGTTATCACTTCTACTAGTAATGACGGCAACACCATTTCAAGTCTTCTCCATGACAACTCCACTGAGCTCAGCCACAAATGTCACGTCTACCTCACCTCCACCTCAAAGGCTCAGAGATCATCTCTGAAGAGGAAGTGGAAAGACTTCTAAGAGCTAGAGGTCAGTGAGGGTCAGAGTAAAACAGTGTCTTCTAGACATGGCAGGACTACTGTACTCATGAGTTTATGGCTCTGTGGCTGCCACAGAGGACCTGCACAGGATGAAGTCAGTCAGTATCCTGGCATGGAGCAAGGAAGGGCTGACAAGCTCCCAGCCCTAACTGAGGAACAATGAATAGTTGGTGGCTTCTGGCATAGGGAAAGTCAGTTTTCTTTAAGGGTGTGGCCCTTGGTAAGTCAACCACACCCCAACCTGGAGTTTATGAGCAGACTCAATGGATTATCTTAAAGAAGGGGAATGAGAAGTTGGTGTTGAAGAAGTTAGAGAGGTAAAATTATCAAAGAATAAAAATATTTTTCTAAGACCTTCAATCCATTTCACATACTGCCACATTAAACTGTTTTCAGTATGTGCCTATTTCCTCTATTTCCTCGTAATAAAATTAATTTTCACTGCAATTATGTTCCATGTAACTTTTTAAGCAAATACCTCACTGGCAAAATAAGGTTTATTCCACTCAATAAGGACTGTGTACTGTTTCTCCCACTAGAAAATTCCTTTGCCACCATTTCCAACAAAGTTGATTTCCCTGAATCTAATTTGCATAACAAAATCGTACCCTGCAGATCCCTACTAATCAAACATATGTGCTTTTCATTGCTGTCAGATTTATTTTGTGTTATTTCAGCCCCGGATATTTCTTATAATAAAGTGTTCTGTATTTACTCCATGAAAACTGTAAACCTGCTTCCCATGTTATCCCAGGCTCACTCTGTGGTCCAGGAGAGTCTGTTAGAATTTAAAGCCAAACCTTTGGTGCCTTTCCCAAGACTGAAAATTACTTCTCAAAGCCACTAAAAATCTGATTGTACAGTGGCACAAGCTACTCTCAATTTTAGTGATGGTGTCAAAATGCCCACATTTGACACCTACAAAGTGCTGTTCCCAGACACTCAAGTCACACTAATAGGAGGGAAACATAAAAGTGGGTACTGTGCTGAGGCTGGGGTTTGCATCAATGGAAAGGCCAACTCCTTTCCTTCTAAACATTCGGGTATTCCCAAAAGATACTGTCATGAGCAAGTTCTAATGATGTTCTCTGATAAATATCACAAAAGAACTTCCTTTGCTCAGGGATCTGAGAGTAATAGCCAACCTTTCATAATATGCCATTGGTGTTTGAAGCTTCCAGATCCATCCTGATTGGAACTTATCCAAAGATGTGACCAATTCACTGGCATGGGCACAGGGGTGATAAAATTTAAGTTCTGGATGAGCAACTATATTGCTTATTTTTCTCTTCATTTGACAAAATGCCTCAACAGCAAGGAGGAAGGGATCCTTTGGGCTCATGATTTGAGAGGCAGGGGAAACACAGACATGAGTTACAAGGACTAAGACAGCTGCTTGTTATGTGATGCTGGTCACAAAGGAAGTAGAGAAACCGGGCAGGAAGCCGAATAGGCTATGCACCACAAGCCCCGCCCCCTACCCAGTGACCCGCTTGCTTCTGCTAGACTCCATTCCCTAAAGGTTCCACAAGCTCCAAACACAGGCTTATCAGCTCGGGACCAAGCTCTCAAATATATGAGTTTGTGGGGCAAATTTCACATCCAAATCACAACAATGACTAGTCATGTATTCTTCCATTTATTTCCTCACTGTCTCTCCTCCAATGTTGGACTCTACCTGGAAGATAAGCACTATTGTTTCTAGACCCAATTGTCTTTATTGTTCCATCCATGGCCTGAATCTACCTTCCTCCCTGTATCCCTCAGGTCTGAGAACAGCACTTCAGAACACCAAGTAACAGTGGCTCCAGTAACAGTTGAGTACTCAGAGAACAAGGCACCATGGGAGGAAACGGGCTTTAAGGAATTCAGCATACCCATGGTGAAAGCCTGATTGAAATTCCATGTTGTTCTCCTTTCCTCCAGGGGAGCTCTGGTAGGCTTGACTCTTAAGCCATTTTTATAATAAATTTATGTCCTTGGCAAGTTCTAATGCTAATCACAGCATTAATTCCAGGGTTTATTTAAATGCATAGTGTTGGGCTTTGGTCAAAATGTGCTTTTGTCTGCAAAGTTATCATATTAATTCTCTTCATTGGACAGAATGTTTGACAAGATAGTGATTGTTTTAGCAAAGAGTTCCCTGCCCAGAAACAGTCTAACTGAAATGCCCACTGCTGATGCATGCAGGCTTACCAGCCCTCTGGCCTGCCTCCCTGGAATTAACTTTGATGCATCTAGCCCACAGACCAAACAGAGCAAGAAGGACAAGTGACCTAGACAAGGGAGAAAAGGCTCACAGGATGCCTCCTCGTGTCCACTTCTTTTTATTTAAACTAAGGTCACACTCCTCTATTGCAGGAAACTATGGAGTGGGTAGGGGATCTGCATCTCAGGTTCCCACCCACTGGACAAAAACATCACATACACATTCAGGCACACACACACACACACACACACACACACACACACACACAAACACACACACACACACACACACACACACACACACACACACACACACACACCAGAAATCACAAATGAAAAAGAAAGCCTAAGGAAGAAAAACACATTCTTTGCAAGGAACTGATTACAGATAGGAATTAATGCATTGGAACATAGTATCATTGGATTGATTTTAAGTAGATGCTCTGTTTCTTTGTAGTGATAAACTGTGGATTCTCAAAGAGAGAAAAGAAAAGAGAAGAAAGAAGAGACAAGGAAAACAATCCCAAAAAGTCTTCTTAGGTTATTGCTCTAGAAGGATCTTTAAGTTTCTGCTTTAAATCGCCAGGTGTCTGATAGCACCATTGTGATAAACTGATGAATGTCTGTTGCTACCAAAACATAAAACATATGCATGGCTATTTAGGAGACAAATGCATTTTGACAGATATCTAATTTCATCCCTCTAATAGGATGTATTTTGTCAGGATCCTCATTTCATTTGGATTGCAATCATTTTTTGTTTCCAGTGCCTTACCATGGTAGAAATGCATTTGTCAGGCCCTCCAGACCTAAGACAGCCTAAAAATAATACCATCCATGCTTAAGACCATACAAAATCATAAATATCGTCTATTACCACTAACCTAAGAAACACAGCCAAGTGAATACTTCTATGCTCACAATTGTATAACAGGGAAAATTACTAAAACATCTCCAGCATGGTTGTCAGAAAATTTCAGCAGCTATGATGCATCCAATCACACATGGGCATGAAAGCAAAAGAGTTTCATTTCTTTTTTGCTTAGTGGGTTGCACTGAAAAAAATCAGGAGGCTCCAGGATGTACTGGAAAACCTGCGTTCCTCCATCATGGTCTTAGTGGGTTATCATCTGTAGGAAGCATTTCCTAACTCATCCCCACAGTCATGAGTTTATGCCCTTACCTCTCACTATACCTATCTATACTCCCATGGGTCCCTTTGTCACTCTGCATCTCAGTTTTTCTGCTAAAAATATTGACTTCTTCTTTGGTACCCTTGGTGTCTACAAGAGCATCTATGACATAGTAGGTATTCAAGGAGACTTTGTTCAATGAAAACATGAGTAGCAACTTCTAGTGCAGCAATTATCTAAAGTTATTAATATACCTTGCAATTGTCCTCCACCAGATCATAGGTTCCCTGAATATGAGGGCTAATAAATTCAAACTCACTTTCTCGGTATGAGCATGGTATCAGTCACAAAGCAGATACTCAATGTGTTGACAACATGGATGGATTTTTGTTTTCAACTTCAGCTACTGGGTATCTCAATATTTTCCAAATTCATCAGGTGTGCAGGGCGGGGGGGGGGGGGGAGAGCAAAGGAATTTCCTCACCTCTTTAAAAGAAACCTAGAGATAACACCTTGCATCATTGAAGTTAGAATCTATTAGATATTCCCCAATATGTATTCTTCTCTCCTTCCTTAGTAATAGAAACCCTAAATTTTAGCTCAGCTCAAGCTGCCTAGAATGATGACATTTTCCATTCTCCCTTGTAGACAGATGTGAGAATGTGACTGAACTCTGTGTTACACCAATCTCATGCAACTTTTTGGAAGAGTCCTTAAAGGAAGGAAACATGGCAGCCATCTATCCTTCTTCTCCTCTGTTAGCACTGAGATTATGACAACTGGACCTCAGGCAGCTGTGTTTACTCGTAAACAGAAAGCTCCATATTGAAGATATCAGAATAGCAAGATATCTTGTGGTCTCCTGACTACTTTGGGGCCTGCTCTGTGAGTTTTGAACGTCCCACCTCTGTAATCTAACCAATCACAGTGAATATGGACATCTTACTGGTCAATAATGTGGGAAATATAAAAAAAAAATCTGCTGTAAAATTCAGTCATATTGCATTGAACTAAATTGAGTTGAATTGAACCTGTACTGGGAAGAATAAAGCCATGTCCTGAAACTCAAGGCAAAGATGCTTGAACCAGATAGCATGAAGCTGGTTGTAGTCAACCACACATCTCTCTACTCCTCACTCCAGGCAAACCTACCTGATATTTATTGTGTCCTTAACCTCTGGGAAGAAAACAGCCACAACAACTATTGTTGAAAGGAGCTCTTAGATACAGTCCCATTGTGGAAACTTAGATCACCCAGTGACCTCCCTTGAAGAGAATCCTCACTTAGGCTGAGAGAACTCACTCCCAAGTCTATATCTATGAACCATCTTGATTCAAATCATCCAGGGCTCAATTTCCATCTCCATTTAGAATACGTTGACTGTGGTCATTTTTCTGATAATGTCTGGAAATTTCATGGCTTCTTAAGCAAGACAAGGTAGAATGGTTGGATTTACTGTGGGTGAAATGCTGGCAGAAGAAACTTCAATTTAGCAACTGTTATCATGGACGACTAATCGAGGACTCTTTGGAAGAGTGATGCCACTGAAAACAGTTATTACTCAATGTTAATAAAAAAATTATGGATCTAATAAAAGTTAATGGGGACATATCATGTGCCATAAAAGCTTCTGTCAAAGCAATGAATGCTGGGTTGGGGGAGAAGATTCCACTATGATTCTGTATGTATTGTCTAGGAGCCAAAATTGTCCATGACATAATGTCCCTGAAGTTCAAATAGCTATGCAAACCAAACTAAACTGTAGAATACTTAGGAGTAGGTGCAGCGCCTTTTGTAAAAAATAGGCAGGGCCATGCAAGGTATTCCCAAGAATACCCAATTATTTAGCAGCCAGGAAGATCCTGCACATGGTTAACAATTCTTTGACTCTTTGTGATATGAATAAGCTTCTTTCAGGACTCCACCCATATCCCAGGTAGGTCAAGAACTGACATCTGGGGCTGGAAAATGGCTTAGCAAATGAAAGGACTTCCTGTTCTTGCAGAGAATCTAGGTTCAATTTCCAGCATTTAACAATAGGTGGCTTACAACTGTCTAACTCCAATTTCAGGGAATCTGACGCCCTCTTCTGGCCTCCAACGTTACCAGGCATGCACTAGGGCACATACACATGTGCAGGCACTTGCACATACACAACAAATAAGTATATAAATAAATAGTATCTTTTTAGAGAAAGAAAAAGAGATGACATCCACCAGTGGAGCACTGCCACATGTCCAAATGGGGTGTGTCTTCCAGGGTCTCAGGAATTCCAACCTCATGGGTTATCCATGATGCTTGTATTAGTTATGTCCTTGTTGCTGCTACAAAACACCTTAAAAGCAACTTAAGAAAGAAAGGGTTTACTATGGCTTACAGTTCACAGGGATACAGTCCATCATGTGTGAGAAAGCAGATGTCCTTGTGGTGGTGAGAACTTGTGACTGGACTCCTTACATGTCCATGAATCAGGAAATAGACTGAACAGCAAGTGGGAAAACTAGTACTATAAATAACTCAGGGCTTGCCAGGCGTTGATGGTGCACGCCTTTAATCCCAGCACTCGGGAGGCAGAAGCAGGCGGATCTCTGTGAGTTTGAGACCAGCCTGGTCTACAAGAGCTTGTTCCAGGACAGCCTCCAAAGCCACAGAGAAACCCTGTCTTGAAAAACCAAAAAAAAAAAAAAAAAAAAAAAAAAAAAAAAACCAAAAAAAAAAAAAAACAAAGGGCTTGCCCCTCCCCCAGTGACCCATTTCCCCCATCGAGACCCTACCCACTAAGATTTGCACAATCTCTCAAATCTCAGTGCCACTAGCTTGATGGCCAATGGTCAAACACATGGGCATGTAGGGGACAATTCACATGTAAACAATAACAATGCCTGGTGAGAGATGGTAAGTCAGAAGGATCAATCATTTCCTGTCCCTTCCACTACACTCTAGTCAAGCCATAGTCATCCTCCACCTAGACTTCCCTACAGCTCCACCCCACACACCTTTCTTTCCCTACTAGCCAGATCCTTACCCACAGAACAGCCAGAGTGAGCTTTTATATTTACATATGCCATTTTGTCACTCTTGTGTTTTACAAATCCTTCAGGGGCTTCCCTTCATCTCTTAGGATTAAAAAAAAAAAAAAAAGATTAAAAAGGCTTCCCCATTACTTGGAAATCCTTATTTCTCATGAACCCATCCTACCTCATCCAGACACCCAGCCCTATGGATGTTCCATGCTCCAGAGAGGGAGTACTTGCTGCTCCCACAATTCCCTACTCAGCTGAGAACATACCACTCTTCCTTATTTCATTTTTCTGAAGGGCTTATTCTCAGAAGCCAACTTCTGCTTGCTGCCTTCGGAAAATTTAGTCAAATATTTGTCTTCCCCATTAAACTTTATATTTATAGAGCCTATCAATGGGCAGGCTCTATCCCATCTATTTCACCACAGTCCCCAGCTTTATAAGCACTCAGATCCTTGCTAATTGTTTATAGAAATAAACAAATAAATGGACTAGTCCCTAAAATCTAGAAGCACCAATTATAGAGCTAGATGATTATTTATAACCGTGTAAAATTGAGATTCAGAAATAGATTTTACATGATGAAAAACCAATTCAAGAAGGCACAGCATCCACAAAAACATGTCTGAAGCTCCTGCCTAGAGATAGAGAAACGGGGTCTCTATTTAGCTGCCTTGAACTACTTCCCAAGGTCAAATGTGAATCTTGACAGGAAGCCAACTTTGTAACCTATAATAGAGCCCTCAAGAAGCTAGAGTTGGGGAAGCTTCGCTGTGAAATCCTTGAAGATTGTTTCAGGCAGCAGTCACCAATAGGATTGATGCTGACCATGTGGGGAAATGTTGATGCTTGTGTGGTCTTAAATTGCCAATGAGAGACACAGAATAAAATAATAACTATTCATAAGAGACAGTGAACAAAACCCTTCACGGTTAATCAAAATTAAGAAGTAGCAAATTGACATTATGCAACTCCAGAAATAATACCCTAAGAAGGACACGATGTCAGTGATGTATAATCTGGTCTAGAATACATATACCAAATCCATGATGAAGAATCTAATGGGAAACTCAACAGGCAAAGCTAGAATGTGGTCCAGATTAAAGGAGAAATAAGATAACAAAATATAACAGATGTATACATAAATATATATATATATAAACAAAATAAAATATATCAACATATACTCTAGGCTATGTTATTCTAGATTGGATCATTCACCAAGAGGGAAAAACTTTTAAAAAATCATGGAGTTAACCTACAGAATATGGAAACACTAAGAGAATTAAATTATTATACTATTTCAATATTAAACTTTAAGTTGATCAATGTCTTATGAATCTATTTTTTTAACTCTGGAAAGGACACCTTTATTTGGGGGAAATAGACACTGAAATATTGTTGGGTTAAGTAAGGATCATCATATATCCAATTTATTTCATATGGTTAAGAAAAATATTATAGTAAGAGAAGGGGCAGGAACAAAGCATATTGATTAACTTAAAATAGAAAATGTGGATATATTTTATGTGGTTCTTGTTATAAGTTTCCTATAAATTTGAAATTACTTCCTAATTTCAAAAGCTCTCCAAGGCCCTTCAAACTTTAACAAGCACTCCTCTTCAAGCTAATCACCTGCTGAATAGCATTCAGCTCTCTTGATAGTCATTCTTACTGGTATCAAAGTTGGAGGGTCACAACCCATGTCCCAAGCAAGGTTTGGCCACCCATTCTCAACAAGCCAAACTAACAGTGGATATCAGCAATGAAAAATTTATTCAGTGTGGTCACACTGGCAAGAGGAACAAGGAAACCCAGAGACTCCCCCAAGTGTCTTCTTGAGGGTCCTGACCTGAGATTAGGGTTTAAACAAATAACCAAGGTTATACACTTGTAAGCAGCCCTGGTCAAGGTGTGGTTCTCCCTACCACTGATCTATCATTGTCTGAACTTCAGTCTGATCCTGTTAGCTGCTCTAACAAGTTGTCACCACAGTGTGAGATCTTTTTCATAGAGACAAAGCCCCACTCTATCCTGGAAACCTTTCCTTCTCCTAGGATGAGATTCCTGCAGAATTTCCTATTTCTTTGAGGTTCATTGTTTTAAAAGCCTGAGAGTCATGTTTGGAGACACATGTGTCTCTTTAGAATACCTTCATTTCTGCCAGACCAGTTACGTTATGAGACATCAGAACCTTTCCTCTAACTTATGATAGTCATGCAGGCAAGACAAAGATGGGGTGAACCTGTACTCAGACCTACGCAGCTGCCATGTCTGCCTCTCAGAACTCTTGAGGGTCTCCAGAAACCACCTAAGGAATCTTAAAATGCAAAGCACCACCACAGAGCAGCAAGGCTGCCTAGGACTGTCTGGTTGCCTAGCAACCCAGGCTCCTACTTGACAACATGAAAAGAAGCTTTCCCTCTGGATCCCTGCCTTGCTCCACTCAGGAGGGAAAGACTCTATTGGTCAAGTTCCAGGTTATTCTCTGGCCACAGCTAAGTTAGGTCCTGAGCAACAGAAGCCATCCATGGCTCTGGGGTCATAAGCCAGGCACAAAGCCCACGGCTCTGGGGATTCAGCCTAGTAAGATCTCAAGTAAACAGACCCTGAATCAAGTCTCTTTAAATGCTGTGTGCCTATCTCCCCACAGGAGATAGGTGGATGGGTCTCAAACTCATCTAGATTTCAGAAGAATCTGGTAACCTTGGGACCAGCCCCATGTCACTCACTACTAATGAGATTAGAATCCCTGTGGAAACGCTCAGGCACCTGCACTTGTGTAACATTGTTCACGTAATTCGGGTATGCAGAGCTAGAAATCAAAAAGTAAAATGGTCTGTGCTATAGTGTGATTGTGTCCCATCTGATATTTGGGTGTCGCCAATGTGAAAATACTGAAGTAGGGTCATTAAGAGATGCCAAGGGCTGGACCGGGAAAACATCTTAGTGGGTAAAGTGCTTGCCATCCAAGCGTGAGGACTGTAGTTCAGATCCTCAAGCATGCACACATAAAGGCGTGCCTGTGATCCTGGTGTACCAGAGGTGGAGACAAGGGATCCCCAAAGCAAGCTAGCTATCTAGAATAACTGACTCAGCAATCTCTGGGTTCAAGTGTAAGATACTCCCTCGATATATAAGGTAGAGAGCAATTGAGGAAGATACCCCATGTCAACCTCTGGCTTGCATATACATATGAAAACACTTGTGTGGGGGCACATACACTAGCACACCAAAACAAAATTTAAGAAAGAGGTGACTTGACCTGAGGGCTTCTTCTTCATCAATGGGACTAGGTTGGCTCTTAAAGGGGACTTGACTTGGGAGTGTTCTAGTTTGCTTCCTGTTGTTGTGATAAAACACAATGACTAAAATCAACTTGGGGAGTGAAGGGTTCACTTCACTTACATGTACCCGTTGCAATCCATTATTGAGGGAAGCCAAGGCCGGAACCTGGAGGTAGGACTGAAACAGAACCATGAAGGAACAGTGCCGATTGACTTGCTCCTCATGGTTTACTCAGCCTGCTTCTTCATGCAATCCAGGCCCATTGCCTCCAAGTGGCACTGTCCCCATGAACTTGCCTATGGAGCCGTCTAATGGAAGCATTTTCTCAATTTAGCTTCCCTCTTTCCAAATGAGCCTAACTTTATCAAGTTGACAAAACACAAAACTTCACTGGGAGCTCTGCTCTCCTGGTTTTTCTGCCTTCCACTATGTTTAAACATGGCATTCCCCACAGGTTAACCTTATATTGCCTTAATCTTGGACTTTCTAGCCCAGTGTCCCCTTTGGGGTTGAATGGCCCTTTCACAGGGATCACCTTAGACTATCAGAAAGCACAGATATTTACATTATGATTTATAACAGAAAAACTACAGCTGTGAAATAGCAATGAAAATAATTTTATGGTTGGGTCACCACAACACGAGTAACTGTACTAAAGGGTTACAACATTAGAAAGGTTGAGAACCACTGTTCTAGCCTCTAGGGTTATAAGAAAATAAATTCCAATGTTCTACAAATAATCAAATCTTTGATATTCAGTTATGGTACCAAAAATGAACTAAGACAGCCTATGGGGTCCCATGTGCCTCTTTTTAGAGTTAACCATTTCATTGATCTTGATGCCTATAAGGGCAGCTTGGATCCTTATTTCTTCTTCCCACTTTTTCCTCCACTTGGAACCCTTAACCCTACACTTTAGAGTCAGATCTCCCCACTCCTTGGAGAAGTCCAACAGAGTCCAGGCCCATGTTTCAGACTTGACCATCTTTCCTGTTAGTCCAGATCCTTATTTCTTGAGGCTGAAGATTACCAGGAGCCTGTCAAGAACTGAGAAGATATCAAGTCAACCTGCCAAACAGTTTTTAAGGCTGACAAAAGGCCTGAGATCCCTGGGTTAGAGACTAGGGATGGCTTATTACTTTGCCATTGTCCTGAGTCTCAACATCTACTGAACAAGGTAAAGAGAGCCAGATGTCATAAGAATATAGGGGTTGTGTTCTAGGACAGGAGCCCAGAGTTTAGGAAACCCAAATATTTCAAATAGGTTACTAAGTATGACTTCCGTTTACTGAAGAGAGATTCGCAATCCACATCTTCGAGGACATTCACTATACAAACATCTTGAGAAGACAGTCAAGAACAAAGAGAAATCAGTCTTCTGCCTGCCAGAAATGTGAGAAACTGATGGAGATGTGTCTCCCATTAGCATCCCGGCCTAACATTCTTTGCTGGCACCCATGACTTGTTCATAGCATCAGAGCATTTGAGGGTACCCTTCCTAAACTAATGTTCTGCCTGAACCCCAACTCTGTATTTGGGATCTACTTCCCTAATGATCAACCACTTATAAACACTCCTTGAATCCAAACAATTGCTGGTGTTGCCCTTATTATTTAAAAATGTGACCTGTGGTCACACTTCTTTGGTGTAGGACATGAAAATGGGGCAAAGCTGGCCTGAGGCTACAAGCAAGGAGCTGGAGCTACATCCAGAAGAAAGGGATGGTACCATCCCTAAGCAAGTGGTCCTGGGCTGTAAAAGAAAGCTAACTGAGCATGAGCCTGAGAGTGAGCCAGTAAGCATCATTCTTCTGTGGTTTCTGTTTCAGTTCCTGTCCTGACTTCCCTCAGTGATGGTCTGTGCCCTGCAAGTGTAGGCTGAAATAAACCCTTCACACACTGTTACCTTTGGCTAGAGTGTTTTATCAAAGCAACACAATGAAGCTAGAATAGTGTGCTGCTAGTTTTGACTGTGTGATTGGCTTTCAGCCCCCCTTTCCAGCTATGGCTAGCAAAAACAGATTGTTTGGCCTGCCTATAGTGGCCCTTAGGAAGGACACTGGAATGGGGGTATGTGAATATGTTTTTCCAGCATGCTCCCAGGTGGTAGCTGATACTGCTGTGATCTAAGCTTTGTCAATCCATAGCTTCTGGACTGAGAATGACAACCAGATTAAGGACTGAGCAACATCAAAAGGAAGAAGCTACTAGAAGGAAGGTTTAGATGAATGTGAAAGTATTCTCAGGCCCAGAGGCCTGAGACACGAAACTGCACAAAATTCACTCAAGCTTTGCCTCTGGGTCAGGCAGGGTGATATGTGAGGGTACTTTGAGACAGTATGTTGGCTTTACTCACATCACCCGTCTGTTATGCATGATGCCATGCCTCCTAGTTAAACAAGTCTCTAGTTTAACTAGAGTGGCTCTATTCCCAGGCCTTTATCCCACCCCACGGGTAGAGCTAGGTAGAGATTTTGATCTCCATAGCCTGCCTCCTTCAACAACTCAGGCATGCTAGTCTCTGCCTACCCACCATTTTCATACGTAACTACCAAGTTACTTCTTCTTCCTTGCCTCATTTCTTGAAGTGGCCAGTGTCCTTGAAGGCTACATGTCTGATCTATCTTACGGATATTTCAAATTCCATTTGGCCAGTGGGAAACACTAGGATGAGTTACAAGCATTTCTTTAATTCTGTGTTAGTTTCTTTTCTTCCTGCTGTGGCTAGACACCAGAGAAGAAGTAACTTAAGAGAAAGGGGGTCCATTCTGCCTCCTGGTTGGGGTGGGAGTAAGGCCATTCTCATGGAAAGCTTGGCAGCAGGAAGGTAAGGCAATGAGGCCTTGTGTTAGCAGTCAGAAAGCTGAGAGATACGGATGCTGGCATTCTTGCTTTCTCCTCTTCAGCCTGGACCCCAGCCCATGTAATGGTGTGACCTGCATTAATGGCATGTCTGACCATCTCAATTCGTCTAATCTAGAAACTTTCACGGGCATGATGAGAAGTTTCCTAGGTGATCCTAGGTGTTGTCATGGTGTTGACATGCAAAATTAACCATCATACTCTCCTCTCTCTCCCCAAGTTGTATCTCTTGCAATACAACTAAGTGTCACCTAAAGACAAGGAAATGTCTAAGAAATGTGTAGAATAAACTCATGAAAATGTGAATGTTATAGCCTATGACACACCTAGGCTAAATGGTATAGTTGCTATCACATATGTGGCTTGTTGTTGACTAAACCACTGTTGCACAGTATGCTGCCATGTCCAAGTGACCCCTACTCTGTGATTCCAGATCTATAATTGGAAAATCATTCTGTAAAACTCTCTCTTCTCTCCTCTCTCTCTCTCTCTCTCTCTCTCTCTCTCTCTCTCTCTCTCTCTCTCTCTCAGTAATAGTGGCTTACTATTGCTCTTATTTCCAGAGGCATCACTGTCCTTAATCATTTCCATTGGTTCAGTTGAGAAAAAGCTCTCTAAACCTTCTGGCACATTCACCCTGAACTCCACCCATTCCACAGATTGGGGACAGCAGTAAAGGTGAAGTCACTGCAAATCTCATCAGTCAAGCACTGAATGGCTGTTTTCCCTAGGAAGCTTCTGGAAGGAGGACACAGGCCTTTCTGATAGAGCCAAACAGCAAGAGAGAATGGCTTCCACTGAGAGCATGCGTGACCTAGTCAGGAGATTGGTACCAGCAGCCCTCCAGAGTCTGGTGCTGTTGCCATGGTAGCAGAAGGGTCACTGCTTAGCAACAGACCAGAGCTGCAGGAAGTTGCTAAGGTATTTTCACATGTGTTAAGGCAAATGGATGTTTATCACAGTCTTGAGTGTAAATACACTGTGGGGAGAGAATAGAAAACATACACACACAGGCTACCCAGCAATATGCAGGGCTGCATCCCCTGACACGTGAGGACTAGAGAAGAGGCCTTTTCTCTGGAGGAGGCTGTACAAGACCCAGCAAAGCACATCCTTTCATCCTCCCTAAAACAGTTGACTTCCCGTTGACCCTGCCATAAAAGCTTCACCATTACTTAATTATCAATACGGTCTCCAAACCTTTCTCCTAAATGGTTTTTGAAGGGCTCAGTGGCATGGTAATTAAATGCATATACCTTAAAGCTGCTACTGCTAGGGCTCAACACACAACTCTGTCCCTTCCTTGCTATGTTTCTACACACCACTTTTCTGTGTCTCAATTTCTTATCACAACTTTCAATACTTGTGTGAGTAAATAAGTTATTACATGGCAAGCACATAGGTGTGGAGCATATAATGAATGATCTATTCATGATAATGTTCCTAGTAGTCAATAAAATTATGGAAATTTCCTTGTGTCCCTGGCCCTAGAGAAGTAATGAAGGACATAAAAGTTAGCAAAAGCTAGACCATATCTATTCCATTGTCAGAGTAGCAAAGAAAAAGGCCTAAGTCCTTGGATGGTCAGTTGAGTTACCCCGAATCTGTCTCCAGAATGACTTGCCTACTTAGGAGCAATTTTGAGGCTTAAATAAAACCTATAGAAATGCATCATGGTGTCTGGCCTACAGTAAATATTCCCTAAAGGCTCCCTCACAGTATTAAAAAGAGCTATTCTTATTATTCCTTCCAGAAATCAGCTCTACATGGGTCTGTGTTTCAGCCCTGAACACACCCATACAGGCTCCTGAACTCACATCCATCTGAGTCTTCTTCAATCTGTCTGGACTGCCTGCAATACTTCCTCTACCTTTTCCCCGGACTTATATCTATATAGTCTTCAAGACCATGGCCAGTCCACCAGCTCCTGAACCCCCCAGCTATTCCAGGCCATGGCCATCCTCTACCTTGAGTCCCTCCAGGGCTTCTGTAGTGTTCACTGCCTTGTCATCCCTGTGCTTACATGTATTTGTATTTTGATTTCTGAGTCACATTACAAATCCTCATTTGTAGACACTTCTTGAGCATCTTTCTGAGCTGCATCTATTTGAGACTCTTTATCACTCATGGTCCTGCCTCTGCTGTCACTTACTGGGACCAGTTCTCATGGACTATACCTACCAGCCACCCATTCAAAATGCTGCCCCTTACCTCAGAAAAGAAAAAGGAACTCACAATAGGTGAAAGACCATGGGATTCACTGGTCTTGCAATGACCCCCATGGAAACAGAATCGGCAATCTGAAAAAGTGACAGGACACACAAACACACCAGTTTAGTGAGTACCCGGAAGGGCTGTCCTCTAAGGTGACATTGCATGTGATGATGGTGGGTATAAGAGGAGTCACCATGTTGGTAGACATTGAGAATTACTTCTAGAACTCACTAGGGTCTAAGTGCTCGAAGTCCAGCAACAAGTTACAAAGGATGATTGCAGAAACCACAAGGATATGGCAATTGGGGGTGAACTGATTTATTTACTGGTTGGTAATAACTGTGATGGTTAGTGCTAACTGTCAAAATGGTATCCAGGTTCTGGTTATTACAAATAATGATGCTATGAACATAGTTGAGCAAATGTCCTTGTGGTATGAGTGTGCATCCTTTGGGTATATGCCCAAGAGTGGGTCTTGAGGTAGATACCCAATTTTCTGAGAAACTGCCATACTGATTTCCAAAGAGGCTGTATAAGTTTGCACTCCCACCAGCAATGGAGCTCACTGACTCCAGACTGACAGCTGAGGAATCTGCATAGGATCAAACTAGGCCTGCTGAATGTGAGTGATAGTTATGTGGCTTGGCAGCTTATGGAGCCACTGGCAATGGGACCAGGATTTATCCCTAGTGCATGAACTGGCTTTTTGGAGCCCATTCCCTATGGAGGGATAACTGGCCCAGCCTAGATACAGTGGGGAGGGCCTTGGTCCTGCCTCAATGTGATGTGACAGACTTTGTTGACTCTCTATGGGAGGCCTCACCCCCTCTGGAGTGAGGAGAAAGTGGAGGTAGCAGGAGGAGGAGGAGAGGGGGAATTGGGATTGGGATGTAAAATTTTTAAAATATTATTTTAATTAATACAGTGTTATTTTCCAATTAACAACAACAACAACAAAAAAAAAAAAAAAAAAAAAAAAAAAAAAACCTGTAGGCTGAAATACCTAGGAAATAAGCCTGCGGGCACACCCATGAGGGATCATTTATCCTCCGGGCAAATTTATGAGGGACTATGTTGAAGGGGTTAATTGAGGTGTGAAGACAGCACCATTCCCTGGGCTGGGATGCTGAACTGTGTAAAAAGGAGAAAGTGAGCTGATCTCCGGCCTTCATCACTCTACTTCCTGACTATGGATACTACACGACCAACTGCTTCAAGCCTTAACTTCTCTACTATAATGGACTATAGCTTCCAACTGTGAACTGAAATAAGCCCTTACTCCCTTGACTTGCTGTTGTCCGTGTATTTTATCAGAGCAATGGGAAAAGAAACTAAACCACTATCCAGTTTCCCACAGACGTCCCTAGAAAGCTTGCTGGAAATACAGGATATGTGTCCTTTCTGCAGATCACTGAATTACACAGGGCATTTTAATGGATCTGAGTGATTAATATGTGCACTGAAGTTAAAAAGCATAACCACTAAGTCAGCCACCTAGTTTGGCTTAGAGTGAGAGAAATCCACAATGAGTAATGGGACAGGAGAAGGGGATGAATGTTAGTTATGGCCACACTCCAGAGCAGGATGGGAAATGTAGCTCCCTTTACTTAATCTGATTACAGAGAGAGCATCTGCTTGTCTTGGTGGAGAATTGATGGTTCAATGGTGCCAGAAATCGGAAATGGTGCAGACACTCCGGAAAACAGACTAACAGTTTCACCAAATGGTAGATAAGGAATCAATGCTTCTAGGTATCTACGCAGGAGAAATGAAAACAAACTGGCCGGTTATAGCTGCGTTTTCTATAACGACTCAAAGATAGAAACACCCATCAAGTGATGGATAAAAACTGCCCCAGGCTACACAGCATTTTCTTCAGAGTAAATGGAAATTACAAAGGATCCTTGATTTTTCCTTCATGGGGATGAGAGCGATACAGAAATGGACAGAAACCAGAGGTGAGAAAAGAAGCTCCGGATATTGAGCCATGGGGAAGAAATTTCTGTTGAAAGATAAGAACATCCTTCCTCTATTTCCACAGAATCCAGAGCGGAAGTCATCTAAGATCTAAGATGAGCATCCTATTGGAAACATGAACTGGAAGATCCCTTCACTGAGCCAAAAAGGAGCAAGTTGTGTGAGAAAAGAAGAGACATTAGACCCCAAAGTATGCATCACTACTGACATCGGGGATGCTGTAAACAACTGGCATGTGTGCTTTGCCAGGAACATCTGATGTGCTGGTAGCTGAGGACCTGACCCACTACAGATACTCAACAAGTATTTGATGACTCTCATTGCAGAGATAAACAATGGAAGAAAACCTGAGCTCGGCACAGCCCAACATCCAAGACAGTACTTTTCACATAATGAGTGTTCAATGTTTGGCAAAGGATAGATGGTTGAATGAATAAGCACTTTCTAGGCTGGAGACAGGCCACTGCACATAGGTGAGACATAACAGCAAGGAAAGTGAATCACCAAGTACAGTTCCTGAGGCGGGGCGGGGGGGGGGGATAAGCCAACTGACTATGCTTTGGTTCCTAAAATATTGTCTTCCTCAGCCACTGTCACAGCCACCAGTGAGTTGGGCATGCAAAGTTTGATCCTGGGCTTTAAAGTGTCTCCCAATTATTGATTGGTAGCTTGGTAAAAGGCAGTGTAGAATTTTCTAGCTAGAAGAATCCTCAGAGATGCCTGAATTTATTGAGGAAAAAGAAGCCCTAAAGGAGAACTGTCATTTTGTGGGAGTATGACAAGTGGATAAGTAATTTCCCAAGGATGAGCTGAGCCAGGCGGGGAGTTCATGCATCGATAGCCGTACCTCGAATATCAAAAGTTTAGCAAATTGACACCATGTCTGTCACGCATTATTTGAAATGATTGCTGGTTACAGATAATGCAATCCTCTCAGGAGGGAAAGAAGGAAGGAAGGAAGGAAGGAAGGAAGGAAGGAAGGAAGGAAGGAAGGAAGGGAGAAGGAAAAGAGGAAGGGAGGATGGGAGGGAGGGAAGAGAATATGGATTATGGCCATGGTTTTGCTCAAATATCAAGGAGAAGAGAAATCTTCCCCAAATGCTCTGAGCAAGAATGTACAAATTACACTGGTGACCCATGATGAAGGGCCAGGACCACCCCAGGAGGAACATTCCCAGGCCTGAACTTCAGAAAGCCATTCACCTACTGAAAGCATCAGGATGATAAGAACGTAACTGTCCTCCAAGGAAAACTGTGCCCTTGGGCACAAGCAATGGAGCGAACTAATTTCTAATAATGAGGCTGTGAGCTACAGTCCTTGTCTACAAAACAGGCTTATTCATGAAGAGTAAATATGTCAACTAACTCAAGAGACATGATCAGTCCCCATTGTTTTCTGGAGTTCAGGTTTCCAGGCTCTATAAAATGTAATGCACGCTTTCAATGTGTGTCGTGGAATCTGGGAGATTGCAGAATGCCACATTAAACTCGGAGCTCCTGGGCTAATGAGGGTAAGTCCATTTTGCAGTAATGAATTGTTGGTAATAGCCCATCATGGAACAGATGTCTCATCCATCATTGCATTGGGAGTCCAACACTCCCCCAGCACAGGGAAGCCACACAGCCCAAGGAGGCCATCCTCATTTCTGGGCTCCTGAGGGGAGGGGAGACAACCTCATGAAATAGTATGAGTGGGTGTGATTTGAGGCTCCCCAATCCACCACAACTCAAAATATGTCCCCACCCATCTGCCACAGCAGTTAAAATACCCTCCTTTGAATTGTCTATTATTAAAATGTAAATATGTCACCTGGAAGAAGTAACACATCACATTAGCTTCGGTTATCACCCACTTTCACATTATGAGGTGCTGGGCCCTGAGGGGATGGGAAATAGCAGGTAGTCATTGCTCAAGGGTGGCTTTCAGAAGGGTTTAGCAAGTCAAAGTTTGATGGAGTAAAGCCAAGGCAGGGCACATAGTATGTCTGTACCAAAACCAATGCTCACCTATCCTGCTATATAATATCCTGTGGAAGTGCTGGTGGTAGTGCTGTTGCTGCCGGGGCGGGGGGGGGGGATGAGTAAATGCCTATGCACATACAGACACACACAGTGTGTGTGTGTGTGTGTGTGTGTGTGTGTGTGTGTGTGTGTGTGTGTGCATGTAGAGTACATAGGTTGATGTTCAATGTCTCCTTGGTCATCTCCACCTCACTTTTGAGACAGGATCCCACTGAGTGTAAAGCTCATCCATTCGACCAGGCAAGCATGTCAAAATCTCCATTTATCTACCTGTCTCCATCCTTCCACCCTAGTGCTGGGGTTATGGATGCGCTACCATTTGCAGCTTTTAACCTGAGTGCTGGGAATCCAAACCCAGGTCTATGCTTGTGTAGCAAACATTTTCTTGACTAAGCCATCTCCATAGCCCCAGATCCTGAGGATTCTGTGTGTTCTTCTACCTGAGCAACTCCAGGGAGCAATCATACCTTACTTATCTTGGCAAGTTCCCAGAACCTGCCACATAATACTGAGAAAGCCCTAGTACCTTCCTACTAAATGTTGCATAAGTGTGTTTTAGCCTCATAGCTCCTAAAGAAATCACAGGAGTGATTACCATTTTTCAGATGCAGAAACAGATTCTAGGAGAGCACATGGGATGGGGAGGTACAAGTTGTGGATAAGCTCTCTCTAAAGGGAGATGAGATAAGGGTACACTAGAATAGGACCACACTTTGGAAGTGCTTTTGAATGTTAACCTGAAAGTGTTAGGTGTTGTTCTGGATCTTCTGAACAGTGACTAGGAGGGCAGGAGGCAGAAGAACACGGAGAATGAGCAACATGGAGGTTCAGAAAGATGGCTAGCATGAAGGAAGATAGGATGGAGAGCCAGGATATTAGAAGAAGCAAGGGTTTCCTTGTGTGACACAGAGCCAGAGCAATAGTGGTGAAAACAGAGATGGGGGCATGCATGTAAGAGAATTACTAAATGGGCAGCCAACAAATCTGTTTGAGCAGCTGATTGAATAAAGAGAAGCTGGGGAAGAAGAAGGAGTGAGAGGCATTGATTACATTTCAAACCCACTTAACTGAAGAACAGAAAATTGGCTGAAATGGGATAGATGGATGAAAGGCTGTCTGTTATGTGACTTTTCCCAGGGAGAAGTAAACAGATGTCAACTCACCCCATATAGGGCACCAACAACAGACCAAACACATGATTCCACCCACATCGACCTTGATGAATCCATGAATTTATTGCAGTCATCAAAAGGAAAATGGGTTCAGTATTACGTTTAAGTACATGAGTGACTCAAAGGCATCTTCACCAAGAATCCCTATCCCAACATGAGTGATGAGTAGTCACCTCCCGGTACAATTGCAGGCAACTCAGCTGGTGGAAAGTCTCCTCTCACTTACATCTGTTATTGGTTAACTTTGGTTAACCCAAGCCTTGTGAATAGCATGAGTTTCTCCCTTCCCAGGAGACAATGCTCAAGCTTGGAAGAAATAGCTGTACAACACAGCCTTTGACTAAGGATGATAAGGTCCAACACAAACTTGTTGTATAAGGTGACAATAGCATTCTCAAGGGAGGACAGCAAGAAATACGGCATCAAACCTATCAGAAATTGAATAAAAAGTCTTGGAAATAGGTGAGCTTTCTGAGAAAATGTATCAATGACTCCAAGTAGGAATCATAAAGCCTGTCTACACTCAAAGCATGAGTCCAGAATGACCCGAACATTTCCAGGTCCTGTAGAAAAGTCAAGAAAAAATGAGGAGAAAGGGAGATTAAAATTTCGAGAATAAACCATCTCTGACTCTCTTCCAGAGCACAGTCTCAGAAAGGTGGCAAGGACAGGAAAGCTTAAATGGGGTAGGGAACAGTGAGGAAAAGAGGGGGAGAAGGCAGGTGGCAGTCAGGGGCAATGGAGCAACATCTCGGCTGAGCTTTTTCATTTGTCCTTCCCAGTTATTGGAAGGAAGAGCTGAGTCTCTCTCTCTCTCTCTCTCTCTCTCTCTCTCTCTCTCTCTCTCTCTCTCTCTCTCTCTCTCTCTATATCTCTGTGGATCAGGCTATGGCTCTCAACCACTTCTCCAGCACCACAACTACCTGCATGCTGCCATGCTCCCTACCACACTGACAGTAAACAGTCTTCCAGTTAAATGTTTCCTTTAAGAGGAAACGTGAACTGTGTTCATGGTGTCTTTTCACAGCAAATGAACGGTAACTAAAACAGATACAGAAATACAAAGAGAGCAGGAGACACTGGGAATGAATCCCACAGAAGCACAGGAAACAAGCCAGGAGCTGGAAAGTTCGGGAGGAGGCTGAGAGGAAAGTGAGGTGATGGGAGACTAGCTTGGAGGAGGGACAAGCTGAAAACGAGGGTCATTTCACGAGAAAAATCAGCTCTTAGGAAGAGCCAAAGAACATGAAAATACATGAGCTTTCCCTGTAATATAGGAGAGGGTCCCAGACGGCAAAGGACCAGACTCAGTTGCTGTTCTGTTTCATCCAAAGCAAGAAAGGAGTGAAAATCATTCCCAATGTTATAAGCTTGTCTTTTTGTGCAACGAGTAGAAGCTGGGCCTAGAATTGTCAAGCACTGGACGTGAGCACCGCACGAGCCCTGAAACACTCAACACTAATGTTTCATCAAGGAAGTAGGGCCCAGAAAGGCAAAACAAATTAGCCAAAAATCACAACGCTGGGTAAGGACTAAGCCCAGGTCCTTAAGCCAGTCCCCATCAAAGAGCAAGCAGCTCTGTGTGCTGGATTGCCTAGTACAATTTGAAACACCAATAATTTCTTCTCTCAGGTAATGATGACTATATTCAGATGCATAACAAAAACATGATTTCATCTTGGTATCTTTGTATAGATTTTCATATTTTAAAAACTGAGAAACAATAAATCAGAAGAAAAGAAAATCATTTATCAAAACATGCCCCCTTGGTCTGGGGCCTTGTAAACAGTCACAGCTGTTAGGTTATAGGTAGTTATGAAACCTGTGACTAAGCTGCAAATAAAGGGAGACCCACCACTTACTACTTGCGTGACATTGAACAAGGTGTTTGGCCTCAGCCAGTATAGAGGCCCTGACTCTAAGAAGACAACAGAAGAGAGCAGGAGACTGTAGCAATTATACAATGACAGCATCATTGCCTTCACATGGGAAGAAGTGACAGGGGAGGGGAGGGAAGGGAAGCAGCTGAAGTGACCATTAGTATCATTTTCCCTGGGGAATAATCCCAGTGTTTCAACCAGAGATGATTTGAAGACTTTCTGAGAAGCAGACTTGAAGAGAAAATGTAATTACTTTTTCCTGCACTTGAATATCAAGGTGGTGTCCTTTCAAAACAAAGAACACACTTGAGATGTGGGAGGGAGACAGCAAGAAAAGAAATGAAGGATGGAGAAGGGCCATTCATGCTGAAGTCTGTGACATTTCACCACAGTGACTCCCTTTGGGAGCAGCTGGCACAAATGTCACTCAGCTGAGATGGCAGGCAACAAGAGAGAGAGGCAGCTCTGTGGGAGATAGCATGATCCACTCCTGCACTCTTTATCTTAAACCCTGACCCTGGCGAGAGGCAAAGTCCAGGCACTTAGCTGAGGTCACTGGCCTCAGACATGGCTGGAGACGTCTCGGTGCTCTGTAGTCAGGAGAGTGTGAATTCTAATTTCATCTCCGTCTGAGATGGCAAAAGCACTGGACAACCCATGTTTCCCATGCAGACTTCTTAACCAAAAGAAATAGTACCGTGTAGCTGCTTCCCCCAGAGGACATCAAAGGAAGTGCTGCCATTAATGATGAAAGAATAAACTTCTAAACCGGAAGCTCAGTTTGGCCCAAGAGAACCACAGACTTGGGGAAAGAACTGATGACATCTGAGTTGTTTTCCCATATCAGCAAGGTTATGAAGAAAAATGATAGTGATGACTGTAGCACCATAGACTATGTCTACAAAGACAGGCAGAAAGACGGTAATTTTAACCACTGTAACAAGTAGCAGGGCTTCGGAAATCTGCTAAACAGGCACGTGGAAAACTTAACTACAATGGTAGTTCTGTGTGAAAGGCATGCACGGAGAATGCAAGCTATTCTTACTTATTTTATTCACAGACACAAGTGACCATGAGTCAAAAATCTGCCTGCTTCTGGAGTCACTAGAGCAGATGGGTAGGTGGCAAGAGAAGCAAGATCCTGTTGTCTCCTAGGAGCAGGATGTGCTGCAGAAGCAAGGCATTCGTGTAGATAGGTACAGCAAGGATTCCAAAATTCTCACAACAGAACTCCTTTGAGGATCTAAGGGCTATATGATCCCTGTGCCCCTAAAACCTTAAGATTCACACAAAGAAATGTAGGATTTGGAGTCAGCACCTCTTCTCTCTCTGACCTTGTTGCAAATGGCAGAAATGAGGGAGGTCACTGATAAGTAAACACCCCCTTTTTCTCTTCTCCTTTCTTCACAACAGTTTCTCTGTCTGGGACATTAGGGTAGGGAAAAGCTGTGGAGTGAAACACAGGATTTGCTACATCATCCCTGTCCCCTGACCCTGCTGGGTGACTAGAGCTCCCCGCCTACCTGAAACTCAGTAAGGATGTTCAAACATTTTCAGACATGGAGGGGAGGGAATTAGCCCACCGTTCTCATTTCTGTATTTCTGTCCCTCGTATCACTTCTCTGTAGATCTGAAGGGTGACATGGCCATTGGTATCTTTAGCAGTGACCTCTTCTTATCTCTGGTTTCAACTTGGGAGGACCATGGCAAGCTCAGCTTTAGACATATTCTTCTTCCTCACAGTGGCCAACTGTTGTTCTATGTCTTCAAGTTCACTGATTCACAAGACTGGATAGTACCAGTACATGATAGGCACCCCAGCTTCCAGGGTTACTCGATAGTTCATGTTTAAACCTCCACCAAACTCAAGTATGAAGGCAAGAATTGGTTCCAAGAAAGAGGTTGAATTTGGTGAGGAGAATGGCTTCAACACTCTGGAGCTCTGTGCTATAGTCCTGCTGTGGTTTACAGGAGCTCAAGAAAACTTACTGATTGGCCGCAAAAAAAAAAAAAAAACAAGGCTGGGTTGGCTTGGTTCAATGTCACGATATTGCAGCCTTTTTGATTTTTTGATTCTTTGGTCCATAAGTCAGAGCAGTATACCTGTTGCTACACATGCCTCTTCCAAATGGCCAAGGAGTTCAAGTTTGGGTAATGATAGTCATTGTGTAATGTATCTACAGCTCCTTTCTTTCTTGTAGGCCAAGGGTATGTGCCACTCTGATTTGGTACTATTTCTGAAGAAGTTTGGGGAGCCCTAGCTAATAGCTGCCTGGAAAGGGAAAACTGGCAGGCACTGAGTGTTTTGCCAATGTCTCCTTCTTAGGCATCAATCAATTACAAGCATTTGCTTGCCCCAGCTTGTTAATTAAACACAGATACTGTGCCTGTCTGAGTGGTCCCATCACCCAATTTGTAAGAAAACAGACAGACAGGCTGCAGTTCTTAGATTGTCACTGATTTATCTCTCCTAATATTCAGAGTAACCAAAACAGGAGGTAAGGATCCTATGAACAATGGTCCTGAGACC
Organism: Cricetulus griseus; assembly: GCF_003668045.3. Taxonomy (NCBI): domain Eukaryota; kingdom Metazoa; phylum Chordata; class Mammalia; order Rodentia; family Cricetidae; genus Cricetulus; species Cricetulus griseus. The sequence goes on from NC_048597.1 coordinate 162,071,014, forward strand.
AGCAATGCCCTTTTACAGTGTCTCAGGGTCCCCATTTGCATCCAGAAGAAGCTCAGGAAATCCATTCTGCAGAAAAAGAACACACCCTGTTGTCAGGGAATTTCACTTGCCTGAAAGTCCCTTATCGGAGGCTTCCTGTAGCTAGGCTTGTCACTCAGTACTCAAGTGCCACCTTACTCTCTGAGGTATCTTAGCTTCAATTAGGACTCTGTGTTTACTGTTTTATAATCTCAGGAGGTTAGCTTCCTAGTGACACATTTAGCTGAAGCACAGAATTTTTAAAAAATCAAGTTCATTGTTTAAAAGCAAATGAAAATACTCAGCCAAAGCTGGGCATGGTATAATCCCAGCACTCAGGAGACTGAAGATGAAGGATTGCTTCAAATTTGACCCTACCCTGAATTATATAGTGAGTTCTATGTCAACCTGGGCTACAGAATGAGATTTTGCCCAAACCACACACACACACACACACACACACACACACACACACACACACACACACACACCTACCTTCCAAAAGCCTCCAGCAAAGTCTAATCCAAAGCAAAATGTATGAAACACTTGAATAAAATGCCTCTGTCAATTTGTCTTCCTTCACCTTTCATAGCTGAAGTAGTTTTGGATTATGGGCTTCTGATCATTTATTATTTCATCTGAATATAGACATCTTCTAGGCCAAGAAGCCTAAAAAGGTTAATCGGATGTATGCACTAAGTGTTAAAGCTGGGATTTGAACCCTCCTCTTTGGAAAACAGAACCTGTTTTTCTTTTATTCTACTTGAAGCATGGAGGCTCTCAAAGCATTGATATCATATATCAGTGTGTGACAACTTTCTGAAAGCTGAAGACCACACCTTCATCTGTTAAATAATTTTAATTTTTGCAGTCCCTAAAACAGAACAAAATAAATCAACCACCTTCTCCAGAAATCTTTTTTGTTTTTTCAAGACAGGGATTCTCTGTGTAACAGCCTTGGCTGTCCTGGAACTTGCTCTGTAGACCAGGCTGGCCTTGAACTCAAAGAGATACGCCTACCTCTACCTCCCAAGTGCTAGGATTAAAGGTGTGTACCATCAATGCCTGGCCAGAAATTGTACTTCAAAGTGGTATAGCAAAAGTTCTTTCTGTTTGCCTTTCTTATCTTGCCTCTTTATTCTGAGTTTTGATGAACTGAACTTAGTCTTTTCTAAAGTTCTACTTTCCAATTTGTCTTCCAGAATACCCATCAGAAATCGTCATAAACGTTAGTTACAGAGTCCCAGATTATAATAGGCACCACTACTGAGTAAAAGTGGTGTCTTAGTACAGGAACTAAGAAGGCCCTTCAAGGCCCACCCCATGGTGAGCGATCAGGTCATGAACCAACCATGGTGCCACCAGGTAGAATTCACATCCATATAGAGTTGTGGTGGGTTGTTTTTGGAAGTGTGTTCAGGCATCCATTGTATACTATGAGTACATAAAAATGAATAGTTTCCTGAGTGGTTATGCTTATGGGTCAAATATCACAGGCTGTAGAAGGGTCCATTAGTCCTGAAGAACACATCAATCTGTAAAAACACTGGAGTGGTTGCCTGGGAACCTCAGTAGCTTAAGATTCCAACTGCATCTTGCCTTCTTGAGTTTTAGGAATGTCTGTTATCCTTCACAGTGACTTGGAGACCTTAGACAGAGACCTGTGCATAATGTTGCTACTTCCTTAAAAATCCAAATGTATGTATACTGTTCACTGAGCACCTGCTTTCTGTTCATCTTCTCAACACTTGTGAGTTATATTACCCTTCTTTTTCAGGTGAGGACTCTGAGACATGGTGGGGGGTGAGGATGATGCATCTAAGACTCTTAGGAAATGGAAGTCACCAGGGTCTATTTTCCTGACTATGGATTGAACTTGGGTCCTCATTATTACACAGCAAGCATTTACTGACCGAGCTATCTCCCTAGCCCCTTAAGTTGCCTTTGTCAGGTATGTTATAGCAGCATTGAGAATGGTAACTAATACACTCAGCTTTGACAAAGGAAATGAAACAAATGTGGTAATTAGGAGTCAGCAATTGGGTGAACCATCAGTAGCATGTAGACAATTGATATGCTGCCTGCTAAAGCATCCAAGGCTCACAAGTTTGGCTCTGGTACCCTGGCTCTTAGCTCTGCACTCAGCTCACCCCAGACAAGCTGATAGTGCCCAGTGATGCCCTCTATGGTGAAGGTCCTACCTGCCCTGCCTTCCCAGCTGGCCCTCTTGGCTCTCTGCCCCAGCCCCAATCAAAACCAATTTCCGCAACTTCTGAGCACTCATAAGGGAGCAGTGCTAACCTGATAAATTAATTCAAGCTAATGCAAATTATATCTTAATATGTTACCCTTCCAGGCAACATTTACATTTTTAAAAGTAGCTGCAGTTCCTTAAATCTAAATGAGTGAGTATTGTGGGAATGTCAACCCTCGTGGTAGGCAGCTAGGGAAGACGTCAAGAATAGCAGCACCTGTCTGGGGCCCTCAGAGGTCAGTCATGGAAGGTCCCATCTGCTCCTCCTGATCTTCAAATATCTCTCGAGCCCAGAGGTACCAATGTCAAATCTTTGTCTGAAACCAGGAGATTTCTATCTTGAGAAAACATGCTTGAATACGTTTGACTATTGCCTCTATTCTAATATATGCAGATGAGATTCTTCTGTGCAATCAAAATAAATCTATGATATTGCTTTGCTTAATTTCCTCTCCTGTACTAGAGAATGTGAGTTTCCTGAGGATGGCAGAAGAGAGAACAGGAGGCACCAGCCTGGGAGAGTTCTCCTCGGGACTAGAAGGCCTGTCCAGGTTGCTATGGATCTTCTTGTGCAGATTTGGCCACCAGGCAAGAAGGTATCTGACAAAGCTTCAGCTGCCCCCATGCTCCTGTAAAAATGGAAAGAGAGACCAGGACTATAGAGAACCCAGCTCCAGGGACCACAAGTTGGCTCTGTGGGTAAGGGTGCTCACTGCTAAGGCTAACAATTGAGTTTAAAACCCCAGGCCCCACATGGTGGAAAGAGAGAACTAACCCCTGTAAGTTGTCCTCTGACCTCCACATGTACATTATGGCTAAATTAATTAGCTAGTTAGTTAATGTAAAAATAGAGGATCCAGCTACAGGAAGCAATTTTCCCATCTCATCAGAATCTCTAGCAGAGAGGAATGTGTGAGTCTGGGTATTTGGGAACCGATCCTGTGACAGCTGTCTGTCCACCACAATTACTTCCCTAACTCCTCTAAACTTCCCTTGCCTGTGACTAAGACAAAATCCTCCCTTCTGTTTTCTCAGGTGGTCCATACTACCCTGACTCCCCTTTCTTCCAGAATGGAGAAAAACCATCTCTGTGAGTTCCTTAGTTAAAGGAACCAGCAGGAGTCCCTATTCCAGGACTCAACTGATGACTTCCAAGAAGGACGGGATCCATCCACCCTGCAAGTGGATTCATTCTTTACTCACCGGAGCCAGAACATAGGCTCTGATGAAACACAAAGCCAACAGTCCTAAGAATGTGTCTTTGGGGATTGCACAGAGCCCAGTCTTTCCCTAGAAAAACAAAGCAGAGCTACTTCTGACTCTCCACCCAGTGTCTATTGCCTGTTTCCCACCCTGAGCCAGTCATCTGTTCCTTCCATAAACACAGAGTTTCTTAGAGTTAATCGTCCACTAAATGTCTTCATGCTTCTGAAGCTTCGTTATAGCCACCTCCATCTTCCATCAGACGCAGCTTAAATCACGCAAGCGCTCGCTCGTGCACACACACACACACACACACACCCCACCCATAACTGCTAGTGTCTTCCCACCTCTGCGTTTGTCAAAGGACCCTCTCAGCAAGCCTTGTCTTCCTTCTATTCCAATTTAGTTCGGCACACTGCAGTTTCCCTCCAGTGCTTGTGTCCTGTGAAGGCTCACTCCTGAACACTCCTCGGGGAGTTCTGGCTTCCAGGTTCCACTTTGCAGTGCTTGGACGCTGACCCTTTTATAGAGTCCTTTCCTGCTTCCAGAAACTCCCCAGGATGCAATGCAGCACACTGCTGCCTGGAATAAAGACACACATTCTTTCCCCAACTTGTACAAAATCCAAACATTAGCTCCTCTCTGGATTCCTAGGGCCATGGGTGAGGCCACAAGCTGACCAGGGGAGGAGGTCACACATACACACCTTGCAATCCCTCCTTTTCCGGGAAATAGAAACCAAGGCACGGCCATTTATTTTCAAGCAGATCAGTCTCCTCACAATGGATCCTAAGAACATCTAAATTGCTGCTGAATGTTCGAGGACACTTCAAACAGTACCCAGGAACATCTCTTGAGTTTTACGGCACTCACGTGGGACTGAGAAAGGATTAAGAGTCCAACAATTTTGCTTTAGAAACTCCTGATAGTGAAGCTGGGTAGGGCAGAGGAAAACAGTGGCACACTGGCCAGCGAGACAAGGAGCCATAGAGGCTAATGACCCAGAGAAGGTCAGTGGTGACACACCAGACAGAGCCCATGGGCTGCCAGCCCAAGGGTAGGCGGTTGGAGGCTGTCTGCCTCACAAAAGAAGGCACACATAGTTCTTGGAGCAAAGCAATCTCTAGAATCACAGGGATTGGCTTGGATCAAATGTGAAATCAACACTGGGAATCCCGTAGCTTCTGATGTCAGTCCCTGAAGCTGGAGGGGCCTGAAGGCTATGGAGTCCGAACATCATCGGGGCTGGGGGGGTGGGGTCTAGTGACAGTCTGAGACTCCCACCAGGAAGTATGTTGGGATATGGCACGTGGAAAGTATGAGGCATTTTTGTGAATGTGTTATGTCTAGACTCACCATCTGAGTGAAGCATATTGATTACCCGAGCATGGATTATTTAACTACAGTGATTTTCTAGTCGATACAGAAGCTACCAATAAAGCTAGAGGCATAATCTGACATCACACTTCACTCCATCTTACAGAGGAAGAGAATCTTAAAAAATTCTACATAATTCTATGCTCAGTCAAAGTCTCTTTAACATAAAAAAACAAAAATATGGTATGGAAATATGGGAATTCAGAAAAATATACTTCCTCATGTCCCATGCCTTTAAAAAAAAAAAAAACTTCCATTATATAAAGATATATAACAGAACTAAGAAATTATTGGGATGCTGTGTATTGACTACTGAGTTCTGTTAAATACACATCTAAATAACGTCTGTAGATACCATTGTAAACAAATGCAAATGTTAGGGGAAAGGCTTGAAAGAGAATCTATATACCATAAGAATAATTTTTAAAACCAACACCCCAGTTCATTTTAAATCAGGGGGGAATGTGGGGAGGTAAGGAGAAAATAAAATGTTGGTTATAGAAGGAAGTAGACTGTATACTGGAATTATTCTTTTATATACTATACGCCCTGGTTAGCCTTAATTGTCTACTTAACACAGCTTAGTCATCCAACAGAGAAGCCTCAATAGAGGAATTGCCTAGACCAAGTTGCCATGTGGCAATGTCTAAGGGGGATTTTCTCAATTCTTTGTTTTGTTTTGTTTTTTTTGTTTTTTTTTTTTAGTTCAAATTAGGAACAAGCTTGCTTCACATGTCAATCTCTTCTCCCTCTCCCTCCCCACCTCCCCCACCAGCCCTACTCCCCATCCCCCTTGGGCTCCCCAGGGCCATCCATGGGGGCTCCCCATACATAGTCCACCACATAATCCTGGGCTGGGCCTAGGCCCTCCCCCATGTGTCCAGGCCGAGAGTGTGCCCCTTCACGTGGGATGGGCTCTCAAAGTCCCTTCTTACACCAGGGAAAAATATTGATCCACTACCAGGAGCCCCATAAAGTGCCGAGGCCTCCTCATTGACATCCATGTTCAGGGGTCTGGATCAGTCCTGTGAAGGCCTCCTGGACAGCAGTCTGGGGTCCATGTGCTCCCCTTTGTTCAAGCCAGCTGTTTCTGTGGGTTTCACCAGCCTGGCCCCAACCCCTTTGATCTTCATTCCTCCCTCTCTGCAACTGGGTTCCAGAGTTCAGTTCAGTGTACAGCTGTGGGTTTCTGCCTCTGCTTCCATCAGCCACGGATGAGGGCTCTAGGATGGCATATAAAGTAGTCATCAATCTCATTATAGGGGAAGGGCATTTAGGGTAGCCTCTCCACTATTGCCTAGATTGTTGGTTGGTGTCATCTTTGTAGATATCTGGAAATCTCCCTAGTGCCAGATCTCTCCTCAGACCTATAATGGTTCCCTCTGTTAAGGTATCTCTCATCCTACTCTCCTCTATTCCCCCCCCCAACTCAACCTTTCTGCTCCTCCATTTCCTCCTCTCCCCTTCTCTTCTCCTCCTCTCATTCTGCCAGCTCTCTCTCCCCTACCTTCATGCTCCCAGTTAGGTCAGGAGATCCTGATCCTTCCCATTCTCTGGGGTCCATGCATTTTCTCTTAGAGTCCTTCTTATTTCCTAGTTCCTTTGGTGATGAGGATTGTAGGCTGGTGATCCTTTGCTCTATGTCTAAAATTCATGTATGAGTGAATACATGCCTTTTTTGTCTTTTTGTGACTGGGTTAACTCACTCAGGATGGTTTCTTCTAGTTCCATCCATTTGCCTGCTAATTTCAAAATTCCATTGCTTTTTTCCGCTGAGTAGTACTCCATTGTGTGAATGTACCACATTTTCTCTATCCATTCTTCAGTTGAGGGACATCTAGTTTGCTTTCAGGTGCTGGCTGTTACAAACACTGATATGAACATGGTTGAACATATGTCCTTGTTGTATGAATGTGCATTCTTTGGGTATATGCCCAAGAGAGGAATTGCTGGATCTTGAGGTAAACTGATTCCCATTTTCCTGAGAAACCGCCATACTGATTTACAAAGTTGTCTTACAAGTTTGTACTCCCACTGGCAATGGAAGAGTGTTCCTTTTTCTCCACATCCTCTCCAGCTTGATTTTAGCCATTCTGGCTGGTGTAAGATAGTATCTCAGAGTTGTTTTGAGTTGCATTTCTCTGATGGCTAAGATCTTAATTGATGTAAAAAGGTAAAGCCCATCTTGAACAGTACCATTGCTCAGGTAGGTGGTCTGGGGCTATATTATATTTAAAAAGCTAGTTAAGCACGACCCATTGAGCAATCAGTGTTCCTCTATAGTTTCTGCTGTTTTAACTTTGACACAGTGGCTGCACCTTAATCTACTTATTTCCTCCAGCAGTTGCAACTCCACAGTTACCAGCCTGCTTCCCTAGCAATGGCCTGGCCACTCAGGCCACAGCCTGTCGAGAATTCTGTTCCTGCAGGCACCAGCTCTGTCTCTGCCACTAAAGGTAGCTTTAATTAAATCTCTATCATTCTATTTCTAAATAAGACTCAAGGTTCAAAGGCTGGAATAAAAACCTTCTAGCTCAGAGAGTCTCAGTCACAACTGGCTAAACTTCTCTCCTCGCTGACGGCTCCCAAAGACCCATGGTTCCACTTTGCCAAACCATAAAAAGCTGCACCACTTAAAACCCCACCCTACTACTTCCTGTGTCTCTCTCTCTCTCCTGGATGCCTTCTGGTGCTCTATGATTACTTTCTCTCAACTAGTTGCTAAAGCAGCCTCCTAACCCAGAGCTAATTTTATTAAATTAATGTCAATGCAAGCTCGGGGTTCACGGTGTGATCGAATGTCCCCCAACAAGTTTCTGCTTCAGATTCCTGTCTTGACTTCCTACCCTGACTTCCCTCAGTGATGGATTATGACCTGAAAGTGTAAGCCAAAAATTAACCCCTTCCTCCCTGAGCTGCTTTTGGCTAGGGTATCTTATTATAGCAACGGGAACTAGGACACCATAGTCAAAGTATGATTTTATTTGTTATTCTATCATCAATAGAGATAGATATTTCCACTTGTGGGATAATGGTATCCAGTATTTCAAGTCAACACTCCTGCTTAAAACCACCAAAAATTCCAGAAAGATAGCTGTTAAATCTTTCTTTAAAACTGAGAAGACCAGACAACATACTGGGGAGTTACCACACTAAAGTGTAACTGACAATGAAAACCCAGCCAGGGAAATTGAGCCAAAAGAAGCATTTGTCCTGAGGAACTCCGTACTAACCAGAGTTCCAGTTTAGATACCAGTTCAGTGAGTGGACTTGGGTCTGGAGTATTTCAGCTCAGCCACAGATGCTGTATTAAATTGTCTTTTCCAGATTAGAGTGAGTTAGTAACAAATCTTCTTCCCACCTCATCTCTCACAAGCACCCTGAGACACCAATAGGAAAACTGTTCATCAGAACCATTAGGGAGAGGGTGAAACTAAAAATGTGCCTGAGAAATCTCAAACAAACAGCCTTCAAGCAGATCTGTCACTGAATTGCATATGTGCATATCACCTTGTGGGAGACAAAAACAAAAACAAAAAAAAGCCCCCAGGACATGGATTTTAACTTACTGTGTTTCTCTAGACCCAGGCATGCAGTAAAACTTAAACATGTGCCCTCTGAAGAGCTCATCTGCACAATCCCTCTAAGAATCTTTAAACACAGTGTTTATGAGGGCAATGCCATTAATACAGTCAACAACAGTAAAGTAGACATAAAGAGAACAACTGGCAGGAGCAGATCCACAGACTTCAGATGCACTCAGTGATCAAGACAGCATTAAAAAAAAATCAGTGACATGGAGGCTGGAAAGATGGCTCTGAGGTGAAGAGCACTTGCTCCTCTTCCAGAAATTCCAGATTCAATTCTCAGCACCCACATGGTGACTCACAACCATCTGTAACTCTAGTCCAGGAGATCCACTGCCCTCTTGTGACCCCCATGGGCAGTCAGACATATGCACAAGCAGACATAAAATAAAAATAAATATTTTCTTAGGAAAACCAATAATGCAGCTCAGTAGAGAACACCTGCTTAGTATGTCCAAGGCTCTGGTTTTCATTTCCCCTACCACCCATAAAAAATTCAACTGTTCTCACTGTATTTTCTAAAAATGACCATTTTTAAAATAGCTGCAGTAAATCCTCAACAAAGTTTTGAAGTAGTTCAGTTATAAGACATTTCAGCACCCTTTTTGTAACAGAATTCCTTGGGATAAACAAGAATGGATGGTTGTAACCACTGACAAGCACAGCTAAGGGATAGCATAGGGTGCCGCACAGGGAAGAAAGAATGTCAGGGAGAAGTGATATTTGAGAGGATAATGATGGGATACGGATGAAAGTCACCAATATACAAATATAAGAAGCCAAACAAACCCCCAAAAGGCATGCATGTCCAGCCTTGGGACAAATAAATTGAAAAACAGGGGAAGAAGCTACATAGACCATCAACTTCTTAGCTGCAACAATGATACCTAAGGTAACAGTATCTTCAATGTACTGAAAACAAATAACTGCCAATCAAGAATTCAAATTCTGGAAAAAAGAAAAGAGAAAAAGAAAAGGCACAAACCTCTTTAAAACAAATTAGGCTGGAAAGACCTTTTCAGACCAAATTCAGAAATCACTCTCAGCACACCATCCAACAGCAACCCCAGAGGATACCCTTCACAAAAGAAAACTAGGAACACAGTGTTAGGGTATAGCTAAATACTGGTTATATAAAACAATAATATTTACATGTCTCGAAAATCAGCAAGGAATTAAAACATACAGCAACAAGAGGCTAGCTGGAACTCAATTGGTAGAGTGCTTGCCCAGCGTGTACAAAGCCTTGGGATTGACCCAGCACCACATAAACTAGGCATGATAGCTGGCACATGCCTGTAAGCCCAGAACTCAAAAGTGGAAGCAGGAAGACCAAGAATTCAAGGTCACCCTCAGCCATGTAAGTGTGTATCAGGCCAGCCTGGGGTACATGAGAGCCCATCTAAAATTAAAAAGGAAAATAATATACAGTAATAGCCACATGTTACATTTCCATCACTGGTTCTACAGATATACATCAGCAGTCCCATAAAACGCTGTCCTCACCTAGTAACCCAGTTATCATCCTTGTTTTCATAAGTAAATTTCTTAATGTTCCCACAACAGAATCACCTAACCACCTCACGAGACATGTATCAGACTGTAGAAAGGGGCACAAGCCTACCCAAGCAAGGAAGGAAGAGAAAGAAAGCAATCCCAGGTTCTTGAATTATCAGAAGACTAAAGATATGAACCAACTTCGGACTTTGGTAAGATAACCTAACAAACAGGAATTTCACAGGTAACCACCAGATTCTGAACAGAGAGAATATATCTCCCAAGAAGCCAAGAGTGAAAGAAATTATTTTAAATACCCCATACCTCCAACCAAATGTAAGCAGGAACATAAAAGATGCTTAGGACTGGAAGAACAAATGGAGGCAGACTTAAATATAAACATGCTGGTAATTACATTAACTCTAAGTGCACTGAGGGCTCAAGCAAGAAAAGATGAAGACAGTCACTGCTGTCATCTGGGATGAAGCACATCAACAGCAAAAGGTCACAAAAGGTTGAAAGTGAAAATGCCATTTATACCGATAGTTCCTTGATCATTCAGTGAGCTGGGCATATGCTTTATGGGCCCTTCAATTTTCTATGTTAATTCTTTATTTTTAAAACATTATTTTATGTATGGCAATAGAGTTTATGTATTAAATAATGCTATAACAGAATGACTTGATATAGTTTTAAACAGAAGAAGCAACAAAAATTTTGGGTTTGCAAACACCTCCACCCAAAACTATTTTTGATTGTTTTATCTGAGTGGGTCAGTTTTTAAAATGTGTTCAGAGACTACTCATGTCTAATTCATAGTACACTAGTGATCAATAGAATTCAAATGAAAGCCCAATTTCCACAGTCACTGCATCTAAGCAAGAAAATATGTTGGACTCTTTGGGAATGCAAAAAAAAATGATTATTGATGCACCGATACCCAGAAAACTGATTTACATATGCATCCACCACAAAAAAGAAACTACTATGATGAAGTAGAAACTAGAAAACAAAATTAGCTTTTTATCTTCTCATGAGTCATGTGTTTTTTTCCAATATTGATGGTATTTTATTTTTATTAACGTAACTTCTTCAAAAATTATTTTTTACATACTTTCTTCTTAGTTTAGTATAAATCAGTAGAATTCTTAAAACTAAAATAAAGCCTTGTATTTTACTGTCTCAGTTTGGTCCTGATGATGTTGTCTTTATACAGTATATCATATCTGGCTAAATCCAGATGTGAAGTTTGATGAAGCACCTCAGCCCTAAGGCAGTATAGGAGACTTCCTCCAGGTCTCCCTTCAATACTGATGTCTGCTGCTTCTGGTTTTTTTTTTTTTTTCAACTTTTTTTTAATTTGAATTAGAGACAGGATTTACATGACAATCCCAGTTCCCTTCTCCCACCCGTCCTCCCCTACCACCACCCCAACTAAAACCCTACCTATCACATATCCTTTCTGCTCCTCCTGGATGGTGAGGCCTTCCATAGGGTGTCATCAGAGTCTATTGTATCCTTTGGGATAGGGCCTAGGCCCACCCCCGTGTGTCTTGGCTCAGGGAGTATTCCTCTATATGGAATGAGCTCCCAAAGTCCACACCTATGCTCGGGATAAATACTGAGCTTCTACAGGAGGTCCCATAGATTTCCGAGGTTTCCTCACAGAAACCCATGTTCCTGGGGTCCGGATCAGTCCCATGCTGGTATTCCAGCTACCAGTCTGGGGAGCAAGAGTTCCCCGATGTTCAGGTCAGCTGTGTCTGTAGGTTTCACCAGCCTGGTCTGAACCCCTGAGCTCTTCACTCATCTTTCTCTGAATCTGGGTTCCAGTTCAGTTCGGTGATTATTTGTGGGTGTCTGCTTCTACTTCCACCAGCTGCTGGATGAAGGCGATAGGATGGCATATAAGTCAGTCATCAATCTCATTATCAGGGAAGGGCATTTAACGTAGCCTCTCCTCTGTTGCTTAGATTGTTAGCTGGTGTCATCTGTGTAGATCTCCAGACATTTCCCTAGTGCCTGATTTCTCTGTAAACCAAAAATGTCTCCCTCTATTAAGATATCTCCATTCTTGTTATCTTCTATTCTTCCCCTGACTCAACCTTTCTGCTCCCTCATGTCCTCTGCATCCCTCCTCTTCTCCCCTTCTCATTCTCCTAGCTCCCTCCCCCAAGAGTCATGTGTTCTTTTGTCTACATTCCTTCTCTCTTCATTGCCTAATACTACCCAATCTTAGACTCCTTTTTAAATTAAGAAAAAGTATTAACATTTTGCATGCTGACGGCACACAAAATGGCATGTTGATATGTACATATATTTTGAAATTGTTAATAAATTAATTAATGAATGTATGACCTTGTATATTTACCTTCTAGGGTAATAACATTTAAAAATCTCTCAGAAATTTTCAGGTATAAAATATATTTTTATTGTATGCTCTCTATCACAATGAAAACTTCTAGAAGTCCATTATTTAAATATCCCTAATATTCAAAGTAACATCATTTGAAGTAGACATGTCTGTTAAGTCCCTGGAGAATATAAGAGGATATAAAACATTCTGTATAGCTTAAGATAGAAAACAAAGAAAATTCAATGAAGGAAGAAATGGAAAGTGCAAAACAGTGGCAAACCAAAAAAACATATAAATCAATCTTGAAATAAGTGTAAGGTTTTTAACTGTCCCATTAAAATAAAAATATCCTCCAGTTGTGCTACAAATTCAAATCCTCTGATATGTTGCCCACAATAAATAGGCATAAAACAAAATGGTAGAGGGAAATGATATGAATGAATGAATAAAGTTTTTTTTCAACCAAGTATCAAACAACCCCATAGAAGTGGCTGTTTATGTTGTACAGAGTATTTATTCCAAGCATAAAACACTCAATAAAATATAAAATGTCACTTTCTATTTATAAAAGTTACAATCCAAAATGAAAATATAATACTCATAAATTTTTATGTCTCAAATAATTCAACAAATGAAGGGGAAAAAATGGTTGGAGCCACACAGAAAAGCTGGTAGACATAATCACTGCAGAACACTAAAACACCCACTCTTTCTAGATCAAGAAAAGAGCAACGAATACAGACGCAGATGATTTGAGAAATAAAGTGACTCAGATTGAATGAACATAAATACATCAGATGTTGTATCTTACCATCTTTAAACAAGCCCCTCTATACAGCCATGAAATGGTCACAAGGGTGGAGTCTAAGCCACAAAGGGGACCTCAGTAAGGTCTTAAATATATGCCATGTGTAAGCAGCATTTTCTGACTACATAATAAGACTAGAAATTCACAAATATATATATATATATATATATATATATATATATATATATATGTTCAAACAAATTGAAGACACTTTCATAAATTAAATAACTCGAAGGCAAAAATAATGCATGGAGCATTATAATGGAAAATGTGAACTAACTTAAAACTCAACAGCATGCCAGGCAGGAGGATTGCTCTGAGTTCAAGGTCAACCTGGTCTACAAGGCAATTTCCAGAACAGCTAGCACTGTTACAGAGCAAAACCTTGTCTCAAAAAACAAAACAAAAACAAAAAAACCTCAATAGCAGAGATATGATGAGATTATGCAATATGTTATAGTGAGATCCCCAGAGGTCACACCAACATGCAGATCCCCCAACCCAAGCCACCCTACCCCATTCCACATCTCCTGTAGAAGCCCCCATCCCCCAGAGGCCATACCACAACCGAGATCCCCAGGAAAATCACTTTGCTCATGGACCACCAACACTCCCCCAGAACCTGCCCTGCCTAACCCCAACAGCCCCTCCTCCCTTTGTCACCCTATAATGGCCCATACATCCAGTGGAAGCCTCCTGTGCCACCAGAGGCTATGCCAGCACTCAGATCCTCAGCCCCAATGACCCTATCAAGGCTTACACCTCTGGTGGAAGCCCCCTGATTCACCAGAGGCCACAAAGGCATCCTGAGCCCCAGGGGACCCTCATCTAGATCAGAGAGCATTCAGGATGCCAGAACTTCAATGACCAACTCAGGCTGAGACCTTCTACTCAACCACAGGCCACTCTGGCCAGAAGACCAGAGGGGAAACAGAAACTAAGGAACAAAACACCCATCCAACTACGATGAACTTAGAAATCAGCGCCTATACCTGTATTCATCCGAAGAACACAGTCAACAACAGGCAAGGCAATGTGTCACAGCTATGGCTCAGCCATCTTACTACAGCAAGCTCTGAATGCTCCAACACAGTAGAAACACAAGGAAACAAGTAAAGGAAAACTGCATTTGGGATTACTATATAAAAAAGGAATTTTTAAAAATTTAAAATATATATGTTACAATACTTTAATCACACATTTGATAGGAACTGGGTTTTTTGAGATTTATTTTACTTTTGAGTGTATGTCTCCCTCTGTGTGTGCACATGTGCAGGTACCTACAGGGACCAGAAGAAGGCACCAGAACCCCCTCAGCTGGAGTTACAGATGATTGTGGGCCCCCACTGTAAGTGTAGGGAAAAAACTTGGGTCCTCCGAAAGAGCAGCAACTAACCACCTCTTTAAGCCCATATGAAAAGTTTTGCTAAGAAATTTCATACCAAAAAATTAGAAACTTTATACCATAAAAAACTACTTTTTTTTCTATATGAGCTCATTCGATAGGCCAGGTTGAACTCGCAATCTTGTCTCTGTTTCCCTAGTGCTATGAATACACACATATTCTACCATGCCGGTCATAATATAACAGTAAAGGATTAAGGAATGAAACTACACTATACTACATACCATAATAATAGGTATAGCTAATACCTCATGTGGTTGCCATAAAGCAGTATCTAGACAGAAACAAAAAGATGTGTTCATATGAGCATGTATGTCTTCACTTGTACTTGGGCTTGTGTCTAAGTTCAAATGCCTTGTGCATTCATATTTGCATGTGCATGTGTGTCTATGTGAGCATGTGAATATACACATTTTATGTGCAGGTGTATGCATTTGCAATCATAGTTCCATGTGTATGTGTGTTCATACATGCATGTGTATGTTCATGTGTGTACTAGATACAGAATTCCAGTCATTTCTCTTTGCACATTTTCTACCATGCCTATGTGTACATCTTTTATAATCAGAATAAGAGCTATGTTTGGGTCTTAAGAAGAAAATGAAAACATACTATCTACCAAGGAAAAGGTGAAATTTGCCTTCTAAATGGATCTTTCAGTATACTCTTTCAAGTCAGTAATTCTTTCTTCCATTTGCTCCGGCTAGAGTTTATCTTGTCACAGGGTTTTATCTGAATTAACTTGTTTTTCTATGCATGGCATTTCTCCTTGATCTTTTTTTATAGCTGCTTTTATTTTACTCCCCTCTTTGTTTAGAGTATACTCGTACTTTCTAATAGCGTATATCTTTGTTTCTTTAAATAAACAGATTTTTAAAACAATCTCCAAAGGCAGGGGTGTTGCTACAATGTAGCCTGTTATCCCAACAGGTAGGTAAAGGGGCAAGAGGACTGAGTTTCCAGCCAGCCTGAGAATCACAGTGAGACTCTGTCTCAAAAAGCAAGCAAGCCAAAGAGCAGTGATGGCTCACGCCTTTAATCCCAGCACTTGGGAGGCAGAGGCAAGTGGATCTCTGTGAGTTTGAGACCAACCTGGTCTACAAGAGCTAGTTCCAGGACAGCCTACAAAGTCACAGAGAAACCCTGTCTCAAAAAAAAAAAAAAAGCAAGCCAAACAAACTTTAGTTTTTACTTTAGCCAAACTAAATTTTCACTTTAGTTGCTTTGCTATTCTTGTTTAATTGGAAATGAACTTATGGACCATGTGCTATTGTTGTTGGCCATTTTGTTATGTGGGCCTTATTGTGTTTCAAGTTTTTGTTTGCAGGCTTATTCCAGAGGAAGTTTCTCTTTCTCTCTCCTGCTCACTCAGTTGCTCACCCTCATTCTTGCTTCCTCAATCTCTCTCTTCCACTCTTGAAATGGTTTGGTTGCTCTCCAGCCAGCATCCAAGGTCCCCAGAACAGAATCTACCACCCAGCAACGATTCCTGACATGAAGCAATAAATATTATAGGCTTTCTTTACCTTCACTCCAAGATGGGGATAAAAAAGTGTCTTTACTGCATAGGGCTAGCTATAAGAATTAATGGCAAGTACCCAGCGTTTGTTTGCTCTGATTTCAGAAAGCCATCACCTTTCCCAGACAGGAAACACCTACTCCGGCCCTCATTTCAAACAGCATACCAAACACTACTCCTCTCTATGGGTGGAATCACTTCATCTCTCTTTATCCCCACAAGATATAAATGCCTGTCTTACTGGACCTTGGATCCCAGGGGTCCCCCACCTGTCACCCTCTGACCATTTTGTGTGTGTTCTGGTACTATTGCTATCCACAGAGGTGGCATCTTACATTTTATCTTAGTCATATCTTTTCTCTCTTCTCTTTTCTATTAGTATCTATCACTAGGGAAGGTGGTAAACCATTTGGCTGTAGTTCCCCTGGAGTCATGGATTGGTCATTTGTGTGCACGCACACACACACACACATGTGAACATGCTACGGTTCTGCTGTTGATCCACCGGAGCCATGCTTCCCCACCTAGCCCCACATCAGTTCAATTCCTCCAACAACAACAGAGTGAATGATTCACAAGACATAAATTGAGGTCTTCTCTCTAAATTAGGGGCTTTTTAAACTGACAGGTTTGGCTGTGCTAGATGGTAGTGATCCAACACAAGCCCAGCTAATTAGACACATTTCATCCTGAAGAAAACATTGCTTCTGGCTGCATTGCTGCCTCCTCTGCCTTCCTGTACCACTTCTATTAGGGTCTCATCCAAGCTCCTTCAAAGAAACTACCCTCATTATCCCTGGATCAAACACGGCTGCCTCCATTAACAGACATGTAACACTCAGCCCCCTCAAAAGTAGCTACAATTTACTAGGACTCGGTGGAATCAGATGTATTTTTCTTATGCTCCAAGTCTAAACGGGCCCCCATCACTTATTAGAATGACTAAAGTACAGAAGACCACACCAAGTGGTTGTGAAACAAGTGTAGCTTCCACGCATGGCTGTTGAAAATGGGAATGTTAAATGCACAACAACAATATGACCCCTCCATTCCACTCCTAGATAGATACTTCACGAGAGATGCCAAAATGAAAGCAAGAAAGATTTACAATAAGGTTCCTAGTTGCTGCACTTAAATGGTCCAACTGCAAACAACTTGAATGTCTTTCAACGGTCCATGGACTAAACCAATTATGACACAGACACACAATGAACTCAGTGATAAAAGATAAGAACCATCAACACGTATAATGACATGGTCAAAACTTAAAACAACCATACTGACAGAAATAAAAGTTGAGAGTGAAAACCATTCTTTAATGGCAAAAGGATAACTTTTGCTGGCTGGAAATAAATTACACTGTTAAGGGACAGGAAGGAATTACAAAGAAAACACAAGGAAAACCAGGGGGTGGCCTTGGATGTGTTTATTATCTTGCCAGTGATAATGGTTTTGTAGGTACATACCTATATCAAAACTTAGCAAATTCTACACTATAAATATGATAAATATGTGTGCCTTAAAAATAATAATAATTCTAAATGTCCTGCCAGAGAGAGCTTGGCTGTCTAAGGAGAGCTTCTCCTGTCTAAGAAAACAAGGGAGCTGAAGTTTTCTTCATCACACCATTTCATTGTACCTCCCCACCAGCCACCAGGTGGCACCAGTCCCAAGTGTACTTTAAGCTCCACCTTGACTGTCCTCAGCTCTAAACGGGACATCTACATCTTGCCTCTCCCCTTGAGGCTCAAGAATCGTTATAGAAAAGTGGGTGGAGAGCCAGGGGACATAGATGTCTAATAGCTAAACAATATTTGCCAGACATGAACTCACAGCATCTGGGACCGCATGCACAGGACTTCACTGTAGTGATATATTATTTCTGATTTATTAAAGTTTGACTGAAGACTTGGAAAAGCAAAGTCAGCCTCAAGCTATAGAGATCAGGCAGTGGTGACACATACCTTTAATCCCAGCAGTCAGAAGCTAGGAGATGGTGGCACACACCTTTAATCCTAGGACTCAGGATTAAGAGATAGACCGATCTCTGTTGAGTCCAAGGCCACCCAGATCTACACAAGATTGAATCAGTCTAAAAGAGAATTATAGCTCACACCTTTAATGCCAACATTAGGGAAGTATATAAGACAGAAGCAAGGTCTCAGGAGAGGCATTTCTTTCTCCAGCCATACTGAGAAGAGGTTACAGCTGAGGCTTGGTGAGATCTTGTGGAGACAGGACCAGCCTATTCAGCCTGAGGTAGAGATAAGAAGCTAGTGGCCAGCTGCCTTGCTTTTCTGATATTCAGCTTGAACCCAAATATCAGTCTCTGGGTCTTTTATTTATTCATGTTACACTTCACATGATTGAGCTAGCCAAACTACCAGCATACTGAGGGGAGGGGGAACCTCATTAAGTCCCATCCCATCTGAGGGGTTGTTTGGCAACTGGTGACTTCTGCAGGAGGGATAGTCAGTTTTCTTCAGGAATACAGGTCCTAACCTATGCTCTGGCAGGGTTCGCACCCCCATACAGAGAGGCAGTGTTAAATAGACTCAGTGTGTATTTGAAAAGAGAAAGAAAGAGCACATGAAGCTGGTAGGAAAATGCAGTAAAAGAGATACAGGTGGAATTGCAGGGGAGGCAGATTTGACCAAAATACCTTATATGCATGTGTGAAATTCTCAATAAATTATTAAGGTTTTTTTAAGATGTAAAATAAACAGACTCTTAAAAATGAACTTACGTTAATTATTTTAGTTTGGGCTTCTCTGTTAACTTCTCAACAGATACTGGTAATGAAGCCCTTAGAGGAAATAGTCTATTGTTCTACCCATATGTATTAAGCACCTACAGGAAAGGCGTGAGGTAATTCCCTGGGGTAGAGGGGCACAGGGAAAAGAGACCCAAAAAATGAATACACACAATCCGTGTGACCTCGTGGCTGGAAGTCTGGGCTTGGCATTCTGACAGCTAAATCAATCTGTGGTGGATGTAAGAAAGGCAGTGTGTTAGCTGAAATTTTCACTTTTCAAATAATTATGTGGTATCCAATGGACAAGCAGAGGTTGGCACTGAAGCTTAAAATTAGTGTAGCATTCTGTGGGAGAATAAGCAGAGAAAGAAAAGCCTGTAGAATGGAGGCCGTTGCTAGAGAGCCAGGTATGCGTGGGGACTCTCTCACAGGAGACCTCAGAGGGATGTTCTTGGGAAATGGCTGATGCTAGAGAGACAAAGGAACAGGAAATGGGCCTTCAGAGGGTACTTGCAGTTTTAACAGGAGAATGGCGTCATCATATGTAATACAGAAAATAAATGTAGATGGGTGGGATCTGGGTGAGACCAAACGTCAGCCAAGGATTAAGAAGAGGGTTCCCAATCATTTAGGACACAGCCTGAGGAGCACTGACCTTGTGGGAGAGGATAAACCATGTGGAAATAACAAGCAGTGTGGCTAGCACTTCTCAGTGCCTCTCTGGGGACTAATTAAAGCTGCGTTCATCGGATACTTCTGGCATTTTAGTTAAGAATAAGGGACAATTTTATTCAATGAACAGAATTCATACACACTTGAAATGTCAACAAGATTGGGTATTGGGGCACAAGCCTGTAATCCTAGAAATTGAGAGCTAGATACAGGATCATGATTCAAGGTCAGCCTGGACTATATAGAATCTCTCTCTCTCTCTCTCTCTCTCTCTCTCTCTCTCTCTCTCTCTCTCTCTCTCTTTCTCTCTCTCTCTCTCTCTCACACACACACACACACACACACACACACACACACACCACCATCACCATCACTATGGTCAACACCACCACCACTATCCTCACCACCACTAACAATAGTTAGGGAACAAGGAGGAAGGATAGAAAGTGCCATGAGATCACAAAGTGAAAAATCAGAGAAACTAATAATTATTTGTGAGAAAGTACAAGAAAGGAAAGGATTGAAGGAACCCTACAAACTCCAACTTTGGAGGGGTGTGTGTGTGTGTGTGTGTGTGTGTGTGTGTGTGTGTGTGTGTGTTCCCAAAACAAGATTAAAATTATCTATGAAAGAGGGCTAAAATCTAGAGTTGACTTTCATCACAAGGTCCATGGTACAGCAAGGTCAGAAAAAGAAAGCAGACGTTAAGATGTTGATCCTATGAAATAGAAAGGAAGCCTGAAATGACTGGAGCTTGTCTTCTACTTAAAGCCAAGACTGAAAGGCAAGAGCAAAGTCCCCGCCCAAAAAACAAGAGGCTTGGATATAGTTTCTCTTTTCATGTGGAAAAAGAAAAGTATAGAAACTAGAATTCAGAATCAGATGTGTCAATAATAGGTTCAATGTGGCTGTTTGAATCTGTACATTTATCTCTTTGTAGTCCCAGTGTCCCTACTAAAATGAGAATAGAGGATTAAAATATTGCAAACCTACAGGGACCAAGAAGGTGGTCAATGACAAATGGCACCAGAGGACAGATGATGGAAAGAGAAAGCACCAACAGACCAAAGAGAGCTGAATACCAAGTACACAGAGAAGGACACTAATGTCATCTCAGAAGGCAGAACACTGGGAGGGGCTGAACTTGGCTCAAGGATGAAAGACGATGAATCCAAGGGAGGAAAACAGGCATCTTCAGACTCTTCTACCTCTTACACAGTCAGCTTTGTGTGAGCTGGTGGGTCATTTCCTCCTTCAGCAAGACCAGGCAAACCATAAAGTGACGAACGGATGCCTAATTAAGTCAGGATCTTGAAACGATAGAGGTCCTAGCCTTCTTTCATTGTTCACCCTAAATTATAATGCTAAGTGGACAGATCTCAGATGGGAAATGGGTAAATGGCTCTATGAAAGTCACAGATGCTCATATTTCTGCATTACAAAATAAAGGAGCACTCCACACACACACACCCCTGTCACCCACTGGAGCACAGTGAGTAAGCGTGGCCCATAGGAAGGGTCAACCAAGGATGTCAAGACCTTGGAAGAAATCTTTTAGAATGAAAAAGAAGACCTGGTGAATCAGGGTTGGAGGAGGGGGCCGGTGTGACAACCAAGAGAGTAAAACTAACTCTCACAGTTTTAGAGGAATAAGAGCAGATTATATGCATGCCACAAGAGCAGACAAAAATAGATTGCTATAAAAAGGAACACTCAGGGAATAATAAAAAGGTCATAAAATTTAAAAATATACATACAGACTAACTGAAATAAAAGAAAATCAATAGGCTACTTGAGAGATAAAGTTGAAGAAATGTCATGGAAAGCAGAACCGAAGTGCAAAGAAATGAAAATAGGACAAAAGAGATGGGATCAGAAGGTTCAATAATGAAATATCCAAGGCGAGAAAAGTAGAGAGAAAATGATTGTTTACATAGTATTTAAATTCCCCAAAATGGGGAATTGTAGTTTCCAGAATAAGACACTACAACTCGAGCCTAGTGAAGGTTTTTTTTTTTTTTTAATACTATACCAGTTGAAGTTTTAGAATAACAGGGCTAAGGAAAACCTATCTTGTGTCTACAAATAGGGATGCAGGGGAACAGGCTACATGTCCCCTCCTGGACCAGCAACAGCAACGTGTCTTCACAGATATGAGGGATAATTATTTCAGCCTAGAATTTAAGAAAATCATCAGTCAGACTTGAAATAAAAAAAAAAATAGGATCAAGAAAATTCCAGAAACCATGTGTAAATGATTTGCTTTCCACAAAACACTTCCTATGAGGTAACAAGAACAAACCCAAACAGGAATCTGTAAGATTCAGGAAACAGGGGCTGGAGAGATGGCTCAGAGGTTAAGAGCACTGACTGCTCTTCCCAGCGCCCACATGGCAGCTCACAACTGTCTGTAACTCCAGTTCCAGGGGATCTGATACCTTCATACCAATGCATATAAAATAAAGTTAAATAAATAAAAAAAGTTTCAGGAAACAGACTTTGTACGGGAGAGGAAGCCAAGGGAAGGATTAGCTATGGGGAATGCTAAAAAGAGAGCAAAGGGGACTAGATTGGGAGAGGGTCCACCATTTGTGTGATTTTTCAATTTTGGATATAATTAGTGATAAGTGACAGACAACTAAGAAAACAAAATTACAATCAGGGGCCTGCAAGATGGCTTGACTGGCATAGACATATGCCCACAAGCCTGAAAACATGGAAGAAGAGAACCTACCCCTGAAAGCTGTCCTCTGACCTCTGTATGGGCATCAGGAAACCTGAGGGCACACACATACATACACATGAAGATAAGAAAGATTACAAAACTACAATTATCATATCTGGAGTTGTATTTAAAAACAAAATACAGCTTAGAAGCCACCTCCAAAAGTTTGTAGGCAGATATAATAGCTTCCTTGTGATTTTAAAGACAAAAACACCACCTGCTGTTTATCAATATGTTTAAGTGAGTAATTAAAAATGGACCAAGAGGTATAAACTCACAGCCAGCATTATATTTGCCTACAAGCAAGAAATAGGAACAGCAAACTGAAGTTTGTTTTTGTTTTTTGTTTTTTGTTTTTTGTTTTTTTTTTTTTGACAGTGTCATTGTGCTATGTGGTCAGGCTGACTTTGAACTTCTGATCCTTCTGACTCAGCTTCCCAAGTTCTTAGATTATAGGAGTGGAAGACAGTCTGGCATTTCCTTGCAAAATTGAATTTACTCTTACTTAGAAGTAATGGAAACCCTTGTTTTCATGTCTATCTAGGTTTCTGTTGTTTGCTTTTCATTTATAAAAGAGAAGAGCCTTATCAGAAATTTAATTGGGCAGTGATCTACAGCCAAGCACTGGGCTGAGCTCCTGGAGCTCCTGGAGTTCAGTTGAAGAGAGGGAGGAAGAACCATATGAGCGTGGGGGGGGGGTCCTCACAAACTCTGGACTGACAGCTGGGGAACCTACATGGGATCGAACTAGACCCTCTGAATGTGGGTGACAGTTATGAGACTTGATCTGTTGGGGGGCTGGCAGTGGGACCAGGACTTATCCCAGGTGCATGAAGGGGCTTTTTGGAGTCCATTCCCTATAGTGGGATACCTTGCTCAGTCTTGATATAGGGGGGAGGGTCTTGGTTCTGCCTCAACTTGGCATGCCATACTTTGTTGACACCCCAAGGGAGGCCTTATCCCCTGAGGAGTGAATGTGAGGGGGGTGCAATGAGGGAGAAGTGGTGGGATGGAAGAAGGGGAGAGAGGGGGAACTGGGGTTGGTATATAAAATTTTTTCAAAATGTAATTGGGAATCTGCTTATAGGTCTATCAGAAACAATCATTGAAAATGGAGAGGTTGAAAAGAGTACAGACTAAGATTCTGGGTACTCCATTGGAAAAGAACTTAACATAAAATGTGAAATGTGTATGACTGTTTTGCCTGCATCAATATATGAGTACCACATGTGTGCCTGATGCTCACAGAAGTCAGAAGAGGGCGTCAGATTCCCTGGAACTGGAATTTGGGGTGGTTGCAAGCCACCATATGGATGCTGAGAACTGAACCTAGGTCCCCTGCAAGAGCACCTGGTACTCTTAAGGTTGAGCCATCTCTCTAGCCCTACTCTTACTCTCTGTCTCTGTCCCCAGTAGTAAATGGCTGCAAAGTGTACATGCTTATTTACTGCCCTCTGTCAATGCTACTTAAGCACTATCTAAAAGGGAAAGCAGGCAATCCCCTTCTCCCTGCAGGGACCTCCAAAAAATGGCATAGGTTTCATATACCATGATTCGGGGGGAAAAAATCTCAAGCAACAAATTAAAATGACCATAAAAGGTGGGATACTGATAAATACCAGCTTCACTTCACAAGTATTATACCAAACTCCTGATATGCAGTGCTGGAGCTAGCATCCAGAGTCTTCCCCCCAAGGCTCCGGAGTCATCACGGAAGAAGGGGTGGAAAGAATGGAAGACCCAGAGGATGGGAGTTATGTTACAAAAAGACATCTTCTGGATATGGCCATTGCATTCAAGAACTCACTACAGATGTGGTACCCAATAAGATCTGCACAAGACTGGGCCCTTCGACATCTCATCTTGAAAGATGGACATGAGACACCATCCCTCCCTGAGGGACTCTGACAGTTAATGAAGAGGGAAACGAATGTCACTTCCTTCAGTGGCGTAGCCACTGATAAGTTACCCATGCTCCAGTAATAACACCTCACCCATGTTCATGCAAACAAACCTATTTAAACTTGGGTCACACAAACAAAAAAGACAAAGAAGTAGAAGAGGGAACAGTTGAGAAGCGTTTCCATAGGAGGAGGATGAGAGGAGGAAATGGGGGTGAAATGCCTGAAATTACTTAAAACCATGCATGAAACTGTCAAGGAGTAAAATATATAATTAAAATATGTATAATACAAATGAATAAAATAGAATAAAGAACCAAGTTTCTCATGCATGCTAACAAATACTCCACACATGAGCTACACCCCCAGCCCTAACTCTTCATTTCATCATAAGCAGAGTCAGTGTTGAATTTTTATCACATGTAGTTTAGGTTTTGAATTATAATTTCCTTTGGATAAATAGGTGTTCCTTTTTTCTGCTCTATGCCAGTCCAATGATTCATGAATAACAGAAGACAAATGAAAAACTTCAAAATAATATCCTAAAATGAGACTACAAAATAACAAAGAACCACAGAAGCTTTTAGATGTTTCCCAAAGGTTTGAGTGGAGCAATGAGTTCAGGGTTCACAGGTGTGCAGTGTCCATGGCACTCCTCAGGGGTAGACAGAGCATCTCCATTCCTGTGTTATAGTCACTTTACATTCTCATAATACCTACTGTCAATTCCAGTAACAATCGAAGTATTTTGGTCTATTTTGTCTTTACAGCCAGCTAGCCAATTCCTTACAGGCAGTTTGCATTTCATTAGAACCACCTGCCCACCAAAGAGAAGGAATTTGAACACTTTCTTCGGCTAGGACTAAATAGATCCACAAAGTATGGGGTATTGTTTTTGCAAAATCCAAACAAGTCCATCAGGTATTCCATTGTCTGCTTGGATGAGAGTCAATCCACTCTGCATTGTTTTTAAGAGAATAGGCATCCATGTGACGTCTGGATACTTCATTATTTCAGATAAACCAACTCCCAGGATAGTGTTCTCAACCAATGAGTCTCGACCTCTTTGAGGGCTTTCACAGGGCTCTTCAGATATTTATATTACGATACATCACAGTAGCAAAATTACAGTTATGAAACAGCAACAAAAATGACTTTATGGTTGGGGTCACCACAACATGAGGAACTGTATGGAGGGGTAACAGCACTAGGAAGGTTGAGAACCACTGTCCTAGGAGGATAATAACGGTAGAACACCTAATTTTTATAATCAAGAAGCTGTGAGTAAAGATATCACCTCCATAAGTGTCTACCAGCGCCTCAGAGAGAAGGTGCCCCATTGATCTGAAGAGATTTCTGTCCACCTTTGGGGCACACTCAGCCTCCCCTTGTCAGGCCTCAACTTTCTGAGCAGCCTGTCATCTAAGCCATCACTGTGTCTCATCACGTTGCCTCTTTCAGTTCAGCTAGGCTAGGCTGTGGAGTGGCAGCTATCTGTGACAAGCTTGACAGAATCTGCCCATGAGAGCTGCCATCCTCAGTAAGTACAGAAGTTACAGATGGCATGGCCTCCAGCCAAAATTTTAAAGTGACCTAAAAAAGAGGGAAGCACATGGCCTTCCCCGTACCTCTCCACCGAGCAATGAACTTGTCCATGCTGTGGTTACCCCTACTGCTCATCTGAGTAGAAAGGACATCTTTTCCTAACCAAGAAATAGCCAAAGAAAATTACTTAAGACTTTACTTGAATGTCTAGAGAACTGTTTTGATCTGGAATTTTTAATATTTGACTTAAAAGTCACCTTTATGAAATATGAAATTATCCCTTGGATTTTTTCTCTGAAAGCAATTTAAAAAAAAAAAAGTAAAAGCCAAGGTCACAGCTCTCAAAGCGGGTTTCTCTACAAAAACAAAGATTAACTCACACATGTAAAGCAATAACACAACACTAGACATTCATGTTTCTCTTTGAAGTCAACTTCCCTATCTTAACCTGTTCCTACAGCTCGGTGCAATGGTTTTGATTAAATGTCCTCAGGGCTGAGCTTTCTGCTTCCAAAATCTAAGGCTTGTGGTGGTTATTTGGTTATATTTCTGGCACCTTCTGTACCTTTTGAATACATATATATGTGAGTATGCTGTGTGTGTGTGTGTTTACATGTGTGTGGAGGTGTAGTGTATGGGTAGGTAACTGTGCACATACATGTGTGTGCATGCACATGGGGTTTAAGGTTGGCCTTAGGTGTCTTCCTTGATCACTCTCCATCTTATACAATGAGACAGAGTCTCTCACTGAACCTGGAGCTCAGTGGCTAGGTTAATCTGGCTAGCTAACCTGCCCAGGGGATTCCCTTTTCTCTTCCCATACACCATAATTATAGACAAACCGCCATGCCCACTATGGGAGTGTAAATGAGAATAACCCCCATAGGCTCAGATATTTGAACTCTTTGTCCCAGATGGTGGAACTGTTTGGGCCGGATTAAGAGGTATAGCCTTGTTGGAGAAGGTATGACTTTATTGGAAAAGGCATGCTATTAGGAGTGGGCTTTGAGCTTTCAAAAGCCCATATTATTCCAGTTTGCTCTCTTGTTGTAGGATACTTGATCACACTGTGAACCCTGAGATTATGTTTTTTTTTTTTTTTTTCTGAAAAACCCTGTTACTACTTGTGGTATAGTTCAGACCTAACACACACCTTTAATCCAAGAACTTTCTACTTGAATACTGTAAACAGGATTAAATAAAAATCAACCACAGGTCAAGAGGTGGAGCAAGCAATCAATTGACAGGAAATAACCATAGAGAGTTAGAGGGAGTCAGGAGGACAGAGAAAGAAATACACAGGAAGTATAAGGGAAGGACATCAGGTTAGATGAGTTTTATTTGAGACAGGGTAGAAGAAAGCTGTTTCTGGGATGAGGAGGAAGCAGCAAGATGCTTTCTCTGCCTCTCTGAGCTAGCAGGTTTTCACCCCAGCATTTGGCTCCCAAGTCTTTAGGATAAAATAGAACGATAGAGACTTGGATATATATATATATCCAAATCTTTTCCTCTATCCTTCAGATCAGGATGTAAGCTCTCAGCTACTGCTCTAGCAACATACCTGTCTGCCTGCTGCCATGCTCCCAACCATAATGATCATGGATTCATCCACTGAAACTGGAAGCAAGCCCCCCACACACACACACACAATTAAATGCTTTCACTTATAAGTTGCCTTGGCTGTAGTGTCTCTTCCAGAGATAGAAAAGAAACTAAGACACCCACCCAGAATTTAAATAGGTTCTGGGCATCCTGACTGCAGTCCTCACTGAGCCATCTCCCCAGCCCTATACTGTTTGTTTGTGTTGGGGGCTAGGGATGGGCTCAAGAATAGAAATCACATCCACAGCACAGTTAGATTAAAATACCTCAACATATCTAACCAAGGGTACAGAATCATATCAGATGTAGCCACACAGAGACAAAAACGAGTAAAGCAAATGTCAGCCTGGTTTTCTTCGCCTTCCTACGTCTTTAATGAGAAATGACATGAAAACACTCAAGCCTGGGTCTTGTTAGATGTGAAAGGCTTTTCTCTTGCTTCCTTTCAGCTACTGTGATGTATTTTTCTGACAGCTTGTGCCTATTAGTAAGTTGTTGTCTCTCAGTTACTCATCTGCCCTTCTAAATTCTACTTTGTAATGGGACTGAGGCCCTGCAAAGCACATCTCTGCTCTGCCAGATGTGAAACACTGTCCTCTG
This sequence comes from Cricetulus griseus, assembly GCF_003668045.3. Classification (NCBI taxonomy): domain Eukaryota; kingdom Metazoa; phylum Chordata; class Mammalia; order Rodentia; family Cricetidae; genus Cricetulus; species Cricetulus griseus. The sequence goes on from NC_048597.1 coordinate 162,098,838, forward strand.
GGAATGGCTTGGCTTTTGCCATCTTGAAATCAGAACAACTGTGAATGCCCTCATGATACGCTCACACAATCAGGTCTATTAGACCTGGTGGGTGGGATGCAGAGGTTATTAGACCTTCATATGGGATTCCAACCTCTCTGTTTCTCCTGCATGGTCCTGCTGAATGTGAATCCTCCCCCAGATACATGTGGTGTTGTAGGGGAACCTGTAGCCACGCCTGCTTAGGGGCTAGCTACAGGTCTGCCTGACCACGCCTGCGAGGGCGTGGTCAGGGTGACATAGAGTAAGAGGTTCAGGGCTGTGTTTCACTTTCGGTTTCACTTTGGTACTTGCTGGACAGACTGCTGCCAAGCCGGCTGGCTAGGTTGCTCTGTAAATAAGGCTTTTCCCTATTACATACCCTTATATTTCTACCTGGCTCCGTATTGGTAATTTCCCACTATATGGTGTCAGGAGGTGATAAACTTTATGGGCATCTGGGGTTTAAATGAAGAGAGACTACAGTGTGTAGTTTTCAGTAGAGCATCATCAATACTGAGATGGATTGTGGGGGATGCAGCTGTTTGGGGTTATCCACACATCTATAGACAAGCTAAACAAATTCTAGGTTTACCAAGCTAGACTTGAGTGGGATTGTCTCTTTGGCCTTTCACTGGTGCCTTATCTGGGGTAAATACATTTATCCTCATCTACCCATGGAAAATGGAGGGAGACCATCTAGCACCTGTTAGGTTTTGCCAACAGGGGGAGCTAGAAGGACTCTGAAAGGTAGGAGGAAGAGGACAAGATCCTTCCTGTCCATTTCCAATTATTTTCCAGGATTACCCCAGGGGCAAAACTCCCCCAGGGGAATCAGAAACTGGTTACAATGGGAGCCAGTTCCACTTTCCAACATCTTCTATATTCCCCAAATAGGCCTCACCACACAGCTCAAAGGTACTATCACCGCTAGGACACAGCTGCTTTCCCAGAAGTCTAAGCTCAATTTGCAAGGCTGAGGCTATTCTTATGACCTCCAAAAGCTGCAGTTCTCAACCTGTGGGTTGTGACCCCTTATGCATATTAGATATTTACAATACTATTTGTAACAGTAGCAAAATTGCAGTTATGAAGTAGCAATGAAAGTAATTTTATGGCTGAGGGTCACAACACGGGGAACTATACTCAAGGGTTACAGCACTGGGAAGGTGGAGGACCAAAACTCCTGGCACCAAGTGGTCAGAGTTCCCTCCTCTAGAAATCTGAGTCTCAAAATGTAGCATATTCCCAGAACTTCTGGGTTCAGAGAGCCCCAACCACTTCCTCTGTTTCCCAGGTCCTAGGATGCAATGTACGTCACATAGTCACTGCTTCTGTGCTGCTCCAGCATTCCCTCATTTTTTTTTCAGTCCTCTAACACGTTTAAGCCATTTCCTACATCCACCTTTCCCTGTAGAAATAACTAGTAGTATAGTTTCTGCTTTCCCAGCTCAACATTGCTGTAAAAACTTTTGGTTTCAAGATTCACCCTCGCCAAGCGTTAGGCCACTCACCATTTCATAGAGTTAAGCTGAGAATCAATGAAGAGGAAAAAGAAAAACTATTTCTATCATCCCAAGCCAGAGATATTAGATGCTGATTAGCTGGTAGGGAAATAACTGACCACATGTCAAAGGTAATGACTAGCTGAGGAGGAACTGGCTAAAGCAGAGGCCATTGAGGAATGATGCTTAGTGACTTGTTCAGCCTGGGTTTTGTATATAACCCAGGACCACCTGCCGAGGGGTGGCACCGCCCACGGTGGGCTGAGCCTTCCCACATTAGTCATTAATCAAAAATTGCCCTCATAGACTTGTTCTGTCAGACAGGCAAGTCAGATGGAGGCATTTCTCAGTCACGGTTCTCTTCCCAGATGACTCTAGATTGTGTCAAGTTGACAAAAAAAAAAAAAAAAAAAAAAAACAAAACCTAGGACACCCTGTGAAAGCTGAGCATGGGGGTACACACTCATAATCTCAGCAATTGTGGGTTGTGGATATAGGCAGGTCCTGGGGTTTGCTGGTCATCAAGTCCAGCATACATAGTGAGTTCCAGGCCAGTAAGATACTCTGTCTCAACACACACACACACACACACACACACACACACAGAGAGAGAGAGAGAGAGAGAGAGAGAGAGAGAGAGAGAGAGAGACGGACAAATGGACAGACTGATGGGGGAGGGGTTCAGCTAACAAAGAACTCCTGACTTATTGGGAATGGCTCATGAGCATAAAAATGTCCACCTTCCTTCCTGGGACAGCTTTGCCATCTTGCCCCCACACATACGCATCTACGTAGCCCAGCAGCCCGACTTGTTGACCTCAGAATGAGGTCAATTTGTTAAGTCTGAAGTTACAACTGCCCAGCAGGCGTGCCTTCTGACTAAAATGAAATGAAATGCAACATTTCTGGAAAAGCCAATTATTTCCAACCTGTTCCATTAGAGCCAAACATGCTAAATGAGCATGTAACATATTGACTTCTGTGCCCTGTGGCATCTGGGGGCCATAAATGCCCTGCTTATCATAATACTCATCTCCATAGCTCTTGCAAATCAGGACCCTCCCTGGAGAGCATCCACAGCCTATTCATAACTCAAGATGAGAAGGAGACAGGCTGCCTGACGGGGGGCGGGGACCTGGTCCCTCACGCCCTCACACTGCTGCACACATGGCTGGACCTGCTGCACGCACCACGTGACCTGGAGTCAGGATGGTCTCCACCTGCATGTGAACAGATGGCAACCATCCCATGTGGCAAAGCCATTCTCTGTGAGAAGGAAATCAGGCTGCCACCAGGTTGCTTCAGGCAGGGAGATGGCCAGAGAAGGCCCAGTGGAGCAGTGGAAATACTAGTTAGTACCCTTGAGTCCAACTGACCTGAGTTTGAAGCTACACTCTCTGTCTTGCTAAGATGATGGATGAAATGTTTAACTTCCCTGAGCTTTACTTTCCCTCTGAAAAAGAAAAAATAAAAAAACAATAGAATGAATAGCAGCCACTTTCATAGAATTGTTGCAATCACTAAATGGTGGGGGGTATATGTGGAGCTGCTTATGCAGAAACCTGTATGTTGTAAGAACTTGAGAAATGGTCAATACTATATGGTTTTCATTTTATAAATATCAACAACTTTTCTCTTTTCCTGTTGCTGATAACTGGCCTTTAATGTATCATCTCACCACCTTTGCTCTGAGTATAACATAAGAAAAAGGCAGATAAATGAATTTTACAAATGAGAGCTTACTATGGTCCCTCTAACAGACGCATGCCCCGATACCCTCCTCTGCACTCCCTAAACTGCACACCACCACCCCCTGCTCAGCTCCTAGAGCATGCTGACATACAGATGTGAGCTTCCTGCAGTCCTGCTCTCACAGTTCTCTCTGTTCCTGCCAAGTTTCTTGCTGGTTGGCTGAATCCTAGAGGACCTGGTCCTAATGAGTGCCTAAGGCAGAGCTTAGTGTAGATCAGCAGGGAAAGCCCCAAGCATCCAACAGAGGTGTGTCCACAACCCTCCTCTTCCGCCCTGAACTTTCACACAGGTGTGGCACTTGGGATTCACCGGGAGAGCTGCATGATTACTTAGAAAGAGCCCTGTCTGATTGTCCCTTTCTCTGCAAGTGCAATCTCTCCTAATAGCATCATCCAACTGAATGCCTCCTAATTCTGTCGGAATGCATTTTAATTATCGCCGCTTCTTATGTTGGTGAGCTGTTGCTGGAGTTTTTGATTTGTGATGGAAAATAGGGAAGCCATAAAGTATTTTGGTGACAGCTCCCTGATTAGGCAGCATAGCAGCAAAACAAGTTGTCACAATAAAACTGATTAATCAAGTTGTCAGAGTAAAACAAATTAATGCCACAAAAAAACCTTTGCTAGAAATTACCTCCGTATCTGGGAGTCTTTGACGGATGGGTTCCTTCTATTGGCAGAGACTTTCATCTCATGAGCTACTCTTGAAAGTCTGTGCCTGGGTTTTGAGGTGGTCCAGATGCCCTATAGCAAGGGAGCTACTGAGAACCCAGAGGCCTATTTACAGAGCAGCTACTGACTTGATGTCTGGAGATGCTTTGCTTCTACCTAACTGCTTTGGAGACTATTAGTACCTGCAATATAATCCAATAGCCATTAAATGTTAATGCAAAACAAATACAAAAGCCATCTACCTGCATTCATTCTTACCAGGGAGTCTGGATTTAGTTGTCAATTTATAGAGATGTTTAATCCTAGTGTTCTGGTTAGAAGTGTGCTCTGCAATTCTTCTTATGCATTTTTCTGTCTCAAGGAAAGATTTCATCCGTGCTGGAGATGACAAAAATATAGTCCTGCCTGCTACTAAAATTTAGCATCGTATATATGATGATGTTTGACTATGCAGAATTCCATCCCATAAGATCATAGCTTGTGTCAACATCCATGTGTTTGTTTGTTTTTTCCTGAAATACCATGTTTGTAGTTCAGGCTAGCTTATACTACAGTGTAGTCAATGATAATCTTGAATGTCTACCTGTCTCCATTTCCTGAGTGCTGTGGTTACTGGTGTGTGTTAGCATGTGGGGTTTATGTGGTGTTGGGGATCAAACCCATGGTTTCATGGATGCTAAGCTACTACTTGAACTACATCCCCTAGCCCCTGATGCCAGTCCAAGGGAGCCCCACAGCAATGTCAACCTTCTCAAATCAACTCCACTTTAGAAAAAGAAAAGAAAAACAGAAGCTGAACCACAAACCCTAAGAACAATGGAGTGGGAAGATATTTGTTACAGAAAAAAACAGAGTCCAATAGTGGTGTTCAGGCTTTAAATGCACCGAGAATGCTACTTCTCCTTTGACACCATTCTTGGGAACTGGGCGATGGTCACACTGCTCTTGAGGACAGAAATCTACATGCTGGAAGGGAAGAGTGGGGTGGTATAGAGTGGGTGGAGTGATGCTGTTAAGATTAAATCTAGACCAAAATGAAATCCTGAGGTCCTGCTTTGCCCTTTCTGCTTTCTAAAGAACAAACGGTTCATAGCTATACAGATGTGTAGCAAATCACAGTAAGTGGATGGATGAGTTCAAAAGGGATAATTATCAAATCTCAAATGTTCAGGTCCTTCTAAGCAATGTCCTGTTTCAAAACACAAAGTGAAGGCCTGACGTTTTAACTCCTCAAGAAAATGAATGTTTCATCTGCCTCTACACAGCTGCGCGATGTAGTCTGCTTGGAAACTGGAAGGCCCAACCTTCCCACCCAAACTTAATTTCAGCATTAAATCAAGTGCACCACCTCCTTCAGAGACATGGTGGGAGCATGGATGGGAAGTACCAGAGTTCAGGGAAATTGAAAACAACTCTGGTCTGCACAGCTCATTCTACAGTCTGCCCCTAACCACTTCATTTTGATCATCTTTAGCACAACCCAAGGATCCAGACACTGTGGTTGTCATCAGCTCCACTTTATGGCCAAGAAATGGGTTCTGAGAGATCAAAACTTTGCATCAGAGACACCTTTTGTGGCAATCAGAGCCTCCCCAAGCCACCTGATCAGGAAACTTCTCAAAAAAAAAAAAAAATCCTTCCGGCACTGAAGCCTGTCTCACACATGCCATCTGGGACCCTAAGCAAAAGCCAACAGCAGCAGCAAGACCACACAGACTGGTGACTCCAGAAACCACTCTGGGGGATGCCCTAGCCAGCCTGGAATGCTGGCATGGCTGAATCCCGCTTGCCCAGTTCTACGTTTCCATGTTCAGCTCTGACCAAACCTCAGTTCTCTGGCCCCATCCTTATTCCCTGTGCTTCTGCAGTCTTTCCCCTTCCTTCTGCAGCTGGCCTCCTACAAGTCTGGTGCTCTGTGCCTTCGTTCCATAGTGAAAATCAAGCCCTTTGACGTCTCCTCACCTTCACAGTGCCTAAATGTGTTCTTTGGAAGATGATCCCCGTCATGGAGAGGCACAGGCCCAGTCGCTTGCTTTCTAAACATGGCCTGCTGTTCCAGAGCACCTACATCTGTCTACACTGCTCATCCTTCCTATATGCATCAATTCCTCTGTCAAGATGAATTGTGTCTCTTCTCTGGGTACCTCCTTTCTCTCTTTTATCTTTTTAAACATTTGTATGGTTATATGTTAATTATGAGGAGCAAAGGGTTTCATTGTGCCTCTTCAATACATGTGTATAACATACTTGGATCGTATTTACCATTCATTACAGTCTTGTCTCCTCTCCCTCTCCTCATGGTCTCTACTCTCTTCCCTAATAGTCTTTCTTCTGCTTTCATGTCTTTTTTCCCCTGAATTCCACAGATAAGAAAAAAAAATGTGGCTGGGTGGTGGTGTCGCACACCTTTAATCCTAGCATTCTGGAGGCAGTCAGGTGGATCTCTGTGAGTTCGAGGCCAGCCTAGTCTACAGAGCAAGTTCCAGGACAGCCTCCAAAGCTACACAGAAAAACTGTCTCAAAAAAAAGAAAGAAAGAAAGAAAGAAAGAAAGAAAGAAAGAAAGAAAGAAGTGTGATATCTATCTTTCTGAGTTTGGTTTATTTTATTTAACATGATGGTTTCTGCTTCATCCATTTTCCTGCAAATGTCATGACCTATGCAGATTTATTTGACAAACTAAACATTCCATCACAGTAATTTCTAATGAGCCTCTTCTTCCCTACCACATTAGACACTTCCAGAAGGCAAAGTCTGTATCCTATCCATCACTGTGTTCCCTAGCAATGCCCAACACATAATACATTTATGATCAATACTCACTGAATAAATGAAAGCAGCAAAGATGAACGAGTGTGATAAAGGAGTCTCATGAGAATCTTCTCACGAAGATCCCATGGCCTTCCCCTCATTGCCCTTGAGCTGGGATGCTGGAGAACAGCCCAGTGAGAAGACACCACTGCCATTCTCCCCAAACACTCACCATCCTCTGCTGAGAGTATCAAAGTCCTAAAATCCCAACAGCACCACAGGTGCTGCTAACTCAGGTACCCGTGCCTCTGACTTCTTACATCACTGTCGCATTTCCTGTACATTTAGGATGTATAATAATCGGGTAGCCCGGTGTTCAGGAAAAGAAGAACTGATGAGACCATTTGGTACCACTTCATTGTTTTGAAGATGACTCAGAGAAATGATGTAACTTGTGCCAGGGCCACAAGCATCTATGGAACAGATGCTGAAACCTAGTCATCTGCCAACTGGACTAATGCTCCATCTTCTGTATGAATGGTCTTTTGTGATATTAGAGGCAGGAGGCCATTATCCTGGACTTAGTTAAATCCACATACTTATGCCATGCACAAATGTCACAGATAGGAACTTTCGCTTTTTCCCAGTCACAGCATTGGAGTCAGGCAGCCCCAGGGTCACAGTCACTTAGTGCCATCTACTTGTGTAGTGACATGGTGCTAGTAAGGTTAGCTCTCTGTGCCTCAAATGCCTCATTGACATGTATCAGGGAGTTGATCTTAGTTGACTTATTAGTTACTTCCTCTTGCAGTGATTAAATATAAAGCAACTTCAAGGAAGCAGGGTTTCTCTTTGTCACAATTCAAGAGGATATAATGGCAAGGAAGGCACAGTGGTAGGTACTTGAGTGGGCTGGTCGGTCACAAGACAGCCACAGTCAGGAAGTAGAAAACAATGGATACTCATGATTAGCTTGCTTTATCCTTTTGGTGAAATCCAGGACTAAGCCTGGGACCCACTCTAAGGCTGCATCTTCTCCCCTCAATTGACTGAATCAAGTTAATCCCACACAGGTATGCCTACAAGCTCAGCTCTTCAGTGATTCTAGATCCTCTCAAGTTCAGAGTCAATATTAACCATCAATAGTTAATGCCAAAGCTTTTGGTAGCACTTGGCATGCATTAGATGCTGAATAAATAAACATCTTAAATTAGCTTTGAGACATGAGTGTAATCACTTTGAAGCATCCTTTCAAAGGAAGTTTAAAGTCTCCCTTGACAACATTCTGCCAAGAGAGAAATATTCCAGAACTTTCAGCCTCTTGTTCTAGACTAGAAAGGTCTCCCATATTTTTTTCCCAAGTCAAAGAGTTTCCTCTTTAACATAACAATATTGAACCTTCATAAGCTCCTTCATAAACTCTTGGTTACCCAATGTCATTTTCTCAACAAGCAGGAAAAATCTGATTCATGCAAAATGGAAGAGGGGTTTGTTTTATAGTTTTAAAACATCTTTTCATGCTAAATCAGTGCCCCACTATTTATAAACTAGTGGGGTTTTTTATTTTTTTGCTCCAACCTGGTTTATTTTCCTGCTTTTTAAATTTTAGCCTGTCTATTTTTTATCAAAGATGTATATGTGCATGGTATAAGGAGGAAATTGTTCTATAAGGCTGAATATTAAAATCAGCATGGCCCCTGCCACCACTATAATCTCCATTCCATCTTCCCCTCCCTGGAGGTAAGCACTTTCTATTCCCCAACCTGATTTTCTCTTTCTTTGTCAGTAAATAACATGCTTGTGTTTCTACTTTAAAAAAAAAAAAAACTGTATTTTATTGGCATGCCTGGAAGGTGAAGATAACCCACCCCTTCCTCTCCTACCACATGAAACCACTTTTCCATCTCCGTCCCCAGAATGCCAGAAAGCAAACTTGGTTAGCTCAGCATACAGTTTCTACAAGACTGTTATTATGTAAATGCTCATCACTGCTATGACTTTATTGCTTTTCTATTCTTGCACATTCTGGTTCCCCTGTGTTTAATAATGGTCTTCTCGGCTTCTATATACTTATCACAAATTCAGCCCCAAACACACCTCAGTGGTATAAATCTCTTCTCCATACAGCCAAGCACACTAGGTGTTCATCGATTTTGATTTGAGAAAATCTCTCTGGAGTCTCCTGGCCTACTCTGTTCTAGACCAGGTGTTCTCGAAGCTACCTAATGGTCATTTGGGTCTTTTCCTCCAAATACTGCGTATTTCCTCCACCTCAAGCTTCTGTTCAAGCTGATTCCTCAGATACCAAGTCTTCCTTTTCCTTGACTTATGTTCTCTTATGTTGGTACAACATCTCAACCAGGTTATACATAGCAAATTGCTTGAGATCTCAAAGTCCTAAAATATCTCTCTTCAACCTTTCAGGATTGTTTGTTGTTGTTGCTTTGTTTTGTTTTGAGGCAGAATTCTTGGTCGGGAATCACTTTCCCCTCAGATTTTGAAAATATTGCTCCATCACTATCTGGCTTCCAGCTTAGCTGCCTTTAATGTTCTGCAATCTTATCATGATGCGCCTTGGGGCAGCCACATCTTTCCTCCATTATGCTGAGTCTAGAAACTCAAGTCATTCATTCATCCTGGGGAAGTTTTACAACATGTTTTCCATCATTATTTTTCCTACTTGGTTTCTCTGTCCCTCACTTCTGGAGTCACACGTTTTGAGTGTTGGATTTCCTAGATGCCTTTTGCTTAGCTCTGCTTTTCTCCCTTTTTCTATTTTTCATCTCTGTCTTTTTGTTCTATTCCAGGAACATGGAAGTGAGTAACTCATTATAACACACTCACACATTTATTTAGTAAGCTTTAGAGCATCAGTAGTATGCCAGACAATGACCAATGTTCTAAAAATGCCATTTCAGAAGAAAAAAGCAAAAACAAAACCACAAGCACTGATCTTTTGAGCCTTGGATTAAACTTATTTCTTCTACTAACTTTTGAATTTCCAGGAGTTTTGGGGGGGGGGCCTCTAAGTATCCTTTCTTCATAGCTTCTTGTTCTAGGTTTCCCTATCTTCTCATAGTTCTCTTCTCTGGATGTTTGGATAGATTCCTTTGGAGCTACACAAGTTTCAATTCCTGTAAGTTAACTATGTTTCTTTTGGTTCACATATTTCATTTTACATTCCTCAAATACATGGCTATCTGTTTGGACTTGACTTGAGAACATCACCCCCAAAAGGTCTTGTGATAGATAGAAGCTTGGTCTCAAATGTAGTGACATGAAGAGGTTATGGAACCTTTAAGGTTTGGAGCCTCATCCTAAGTATGTCATCGGTCTCAAAAGGGATTAATGGCACTCATTCAGGGGAAGTTAGTTCTTGCAAGCATGAGTTGTTTTTAAGAAAGAAAGAAAGAAAGAAAGAAAGAAAGAAAGAAAGAAAGAAAGAAAGAAAGAAAGAAAGATGGATGGAGGGAGGGGAGGAAGGAAGGAAGGAAGGAAGGAAGGAAGGAAGGAAGGAAGGAAGGAAGGAAGGAAGACAGCCCTTGGATCTTCTTGATTTCCTGCTTTGCCATGTGATTTTCCCCCACATATTCTTCTCCCATTGTGATGTCATCTGCCATAAGATCCTCGTCTGCAGCCAATGAAATCGAGCACCTGACCTTGGCTTTATTTGGCTCAATACTGGGGACTAAATAAACCCCATTTCTTTATGAAGTGCCCAGCCTTGGTATTTTAGTATAGCATTAGAAAATGGACCAATACACTGCTGATATTCTAACTGTGAAATGTTGCATCATTAGTTCAAGAATCTGCATTTATGCCTGGGACCAAATAAATGTCCCTGGTTTGTGCAGTAAGTATATAATCAACACTGCTCAGTATATCCTTGCAGAGCTGCTGAGACTGGTCTTGTTAGGTCTTTCCTTTGGACTGGTTGGGTTTCTCAGGACTACCACATTCAGCCTATTAACTTTTATTCAATCCCATAGTACCACCTTCAACTCCTTGGGTCCTTGATATAGCAATTGTGTCATCTTACTGTAGTGGGCACTATAATAACAATAAAAATGGTGCTAATGCTTACAGCAATTACATTAGTTCTCTACTTCTGAATAATAAATTACTCCAAAATTTTACAACTTTAAACAACAAACATCATCTCATAGCAGGATCAGCTATCTAGACACAACCTAGATGCCTGACTCTGCCTCAAGTTTCTCACAAGGATGCGACAGGTTGTCCCTGTGGCTGTAGCCTTATCTCAAGGCTCAACTGGGAGAAAACCCTAGCAGTGCCCTGGGTTTGATTTTGTTCATAAGTCATTTCTGAAACTATGGCATGATTTCCCATATGGAGATAGAGCCAGTTTTCACATTCACTAAATCCTGGCTCCTCTCTGCTCATCAATACTTCTATTTATCTCTCTCCTCTTTTTAATTTTACAATAAGCAAGATAAACCCAGGCAGCAGCTCCAGCTGCCTGGGAATTTCCTTATCCAGATTACCTAGTTCATTAGGCACATCGTCTACTTTCCATTTTACTTTGGGCAAAATGCTCAGCTTCTGCCACGACATAACAAATACTAACTTCCTCCAGCTTCCATAATACATTTCTAACTCCCCATCAGAGGCCCCAAGTATCAGAGACTTAATATTTCCACTCACAGTCTGTTCGACTTCAGTTTTCTCTAACTCTTATCTGCCTTCATCTTCCAGTCACTTAAAGTACTCCATCTTTAGATATGTTTACAGTATCACCCACTGATGGAAACAAAGCTTATATTGGCTATTTATTGCTATATAAAACATTCTCCTAAGTTTAGCTACTTAAGACATCAAACATGTACTATGAAGCTATGCCTTTGGGGCCAGAATCTAGATTCAGATTTTCTGGATACCTCTACCTCAAGCCTCTCACAAGGCTAAAATCATCTGAAGCTGTGGTCCCATTGTAAAGCTAGATTGGGGAGCTTTCTCACATAGTTGTTGGTAGAATTGACATTTCATGAACTATTGAAGCAAGAAAGACCTCTGTTATTTGTCTGCGGCTGGTTGGGTGGATCTCTGGCTCCCTGAAAATTGAGTTTCTCCAGTGGGTAGCTCAAAGCATGGCAGTGAATTAGAGAATAAAAGAGGGAGGCTTCAGACAGAACCATCCTCTCATTTATATGGCCTAAGCTAGTGTTATCATTTTTGCCATGTCCTATTAGTTAACAGTGAGACACAAAGTCCAGTCCCTTCTCAAGACAGATGATTATTAGAAAATAGCATGGTATCAAGAGGCAGTGATCACTGGAGATTTGCCTGGAGTCTGTCTACCAATATATAATATAATTACTATAATAGAATAGTGAGACAACATGACCCAAAACATTGGCAAGTCAGAATAACAGAAACACAGAACATAGGACAAAAGCCTTCTCTTAGGATGTCATTTCCAGTCTTTCGTTCTTCTGTGGAGGCATTATCACACTGGACTGCTTTGTTGGCTGATAATGCAAACTTTCCTAGAACTTTAAAGATCTAATTATAATACTTATGCAACCATTTTTCCTGATAGTAAATCTGTGTAAGTCAAGTACTATGCAACCAGAGGAATTACTATAATTTGGAGGAAAAAATATATACTGGAGAATGTAACCACAGCATCCATGAAATAGGCAGCATTAAAAGAACCTCAATTTCATGCAACAACTATGACAGGTCCTGCTGTGGCTCATCTGGCTTCTCTACTTGTTTCTCTGCTTTACAGTGATGTTGGATTCATCACTGACTAGCATATAAGTCATTCATCCATTCACTTCTGAACCACAAAGTACCAACTGAGTACCTGCTGTGTGCTAGGTTCTGTACATAACCCCCAAGGGAATCAGTTATGGTCCCTTACCCTTCTGGAGCACATAGTCAGTTAAGGGGAGGTAATCAAGTAAAATCCTAATGTAACATGAATTCTAATAGGTCTTAATAATAAAATCCCAAAGTTAGATATTAGGGGGTGAAAGCTGAAAGATCAGAGAAGCAGAGCAGCCAACCACCTGAGCTCTTACCTCTATGAAATCATCAGCTGAAAAAAAGAGTAAGCTTCTGCTTCTTCCTGCCTTATATCCCTCTCTCTGCCCAATCATATCACTTCCGTCTGTCTGTATAGACCTCCAGACCTCTATGGTTAACTAGTGGCTAGCTCCACCCTCTGATCTTCAGGCAAGCTTTATCTAGAGTACAAACCAGATATCACTACATCCTACTTACAAAAAAAAAACCCTGAGCTGGGTCTCAAAAAGTAACTACAGAGTCAACAGAGCTGTGTGTGTGTGTGTGTGAGAGAGAGAGAGAGAGAGAGAGAGAGAGAGAGAGAGAGAGAGAGCATGCCTGCACTCGAATGCATAAATCTCATAAGGCTTTTGATTGAATGAGAATAGAGACCATAGTTAGACAGGTTAAAAGTCATCTGTATAATGTTTAAAAAAGAGTTGTCAGAGACAAATTTCTGTTTCAAAGTTATCAAAAATCAAAAACAGACAGCCATAGAAACCACAATTCTTTTCACTCTATTATTTAGTTATTTGTTTGAAATACATTAGTCTGCTCCCATTTCCTCCACTGTCCTTGATTTTTTCTCCCATGCTTAGATCCTTGAATACACTGTGTCATCTACCTGCCCCACCTTCCCCATTCAACCTCCCTTCATCTCACTGGTTCACACACATCCTCCAGCTCAGTGTGGATGTCCCTGCTTCTGGAACTCTTCCCATGAGCACTGACACCCATAAACCAGAGTACCTTCATTAGCCCCAGAGCTTTTTCTGATTAAACACTGCATGGGCATGCGTGACATTTGCCCTTCTGAGTTTCTGTTTTACGGGCTCCTTAAAGACAAGCACTGCTGAGAGTCTTTATCATTTATTAAAGTAGTAGCAATTAATATTCTAGGTATCAACCCACCAGAATTCTGATGGAGAAAACTTGCCTTGCAAAGTCTGCAAAAAATACAGACTCCAGAATATCCATTGCTATGAATTTGGTTGTATAATACTGATATATAGAATATATACTGGGTGCTTTATATTCTCAAAGAGACCCCAGGGAAGGAAAATTACTTCTCACTGGGACATAGAGGTAAGAGCGCCCCACCAGAGGCTAGAAGCAACAGCTTCCAGATCTCACTTTGCCTTTCCCTTTGATCTAGTGCTGGGAGGAAATGCTAATACACATCAAGGGCCCATTTTCTTTCCACAACTTATGCAAGTTGCCACAGCTACCATGATGCTGTGTCTCCAGCTACCTCGAAAGTAAAAGCAAAACCTAGTGCATAATGTTTCTTTCTTTTTTATATTTATCAATCATAAACTTCTAGTGTTTCTTCATTGATTTGCATTATCAATTATAGACTTATATTTTAACTAGCCACGTAAATGTAGTTTTACATACTAATACCCTTTCTCCCATCTTATCAACCATACCCCCTTAACCGTCACCATCACTTATATTTGCCCAGACATTTTACAAGTCATGTCTCCTGTAAAACTTCAGTTTGCCTGAACATTTTACAAATTACATCCCCTGTGGGACATGAGGCCACTGCTTTTGTCGAAACCTTATCTGCCTTCCTGGCCTTGAGAGATATGCATGCCTGGTATCCTTGCTATTGTCAGAGAATTGCTAATTGTGTCTGTGGGTGTATAAACTGGAAACCTTGGGGGATCTAGAAGAATTTTTAAAAAGAACTTTTGAAGAGAACTTCAGGGGAAGAACCTTTTTTGAAGAGTAAAGAGCCATGAGAAAAATGATACATGTATGAACTGATTTATTCACCCTCAGATCCTTTTTAGCCAGCCCTACCCGCCTGCTGTAAGCCTCCTGAATGAACTCCTGTTAAAACACTTTTTTGACCACCAAAGCTCTAGAATGGAGTTTCTAGTGTAGGCATTTGAGGGGTATGGGTGAATGCTGTATGAATGAACAAAACATCCTATGCCCAGGGAACAGGCCACATGGACTCATGATAGAAGTATTATACAGATGATTCTGGATAAGGCAACAAAGATATAAATGGAATTCAAGAATTAGTAAATGCTTTCCAACTTGGTCATGTTGGGATACAACAAGAAATAAACCACTGACAAAAACATCTACCTAGTAGAAGCCAACCATTCTACAATGTCAGGTAGACATCTGACAATTTAACATAGTATGTGCAAACCAACACCCTGAACACCACCAGGTATTCCTGAGAGTATGGGCCATAAAAGACACTGTCTCCCTTTTTTCTCAGACCTTTGGGGTGGTGTGACAAAAGCAGGCTTGATAGTCACCAGCCACAAGCACAGACTGAACAACATGGGAAGGCCGAGCTGTAAACTCCTAGAGCTTTAGGTATGTGTTGGCTTTATTTGCTGTAGGAACCCAAATGGAAAGGCCAGCATGAAAGGCCAATACTTGAGGAAATTTTGATTTTAGAGGGGAGAGGGATAAATGAAGAGAAAGACATAGGCCTGCCAAGAAAGCCAGAGAGGGAGGGAGGAGGAGGAGACAACTATCCATGGGGAGCTAGGACCAAGTTCACCTCAGGCATGGCCTCCCTGTGATTAGTTGCATGGCAGCTTTGAGAGACTAAGCTGGCTCACTGTAAAGCTGTTTAACTTGTTAGGACTTTAATCAATAAGAACCAGTGTAACATTTGTGCTTCGTGTTCCTCTTATTTACACAGAAGACAAACTGAAGAGAAAGTCTATTTCTCCAGCCAAAAAAAAAAAAAAAAAATGTGTCCTCCAGGGAGTCTCTCTCCTTCAAAGTCAACAACAAAATGGTGGGGGATGGAGGGAAATTAAGCACTTGAGCAAGGCTTGTACTCAGCTCCAGCCCAAAGATGGTCTCCTAGCCTGCTCCTTTCCAGCTGCTTCCAATCTCAGCCTATGCCTCAATTAAATTCCCACCAATTTGCACTCTCCTGCTGAGGCATCTGGCTGCTGAGAGGAGGCCAGGAGCTCTGGGAACCAAGGTCAAATCCAATTCCACACAGCCTGGGCAGACACTCCTCAGGTATTACCACCTGCTGACAAAGTTTTCTTCAGGACCCAGGAGCCTCTTCTAGACCTTGCTGGCCAGGTAGAAGAAAAGGGCAGCATTCTCAAACACTGGGAGGCCCTGCTGGTTGGAGGTTACAGTCTACCATGGACTGCCTGGCAGCTCTCTCTGAGCTCTGCAACATGGACCAATACACACTACCAGGACCCCACCACACCCTGTTCTCTACCTGGCCTTATTTGGAGACTGCCTCTGGGCCCAAATGCCTGAGTTATCTCTAGTACGACCCTGGACACAGTTCTTTTGCAGATGCTTTCCCCCTGCTACCCATATGGTAATTAGACATTGTGCTTGGAGCATTATTATAAGACCATGCTTCCACAAATGATAACTAAGACTTGTCCTAGGAGCTTTATGATAGGAGCATGCTGTTTAATGCAAATTTGGCGATTCTCCTCTTACTGTTCCCAATCCTATATATTCCCTATACTCTGGAATAAGCAGAAATAAACAGAAGGGGACCTACTTCATCTCGGAGAGAAAGTCAAGGCAGCAGGATACTGAGGAGGCTGCACATTGCAGTCACAGTCAGGAAGCAGAGAGCAATGGCTATTAGTCCTCACCCCACCTCCTCCTTTTTATTCAGTCCAGGACCCCAACCTACAGAATGGTGCTGCCCATAGTGAATGCAGGTCTTCTCACCTCAATGAACCTATCTAGATAATCCTACACAGATGGGTTTGGAGAATGATTACACCATTGTATGAATGAGCATACATGACATGCACATAACCATGTCAAGTACACCAGGTCTCAGAGTCATGGGAATGGCAACATCTTCCCCTAGTCCTAGTTTAGGTGTTGATAGTGTGTGCAGAAAATACCCGCCACAGCTTCCTCTGCCCAGATAACTGCAGTCTGAGACTGCTTCCCTACAGAGACCCCCTACCCCTAACAAGATTAGCTAACTGCCTCCTCATTCAGTTGTACGTAGTAAAGCGCTGAGTTTCCCAGCCTCTGGTATACTTCCAGGAGAGCACAGGGCCCACCCAACCCAACTTCTATAATGTGTTTACTGTTTCTTCATTCCCAGTCACCCCAGTCAGGTCAATCCCAAAGATGATCAAGTTGTAGCAGAGATGCTTCTGGTCTCCTGAGTGATTCTAGATCATGTCAAGTTGACAATCAAATTAACCATCACACTGCCCATGCCCCCTTGCCCAATAATTAGCCTCTCCAAATCCCACCTTTATTATCTATAAATGGGAGTATCCAATTGTGCCAGGCAAGAATTCAGTAAATACCAGCAACTATGTTTAAAGTGTCTCCTCCCACCCCAACTCCCACAAAACACTGAGCTATGAATATGGCTCAAGCACTTACCACACTCTTCAGATAAACTGGTAAATGTCCATTTTGGCTCTGCACAGAAATGCCTGGTCTCTAACTCTGAACCCATGACACTCCAGGTACTCAGTAAGTGTTTGACAAATAAACACAGTTGAAAGCTGAAAGCACACTACATGGTTGGATCGCATGCCATCAATACAGGCTCCAAAGAGACTCTGGAAATTTCTCTGTGCATAATGTGCAAATTTCTTGATACTCTGATCTCTCCTTGACTTGTCTGTTAGCCATTGGCTCTGTAAAATCAAATCAGTCACTCTGGGAGGAACCCGTAGCCCACTTAGGACTTAAAGACTGGGCAAAAGCTTTAGTAGTCTAGTGGATGAGAAATTAACATTCACAAGGATAACGACTCTCAAGCCACTGGTCCCGATGCTGTCCTCATCTGCATGGGTGATAACACACCTCCTGTTGTCTTCCAGGCAGGAGCAGCCCAAAGAACCACTCAACCGGCCCCAGGAAATGGCTAAATGGCAGGTCAAATTACCCATAACTTTGACAAGGAGGATGGCTGGATGATTCCAGCACCTCTTCAGGGAGGAATGAAATTCAGAATTCAAGCATCAAGAAAAGGAACCATAAAAGAAAATAATAACAACCCACCCCCGTGTGGAATTTATTTCCTGCCATAAAATAGGAAGGACTTAGGATTCAAAGGCATCTTGTATTAGCAGAGGATATTTGTCAGGGAACAAACCTCCCCCAAGCTGGACCAAGCTAGTTGCCTTCAGACAGTTCCTGTTCAGGCCAAACAATCCACACTTTTGCAACTATAGCATATTGGGTTTTTTTTTTTTTTTTTGAATTATTAGGCTGTCAAGAAGTATCGCCTTCTTGTTGGGACTACACTGACTGGCACTCTGTGGTGGCCACTGTGAGATGTGCTAAGAAACCCATGCTGCCCAGGCTCAGGACACAGCCCAGTCAAAGGAGGTATATGCCTGCATGCACAACCAAACTAAGCAGAGCAGGAGAACTAGCCCCTCAACCATCCCAAAAAGACACTGAATCCCCCAATGCCTTGTGCAGCCTCTTCAGAGCATGTGTACAAGTTGCTAGTGTTTTCTCAAATACTTTGCTAAGCGTTCATGCCAGGCTTCGTGTTTGCTGGGACCATAGAGGGAGATTTGTGTTTGGATTTGAACACATTGTATTAGTGACTTGTCTGTTACTGTGACAAACTATCACAACCAAAGCAACTCAGAAAACAAAAGGGTTTACTTTGGCTCATGGTTACAATGGGATGGAGTCCTCCATGGCAGGGAAGTGTGGCTAAGGGAGTATCAGGTCAGCCTGGCCATTAGGATGCAGAGAAATCACATTTCATTCACACCCAGGAAACAGAAATCAGAAAATAAGGCCAAATCATAAAACCTCAAAGCTCATGGAATAACATACTTCCTCCAGCAAGGCTCTTCCTCCTAAAGGTTCCATAACCTCTCCCAAACAGCGCCACCAACTGGGAACCAATGGTTAAATACCTTAGCCTAGAGGAGATACAACTCATTCAAAACACCATGCACATGAAGGGCTGTGTGAGGCGAGGGATCCAAGAAGCTGGCCTCCCAGTCTCTTGGGTTAGGAGCATTCCATCTCATTGAGAATCCACCTCTCATCTGCCTTGCCTCCTCATCCATGCTTCAAGGGCACTGATTTGTCAGATGGAAGATACAATCATCACGCCATCATGCCACGGCATCCCACTGAAGTGTACATAGACTGACCAGCATTTTGATGCAATCTCATAAGAGTGCTGAGCCTAAAGCATCCCTCAATTCCTCATTCATAGGCACTGTGATATAAAAGTATTTGTTGTTGTTTTAAGTCACCAATTTTTAAAAGAAACACACTATAACTAATATATAACAAAGTCAATACCTATTTTTCATAAGCTTTATATGCAGCTACCTATCTGAATGTCTTATTTCTGCACTTGGATATCTCAAAGACAGATCAAATTCAGCACTTCTGAACTAAATGCTCTCTTCCCTCCATGGCCCTTGTCCCAAACATGTTCTTGCACTTGCTCCCTATCTCACTGAATGGCAACATCCCATTTACCAAAGCCAGAAATTCAAACACCACCCTTGCCTCCTTCCTTTACCTCCAAATCCTAACCACTGGCTGACTCTTCTTGCTAAGCAAATGTCTCAAATCCATCCACCTTTCTCCAAGCCATTGTCATCTCTCTCTTATCTTACTGCAAAACCTCTGCTTTTACCTCCCTCTCATCAGAATTATTTGAATAAGAAAATAAATGAAATATGTCACCTTCTTCTCTATGTAAAGCCCTTCCATGATACCACAATGTCTTTAAAGTAAAGCTCAAGCCCACAGTAGTTGAAAAGAAAGAAAGAAAGAGAGAGAGAGAGACAGAGAGAGAGAGAGAGAGAGAGAGAGAGAGAGAAAGAAAGAAAGAAAGAAAGAAAGAAAGAAAGAAAGAAAGAAAGAAAGAAAGAAAACAGCCTCTTGCTTTGCTTTTGTTATGCCCTACCTGGGCAAACTTGCTCACCTGTTGAACTATATGGATTCTCTCTCTCATTCCCTTGGAGCAAATACCCTTTCCCCAGACTGACTTTTATCTGTCCTTTGGATTTTAGCCCGAGGGGCACTTCCCTCAAGCAAGTCATCCCAGAACTACATCAACCTCTGAAGCTTCCTGCAAGTTGAGCCTGCAAGTAGAGCTTCCTGCAAGTAGAGCCTGATGACGGGGGTGTACAAGAGTCAGCAGGGAGTGCCCTAGCAATCAGCACCAGTGGGAGGGGAGGAAGCAGGATTAACAGCAAAAGGGTAAGCCTGGCCCCTCGTGAGGGTTCTGAGTCTTCAGTTAACTCTCAGGCCTTTCTACACTGTGTCCCCAGTCACTAGATACAGGCAGCCCAGGAAGGTGTGATGCTCCGAGGAGGGACTCTTCACCGGATTCCGGAGGCTGAAGACCCGCCATCTGTTTCTGCCAGAAGCTGCACACTGACTTCTTCCTTCTAATGAGGGCTCCTAGAGATGCTGCTGTTTGGTCCTGTACACCCGGTACTGGCACCTCGTTGTAAAGGCACGAGTCCAGGCTGCGAGTTCTCAGAGTTCATTTGCATTTTGTTTCTCTCTAGCATAGGCACCTAACTGCCTGGCATGCGGTAAGTGTTCAGTAAGTCTGTTGCATGAATTTGATGAACCACAAGTGACCATCGGAGACATCAGCTCCCTCCTGAACCAAGTCCAGAGGAGGGAGTGTTAGAAGAGTGAAGAAGCCCGGGAGGGCACAGGCCACACCCACTGGGGAAGCGCTCTGTTGCTGGAAATACAGAACTGGAGCCACCAGATGCCCCGAAGGGATATTTTTTACTTCCTTATTTTATTCACACTTATTAAATTTTAAACAGGCCTCAAAGATCCAGTCTAACACGGAAATCAAACACAACCAAACAAAGGGCTTGTTTTCTATTAATATGATAGAGCAGACAGCCCTGCTGCTGCAAAGCTGTGAATTATGGCGGAAATTAACTGTCTGGCTGCTCAGTGCAGATCCTGAACTCCACCCGAAGTGGCCCCAGCTGGGCCCAGCACTCCTCACAGAGGTCAAGAATCCAAAGCCCAGTAGTCTGAGTTGACTGCAAATGTACTCCCATACAGGCGGCCCTCAGATAAATTTTGGGTGCCCAGGGAAGCCAGCTGGGTCAAGAGACTGTGCCCAGAACAGTTGATTGCCGGTATAAGTTTCCTGATGCCGGCTACATGCCCTGAAGACTCAAGATTTTTCTGTGAGAGGCTGAAGAGGTGGCTCAGTAAGAAATGAGCTTGCTATACAAACATGAAGACCCGAGTTCAGATCCCTTGCTCGGTATGGCAGTATACTTCTATAACCATAGCACTGGGCAGGCAGAGGTTAGTCGAGACAGACAGGTCCCTGAGGTTCTCTGGCCAGCCAGTGTTGCTGGAACAGGTTCAGTAAAAGACCTCATCTCAAAAAAAGATAATAATGTGGAGAGTGGTAGGAGAAGACATCTGAGCTCCATATGTGCGTGCACGGACACACACACACATATATACGTATGCATTTTTGCATACACCACACACACAAACCGCCACCGCCACTAATAACAACAACAAACAATACCAATTGAAAACACAAATACTCTCTGAACAGAAAGCCCCTTAAAGAGAGCCAGGGATGGTTTATCAGGATGTCCTAGGTTTATTAGTTCCCACTCTCTTCCTTCCCTATCTCAGCTACACACTAGCCTGGATAGAAGGTTTCAAAGCAGCCTTTTAGACAGACTTTTTTAAGGAAGTATAAAAACAAGTTGAGCAAACAGACCGTGCTTTCTGTATTTTTGTGTTTGATATTTTTAAACAGGGATTCAGAGAGCCTAGGCTAGCCTCCAACTCACTATGTATTCATGGCTAGCCTTGTGTTCAGTTACGGGTATAATAAGTGTACATTCTTGTATGTCTGTATGTGTGCTTGTGTGTGTGTGTGTGTTCTCTTGTGTATAGTAGTATGCTAGTGTGTTTGCATACGTTCTGACACGTGCACTCATTTGCTGTTTCTGTGCTTACGTATGGGCTACTGTGTGTCTACTCGTGTCAAGCTTGTGACTGAGGACCTGTGTGTGAATGGTTTTTATCTTTGCTACAAACACCTGAGGAAACAGCTGTAAAGGGTTAAGGGGTGGTTTTAGCTCATTATGCCAGAGGTTTGGGTCCATGGTTAGCTGGTCCCATTGCTGTGGGCCTGGGGTAAGTCTGAGCATCAAGGAAGGGCACATCTAGTAGAGGACAGTTAGAGAATCACCAACAGAAAGTGGCCAGGGACAAAATTGTGTTTCCAGGCGATAGCCCAGGAACCTGCTTCCTCCAAATGTCCCACCTTTGACTGCTCAATTTTTGAAAGTAGTGCCACTGGTTGGGGACCAAACTATCAACCTGTGAGCCTTTGGAAGATTTCAAATCCAAAACATAACAGTGTGTGCTCATGTTTGCTTTTGTGTGAGTGCTAGTTTGTATGCTTGTGTTTTTGTGCACTAGCATGTACTTGTGTGTATTCTCCATGTATGTGTTTGTGTGTATGCACTTGTTCTTGCTTCTTCAGAAAAGGTGTATGTTTTTATATAGACTTCCTTTTCCCATCTCAGCCCAAGCTGAAAACCTTGGCCTCCTGTTATTCCTGGCTATTAAGTTTGCCATCCCCAATGAGGTGGCATGTGACAGTCTTAGGTGCTTCAAATGCAGGAGCCTCAAAGTCCCATATGCAGGAAATTAGCTCTTTCTACAACTGGACTAATTGGATTTTACCCCACATCCAGATGCATTTCCATACATAAAAGGCAGCATCTACACAGCTTAGTGAAACACAAGAGTTCCCCCTTATCATTTACACAGTATAACATAGTCACCAAAGCTCTTCACTTTTTTTCCTTCTGCCATTTTCTCCAAGTTGGCTCAATATTTACTAAGTATCAGTATTAGAAGCATTGTGCTGGGTCCAAAAATCACCCACCTCCCTGCTCTTGAGATGTTTCTAGGGAAAGAATGGGTGGTGAACGTGGATGACCAGAAAGCAAGACAGACAATTTAAAAAAAAAAAAAAGGACTATAGGGGATAGGAGGAAACAGATGGGGCATGGTGGCTTATCTGGACTTCCTCAAGAGGGTGGGGACATTTGGGGTCAAGCTCCCCCCCCAAAAAAAAGCAGGACAAAGTTAAGGGCTCCTAGTACTGGAAGGAGAGACTTACTTGTAATAGAGTTGAAAGAACGTGTGTCTTGCACTTTCTGTTTTTATTGTTTAGGTTAGTGTATTAAGTAATGGGCTTCAAGATAGCATTTTCATATTTATGTGTCCTCATTCTTTGTTCTCCCTCCCACAACCTCCTCTTCTGCATCAGAAACACCTGAGGTCAAAGCCTGGTCACACCACTCATCAGTTGAGTAATTTTAGCCAAGTCCTTTAACCTGTGTGCCTTTAATTCAACACTAAACTAATCATCATGGCCCCAGGGTCACGGGGTGGCCACAGGGACAAAATCAGGTAACACCGGTGAAGAGCCATGTCTGCCACACAATGCCAGCAGTGAATATTAATTCATTGATTCCGGACATTTACTAAATTGTCTTGGCATTAACTTCACACCTCCCTTCTGATTTGCTGCTGGGCTAGAAGCTGAAGAAGCCAAGAGGAGAGCAGAGGCTACAGCTGGACAGTGAAAAGCAGGCATTGTCACAGAGCCAAACAATGATCAACTTCCACTATTTTTGCTGAACATTCTTCTCCCTGGAGTTGATGCTAGTCAACATTCAAGTCAGAAAAGGATATGCAAACACAGGAACACACACACACACACACACACACACACACACACACACACACACACACACACACCTCTTTGTAAAGAAGGTTGCCATGGAGACGAAATGGAGAAACAGCAAAGACAGAGCCACTGAAATGGTTATAATTAATTTAAGTATTAAAAACAATTAAAATTGTGCTAAAGAAAGTTCATTTGAACAAGGCATAAAGTGGGTGAGCAGATCACATGAAGCATGAACAAAATAAAAGCATTGCTTTGGAGTGTTGGAACAGACACTCTGGCTGCCTTCAAAGAAGAGAGGTAAATTATCGCACAGTATTCAGGCACAGTAAAATACATAACCTAATTTATCTAATGTTTCTAAAAGCAAGGCTGTTCTCCAACACTTCTGTTTCCTCTGGTGCCGTGTGCCAGGTTGAAAAACACAGCAGGGGAGGAAACATAAATCTTATTCAGGTGAGCACATCTGGGTTTCCTTGTCAGTCACTGTGGCCACAAACTACTCATCCACCAAGATGGAGAGATGAGTATCAGGGACTGCATACTGCAGAGCATCCGCAGTCCTCAGCACCTGCCACCCTTTGCGTTATTTGACATTATCACAAACACCATAAGAGAAACAAGGGGGAAACGGGGCTCTGTGTTCCCAACACTGAACTCAGAAACATTCATAACCCATGAAAATCCCACAGCTAATTTGGTAGCAGAAAAAGCACATGAACTCAGATCTGCTCCTGACTTGGTTCCAAGTCCATGTCCTTCCCTTCATACTACCCCAATGCTCACGGGAGAGACCAAAACAGTGCAGCCAGACAATGCATCTGACTACCCACAATACAGCAGGCCCTAGGCTACACACTGTGGGACTGGCATTTGGATTGAACCTCACCACTAAAATCCATTTCATACCAAATGAAACATCAGCTTTGGCATGGTGCAGATTGCTGAGTGGCACAGCTCCAAGATCTATCTAGCCCATTTTTCTTTTGTTATTGTGTGTTTGTGTGTTCATGTGTAGGCACATTTGTATATGGATGTAGAAGACAGAAGCTGATGGCAGATGCCTTTGATTGATCATCATATATGTGTGTGTAAGATGTATATGTGTGAGTATATATAAGATATATGTATGCACATATATATGAGTATGGGCACACACACACATGACATCAGAGGACAACCTCAAATGTAGGTCCTCATCTACTACCTTGTTTGAGACAAGGTCTCCTGTTTCCACTACATATGCTAAGCTGTCTGGCTGTAGTGGTTTGAATAGGTATGGCCCATAGGGAGAGGCACTATTAGGAGGTGTGACCTCGTTGGAGGAAATATGTCACTATAGGGGCAGGCTTTGAGATCTTATATGCTCAAGCTATACCCAGTGCTCATTTCTCCTCCTGCTGCCTGTGGATCAAGATGTAGGACTCTCAGCTACCTCACCAGCACCATGTCTACCTGCTACCATATGCTGTTATGATGATTATGGACTGAGCCTCTGAAACTATAAGCCAGCCTCAATTAAATGTTTTCCTTTAAGAAGAGTTGCTATGACAATTCTTCGCAGACCTTGAAAGAACAATACTCAAATTTATATGGAAAAACAAAAACCTGAGAGAGCCAAAAACAATCCTGAGCAATAAAGGCATCACCATCCCTGACTTCAGGCTCTACTATAGAGGTATAGTAATGAAAACAGCTTGATATTGGCACAAAAACAGACAGGCGAACAAATGGAATCTAATAGAAGACCCTGACATTAATCCACACACCTATGAACAACTGATTTTTGACAAAGAAGCTAAAATTATACAATGGAATAAAGAAAGCATCTTCAACAAGTGGTGCTGGCATAACTGGATGCTGGCATGTAGAAGACTGCAGATAGATCCATGTCTATCTCCATGCATAAAACTTAAGTCCAAATGGATCAAAGACCTCAACATAAATCCAGCCACACCAAACCTCTTAGAAGAGAAAGTGAGAAGCACCCTTGAACACATTGGCACAGGAGACCACTTCCTGAACATTACACCAGTAGCCCAGACACTGAGATAGACAATTAATAAATGTGACCTCCTGAAACTGAGAAGCTTCTGTAAGACAAAGGACACAGTCAACAAGACAAAATGGCAACCCAAAGAATGGGAAAAGATCTTCACCAACCCCACATCTGACAGAGGGCTGATCTCCAAAATATACAAAGAACTCAAGAGGCTAGTCACCAAAACACCAAATAATCCAATTTTAAAAAATGGGGTACAGATCTAAATAGAGAATTCTCAAAAGAGGAATCTCAAATGGATGAAAGGCAATTAAGGAACTGCTCAACATCCTCAGTCATCAGGGAAATGCTAATCAAAACAACTCTGAGATACCATCTTGCACTTACACTCTGTCAGAATGGCTAACATAAAAAAACACCAATGACAGCTCACGCTGAAGAGGATGTGGAGAAAGGCAAGCATTCCATTGCTGATGGGAATGAAAACTTGTACAGCCACTTTGGAAATCAGTATGGTGGTTTCTTAGGAAAATGGGAATCGGTCTACCTCAAGATCCAGCAATTCCACTCTTATACCCAAAGGACGCACATTCATACCGCAAGGACATCTATTCAATTACTTATATGGCAGCATTATTTGTAATATCCAGAACCTGGAAGCAACCTAGATGCCCCTCAACCTAAGAATGGATACAGAAAATGTGGTACATATACACAATGGAGTACTACTCAGCGGGAAGAAAAAAAAAAAGTGGCATCTTGAAATTCACAGGCAAATGAATGAAACTAGTAGAAACCATCCTGAGTGAGGAAATCCAGACACAGAAGGACAAACATGGTATGTACTCACTCATAAGTGGATATTAGACATAGAGCAAAGGATAACCAGCCTACAATTCACAACCCCAGAGAAGCTAGGAAACAAGGAGGACCCTATGAGAGAATACATGGACCTCCCCCAAGAAGGGGAAAGGGACAAGATCTCCTGAATAAATTGGGAACGTGGGGAGGAGAAAGGAGGGAGGTAGGAGAAAGAAGAGGGGAGAAGGGGAGGCAAAAGGAGAACACAAGGCATCAGGAAAGTCGAGTTGAGGGAAGAACAGAGAAGGAGAGCAAGGAAAGAGATACCTTGATAGAGGGAGCCATTATGGGCTTAATGAGAAACCCGGCACTAGGAAAATTCCCAGGAATCCACAAGGATGACCCCAACTAAGAACCTAAGCAATAGTGAAGAGGCTACCTTAAATGCCCTTCCCCTATAATGAGATTGATGACTACCTTAAATGCCATCCTAGAGCCTTCATTCATCAGCTGATGGAAGCAGAAACAGCGATTCACAGCTAAGCACTGAGCTGAACTCCTGAAATCCAGTTGTAAAGGGAGAGGAGATGAGCAAAGGGGTCAAGACCATGCTGGAGAAACCCACAGAAACAACTGACCTGAGCAAGTGAGAGCTCATGGACCCCAGACTGACAGCTGGGGAACCTGCATAAGACTGAACCAGGAGGCCCCCTGAACATGGGTGTCATTTGGGGGGCCTGGGCAATCTATGGGGCCTCTGGCAATGGAACCAGTATTTATCATTAGTGCATGAACAGAATTTTGAGAGCCCATTCCCTATAGAGGGATACTCTCTCAGCCTAGATACACAGGGGAGGTACTAGATCCTGCCCCAAATGATGTGACAGACTTTGATGATCCCCATGGGAAGCTTCACCCTTCCTGAGGAGTGGATGAGGGGTGGGATGGGGAGATGGTGGGGGGAATGGGAAGACGAGAGGGAGAAGGAACTGAGATTGATATGTAAAGTAAAATTGTTTTTAATTGAAATATTTTTTTAAAAAGCTGCTGTGCTTATAGTGTCTCTTCACAGCAATAGAAACACTAAGACACTTGGCTTTGAACTTTGGTCATCCTTGTGGATTCCTGGGAATTTTCCTAGTGCCGGGTTTCTCATTAAGCCCATAATGGCTCCCTCTATCAAGGTATCTCTTTCCTTGCTCTCCTTCTCTGTTCTTCCCTCAACTCGACTTTCCTGATGCCTTGTGTTCTCCTTTTGCCTCCCCTTCTCCCCTCTTCTTTCTCCTACCTCCCTCCTGTCTCTACCTTCCATCTCACTGTAGGAGCACTGGAATTATACATGTGCACTGTGGTTTTACTCAGGTCCTGGAGATCCAAAATCAGATCCTCACATGTAAGTAGCAAGTACTTTATGCACTGAGCCATCTCTCCAGTCCTCCATAGTTTTTGGACACAGCATTTCTTTCTAAGGCTGAAGCTTGTAGATTGAGCTAGATGAGCCCCCGGGATCCTATAGTCTCCACTTCAGAGCACTGAAATTAGATAGTGAAATTAGACAGTACCCCAACTTTTTTTAATATGGGTTTAAGGGAATCAAACTCAGTTTCTCATGTTTGCATAGCAAGCCCTTTACTGACTGAGCCATCTCCCCAGCTCCATCTAACTCTTCATCACATGATCCTACATGGCTACCTTCACCTGAGCTCCCGGAGCACTGAGGTCAACTGTTGGCACATCCTGCCCTAGACTGAGTAGCATTTTGGCAAGGGGGGAGCAGATGAAAGGGGGGCTGGATATTTTGTTAAGAAAATTGAGGATAAAGCTTTGCAAGGGGGGCTTGAAGAGAGAGAGCTTATTCTTGTCCATGGGGGCCATATGAACCCAGACATTTGCAGCCCAGGTTAACGGCACTCAGCACCAGGATGAACACAGGGACTTTCTACATGTGGAGCCTGAGTCCCCAGAGTCTACAAGAGTTTGGCCAGGTAAACACAGATCCAGAAAGACAAATCATGGGAGCCAAAGCTGAAGTGGGAGTTTACACACTGCAGCCTTTGTTTTTTGGTGTCTTCCAGTTCATCCCAGGCATATTCTCCAGAAACTTCTCCAGCACCCCACCAGCACTGTTACCAGCTTCCACCCATAAGCAGATAGGTAACTGTCCTTCTCACCTTGTGAAATGCATACAATAAGGGCTTAGCAAAAAATCCTTAACAGACCTTGGATCTTGACCATAACCATGAGAAGGAACCATGAGATGATCTTGATTTTAACAGCAAAGGTTTTTAGTGACTTAAATAACAGCCTGAAGGAAGCAATCTTGGGAGGGGGGCTAGGAAGTTGGCGTGAGTGGAGGAAAGAACCAAGAAAATGAATGGTGGCATCTGCTCTCTCAATGCTCAAGGAACTAAACTTGGATGTGTTTTCTATGGGTAGAGTTTCTGTGGGTCACAGAGGAAAATGCCAGCCCATAAGTTGCCAAAGAAGAGGCCATCTAACTCAAGGTTTAATTAGCTCACTCTCTGGATACATTCAATACAGATGGCAAGATTCCAAAGATGGATTTATTGATCCTATGAAAACTCGGGGGTTTAGGGAGGCCTCGGTAGCAAACACAGCAGCCTTCTGCCTGCAGTACCATAAGCGAATGAGAGTATAATGAATGTCCTCCCCCTCCTGACAAGAAAAATAAAAGATCTGTCTGAGCAACTTGCATCTCTAGAAATATTTACTCCTCCATGTAATTCATTAGTGCACACAAATATGGTGCCATAGCAATATGCACTGTGCTATAATTCCAGAAAGATGATTTCCTAGGTCTTGAGAGAAAGCAGGCCACCCACCACAGAGAAGCCTACCTGAGCTAAGAGACGCTCAAAAAGAACAAGGAACAGGTTAGATCTCAGGAGGTGTAAGATGAGCTGGTTGGGCAGGTAAGGATTCCGCAGTCATTCAGCAAATAGTTTATAGTCATGTCAACATGCCAGGCTCTATTCCGGGTCCCACAGAGGCAGAACTGTATCTACCTCCCACATTGACAAACCACATGTTTATCTCCTACACTCCTCCCTTGAGGATAGACAAAGGACCCTGAATGACCCCTGAGGCTGTGGGGAAAGCATCATACTTGGTGCCAGAAGATGCCTCAAGCCTAAATTCTGCCGCCCACCAGCTCAGTGACACTGTGGAAGTCACTGAATCACTGAGCTTCAGTTTCCCCCATGGGTAAAATAGAAACTTCGGGTCCTTGAATCAGCTACTTTCTTCATCACCATGACAAGAACACCTGACAAACAAGATTTAAGGAAGGAGGGATTTGGTGATGGTGGTTTTGGTTGGTTGGTTTTGTTTGTTTGTTTGGTTGGTTGGTTGGTTGGTTTGGTTTAGTTTGTTTCACAGTTTGAGGGTACAGTCTATCATGATGGGGGAGGCATAGCAACAGGGGGATGAGGTCATTTTGCATCTGTAGTCAGGAAGCTTTCTCCTTCTCCCTAGCCCATGGGATAGTGCCACCCACACTTGGGATGGGTGGTCCTACCTCACGTATGGCTCTCTGGAAATGCCCTCACAGACACACCCAGAGGTCTCCTGGGTGATTTCAGACTCCATCAGATTGACAATCACAGTCTTCACACTTACATTTGAATAACTGAAGTAATTCATTACAACACAACCAGGATCTTAGTGCTAGTCCCCATTAGGCTAATAGCATCCTGCTTCCTACAGTGCAGTTATGAATATTTGGGAGGGTTTTATTTTCCTTCCAAGATCAAATATAGATTCCTTAGGAAGGATGGCAGATTCTAAATGTCATTCAGACCTGAGAGTCAGGCAGTAAAGGGAACTAGATGAGAAGTGGGGTCTGGAGTGGCCAGTGATATGTAGGTCCTTCCCAGGCCTATAGAGGGAAAATATGCTGTCAGTTCTCAGGGTGCAGAAGAACCACAATAAACAGTCATGTTCACAGCACAACTTACACCTCACAAATTGCTTCCAGAAAATTGGTTCATTGAGCCCTAAAAGAACCCTTCAGTTAACTGTTGCCACTGCCCCCCAGGCTTAGTTAAACCATTTGCACAGATGTTACATCAATAAATAACAGGTCTGAGTTTAGACTCAGCCTAACTCTCAACCATCACTGCCCAATAGAAATATAGTATGAGTCACAACTGTGACTTTCAATTGCCTGACAGCCACATTGTTAGCCAGTAAGAAACAAGTACAGATGATTGAATCTCCCTTTTAAATTCTTCAGTTATTATTTTTGTATGTGAGTGTGGGTGCGAGTGTGCCCTGGTACATGTCTGGAGATCAATAGACAGACTTACAAGGGTTGCTTCTTAACCTCCCCTTTGTTGGAGGCAGGGTCCCTCTTGCTGTTCCTGTCACTGCATTGCATATTCCAGTCTGGCAGCCCACAAGCTTCTGGCCAATTCTTCAGTCTCAGCCTCACATGGCATCGTAGGAGTGTTAGGGGTACAGATGTGTGCCACTGGAGCAACCCTTGTAAGTCTGTCTTTTTTACATGAGTTCCAAAGATCAAAGTCAGGCAACCAGGCTTGTGCTGCAAGCATTTTCATCCACTAAGCACTCTCCCTCTGTCCTCCTAATTCTTTCTAATTTAATCCCATACATCCAAAAAAACATTGTTGTTTTAGTGTATCATTTAAAGGAGGATTTTTCTCATCTTGCATATAGTATTTGGAATCCAACTTGTAATTTATTCTTATACTTCTAATGTGACTTTGAAATCAAACGGGTCTCAATTGTTAGCCACATTTCAAGCATTCAATAGCCATGTAGGCCACCACATTGGAAACATCTAGACCAGGAGTCAATAGATCATTTTGTAAAGATTCAGATACATTGGGTTTTGCAGGCCACATACATCCTGTATTGCGTTTTTTTCTTTTCCTTTCCTTTTCTTTGCAACCCATTACCAATGTAAAATCTTCCATTAGCTAAGAAGTTGTACAAAAACAGGTCACGAACTAGCTTTGTTCCATCTAATTCCTGCTGTAGAGTTTAAGCTCACAGAGGGCAGGGACCAGATCTAATTTAAATACCAATGCTATATCCCCAGTACCTAAAGCACAGCAGGCACTGGCTAAGTATTTGTGGGATTTAGTTTAACTGAAGGAGGTCAAGCAAGATTTATTATTTCTACTTGAGAAGTGACAGAAATAAAATCAGAGAATTGAAGTGATTTATCCAAAGCACATAGCTAAGTACAAGCCTCATGCTGGGTTACTACCAGCCTCTGCTCCATCCTGTATCACCTGCTGCTTTTAATACCTGCCAACACCTGACTTCATGGTGGCATTGGATATCACAACGACCCCCATTGTCTCTGTCTCTTTGCCTGTGTGTTTGATCTCAGGCCCCACAACAGCATGGACAAGAATAGGAGTCAATGATCCTACGTGTTTTAGAAGGGGGTCCCAGCTGCTTACCCAGCAAGCAACACTGTGCATGACAGAGAGCCCATATCATGCCCTCTCCTCCCTCCAGGGCAGGGTCTCTCCAGAAATGAGTGCTCTTGAAAGTTTAGAGAAAAATTCATTTCCATTCTCCTTTTCAAGCTAAAAGCATCCTCCTCCTTTGCAGAGAAGCAAGTGAACCAGTTATAATTACACCCCGTACACTGGGGAGCGTGAAAGTGACATTTAGCAACACTTAAGCCTTGGATGTGTGGTGGCTGCAGTCAACATTATATAATTGCTGCAGCATCGATCCCAACAATTAGCACAGGGAAGTTGAGATAGAATGGAAGATCTCCAAGAAAATGCCACAAACTCGGAGTAAAATGGAGCTGAAACTCTCTCTCAGAGACAGCTTCCCCTCCTCCAAATGTTAAGACTTTTTCCTTTTTACTGCCCCCAAAGTTTTTACTAGATTTGCCCTGGGATAGAGAAGGCCTAGAAACAGCCACAGGTGGAGAGGGAAATACTGGAAGTTCTCTGATGGGCAGTCTCCACCCCAAGTTCTAGCACAGGTGGTAAGTACATGTAGGCTATGGCAAGGTTGGCACAGCTGGATCAAAGGAGGCAAGACAGAGGGCAAAGGAGGCAAGACAGAGGGCAAGGCTGAGAGGATTAGTACCTTTTTTGTTGCAGGGAATGCGGTCATTGGAAGGGGTTGTGATGACAGAAAGCCCAGCCACTTAGTGAGTGTTCTAGAAAGAATTCAGGGTTTGTTTTTGTTTTTTTGTTTTTTCGAGCAAGTGTTACTCTATGGCTTTGGAGGCTGCCCTGGAACTAGCTCTTGTAGACCAGGCTGGTCTTGAACTCACAGAGATCCACCTACCTCTGTCTCCCGAGTGCTGGGATTAAAGGCGTGTGCCACCAACGCCCGGCTAGAAAGAATTCAGGACAGAGAGAGAATGCAATGGACAGAGAGAGAATGCAATGACTGAACTAGGATGAACATATATATATATATATATAATATATATATATATATATATATGGTATTTGAGAAGCAAAACTGGCAAGACCTGATGAGTGACAGAAAAAGGGTGACAGGGTTATTCCCAAGCTTCTGCTTGTGTCTGGAAAGTTGAGGTATTGTTGGTAGTAATCATCAGCTAGGTAAAATTTATACTCAGTATAGGAGATATGCTTCTGGCTGTGTCTATGAGGATGGTCCCAGAGACAACTGACAGAGGTGAGAAGACTCCTCCCAAAGTGGATAGTAGCGTCCCATATTCTCACAACTGTTCTTGAACCTATGAAAGAGCTGAGTTCTCTGGTGAAGCAATTTGAACCTGAAGAGAGACTTGCATGAAACCCCACCTGAACTCTTCACTCCTGTCTCCCCAAAGGAACAGAAGTCTCTAGCCAGTAGGCAAAGCCTTTCCTGTTACTCTGGGGCTCCAGGCAGAACTCCAATACAGCTAGGGAATGATGTACTAGCTCACTAGAGTTGCTATAGCAACACTCCTCAGGCTAGATGGTTTAAACATTTACTTTCCCACAGTTGTGGAGTCTAGAAGCCAAAGATCAACCTGGTGGCAAATATGGTCTGAGGTCTCTCCCCAACTTGTAGGTTGTGAGTTCTTACTGTGACATCACATGGTGTGTGTGTGTGTGTGTGTGTTTGTGTGTGTGTGTGTGTGTGTGTTTGCATCCAAATCTCTTTTTTTATAAGTCAAATCGAGTTAGTGCACGTCATGTTTCTCATCTTAATTATCTCTTTAAAAGACCATTCTCCAACTACATACATACTCTGATGTGCTGAGAGCTTGGAACAGAGATAGAGGTGGCATGATTCAGTCCAAAACAGAAAAAGAGACAAGCCTTTAGTCTCAAAGGAAGAGCAGATGAATGTCCTCAGCCTTGGCCATTAGAGATTCCCCTGCCCCTAAGGAAAGGACAGGACTACGAAGGCTGTCTTACCATCAAGATCCATGGGTATAATACCGTATTAGTTCATGTTCTGTCTGTTCTTCTACAGTGAATATGTAAATAGGTGGAATGTATTGGCACACACAGTAAGGACTGCATAATCTAACAATGGCCATCTATCTGCACAGTGAGGGAAGAGAGAGCCAATAGCTGCTCAGTCCATGAAGCTGAATCCTGCAGCGGTCCCAATCTGGTGCTGAGAGTCTGGAGAATTCCTAGGGAGCTGCTAGTCTTCGTTCCATGCTGGAAGGCTGGAGAAGCTGTGCCTTGCCATCAGTGAGAAGCAGCAGGGGCAGCAGCAGCAACAAGAAGACAGACTCGGGTGCACTCACCAGCAGGAAGCAAAGGCAGGCACACAGGACTGTTTCTTTGAACCTTTTAACAACTTGGCTGCTAGTGGTAGGTGCCACCCTTTCCAGGGGAGGGTTTTCTCCCCTCAGGAAATCCTTCCTGAAAATTCTCTCATTTTCTCACCCTTCGGCACATCTTGCTTGGCAGGTCTGTATTATAAAATGGAAGGGTCCAGTGCTGGGTGAGGCCAATGCTGGGTTAGGCCACTGATGTCTCTTCTCTCCCAGCAGCCTGCATAGTGTTATGAAAGCTAACCATCAGGGAAGTTTCCTGGTCAGATCAAGATTCATCTCTCTGTGTCCTATTTTTAAAATAAATGAGAGAATGGTGGCAAGAAGCACAAAATAAACAAAAAAGATAGCCAACATCATTAGCCACCAAGGAGATAAAAACCCAAACCACAATAAGATACTAACTCCACAGCTAACACAGTGACTATAATGATATTTAGTTCATTGCTACAATGAGCAATGGGACGGTATGCATGTGTCAGGTTCCTATGCAAAATGATGCCACCACATTGGAAAACAGTTTGGTGGTTTCTCATAAGGAGAAACATGACCCTATCAAACAGCTCAGCCATCCCATTCCCAGGCATTTATCCAAATGAGATGAAACTTACAAGACAGCCTGTGTGTGGATCTGTGACTCAGTCTTGGGCAGACACTGGGTAAGAGATCTTAGCTATGAGAGTCAAGACCATGCTATGCCCATAAGCTAGCACCACACTGCTCTGCTCCCCCTTATTCAACTCTGACATTCCTTCAGTCCCCTCTTGCAAATGCTCCCTGAGCCTCAGAATAGGATATAGGGGGAACACTCAACAGTCACTTGTTCTCGGCACCTTGACCAGCCATGAGTCTTTGCATTAACCACCAGCCTCTGGAAATAGCTGCTTCTTTGGTCAGAGTTTAGGAAGCACTCGTCTGCAAGGATAAACATAATCATGGAAGAAGCAGTTTGACAGCATGTCATTTAGCAAAGCAGAAGTAGTGGCTTCACCCCTAGTGCCTGTGACCTCCCAGACATGGGCCTTCGGCCAGGTTTCCTGCCAGCCTCAGAGCTCTTTTGTGAAACTACTCATGGATGAGATATTCCGGGAATGTTTAACAGAGGACTCTCTGCCTTTGATGTCACCTCCTGTAATAGAACTCAGTATCAGCATCAAGTTGAGCACACATTCTAATCCCACCATGTGACATCACAGCTTTCAGTTTAGAAAGGGATTTCCTCCTCCTCTTTGATTTTTGGAGGGTGTTTTCTTCCTTTTTCCTTCCTTCCTTCCTTCCATCTGACCTTCCTTTCTGTCTTTACTTCTTCTGAGACAGGGTCTTACTAGTAACTCAGGCTAGTCTAGAACTCATGACCCTGTGCCTCACTCAGCCTCTCGGGTGCTAGGATTATAGGTCTATACTGACATACCCAGTTCTTCATTCCCTCTTGAGCTTTAGTTTCCACCATGTTCCTGCCTTTCTGACATGTTTCTCAATCTCTTTTGTGCCCTAGCCTTAAAACAGGACCAGGATTTGAATGCTAGCTTCATCACTTTCTGACATTCAGGTTTCTCCTCTGGAAAACCTATATATTGAGATTGAGATTATATCTCAGTGGTATCTAGTATTTGCAAGACACTAGGCCACAGAGAGAGAGAGAGAGAGAGAGAGAGAGAGAGAGAGGGAGGGAGGAGGAGGGAGGAGGAGGAGGAGGAGGGAGGAGGAGGAGAAGAAGAAGAAGAAGAAGAAGAAGAAGAAGAAGAAGAAGAAGAAGAAGAAGAAGAAGAAGAAGAAGAAGAAGAAGGAAGGGAAGAATGGAGGGGAGGGGAGGAGGGAGAGAAGGGAGGAAAGGGGAAGGGGAGGAGAAGAGTGGAGGAGAGAGAGAGGGGAGGGGAGAGGAGGGGGAAGGAGGGGAGGGGAGGGGAGAGGAGAGAGCCAGGCATGGTGGTGTATACTTATAATCCCATGCTGGGGAGGCAGAACTAGGTGTATCCCTGGAACTCACTGACCAGCTAACCTGGTCCACTCAGCAAGCTCCAAGCCAAGGAGAAAGATCTTGTCACAATTAAACAAGGTGAAAAGCACTTGAAGAACCACATCCAAGGTTGGCCTCTGGCCTCCACATAAATGCACACATCTGTGCATGTGAACCTGCATACATACATACAATCACACATGAACACACACACACACACACACACACACACACACACACACACACACAAAGAAAAAAGAAAGGAAAAACTAAATCTATATAATGATTTCTACCTCATTGAATTGTCACAAAAGTGAAATTGAAAGAGACTATGCACACAGAGGGAAAATTCCAAATAATCCTTAGAATAGATCAGAGCGGCAAATGTAGCTCCTGGCAGTATAAAATGTTTCCAGTAGTAATTCTCAACAATAAGGACGTGGCTAATAAGTTAAGCTATATATGCCATGATTTATTTATAGAATACTGTATAATACAGTCATTAAAATAATGCTCAGAAGAATATTTAATGGCACAGAAAAATGATCACAATATAATTTTAAGAGAAAAAAAATGAGGCTATAAAACTTGGGTCTTAATTCTGTTCCTAAAAGAAAAGAGTTGTGTGTGTGTGTGTGTGTGTGTGTGTGTGTGTGTGTGTGTGTGTGTGTGTGTTGTGCATGCATCTAGGAAAAGGAACTAAGGAAAATAAAATGAAATGTTGACTGGCAATCCTTCCTTTTATACTTCTCTTCCTTATTCTTCTGCATTTACAAGTTTTCTCTAATACATCTGTATTATTCTCAAAAAACACATGTAGTTTTAAAAACTTAGATACCAATTTGCTTATTCAATGAAGTTATTTTTTAGCACACAGAGTGAGCCAAGCAATACTTCAGACTCTGGGTATACTGTGTTGAGAAACTTAACAGGCACAATTTTCTCAAGATGCCCTCTAACCAGGCATTGAACTTCTCTTTAGCATGTTTTACACAACTTTCTTCCATACCTTTAATTCATTCACTCCCCATGTGAAGGAACCATGTGGTCGCCTCCTCTGGTGCCCTATAACATTGTATCTAACCCTTACATGTGGCAGAAATTCAACAATGGATTTTACCTTAACAATTTGATACCATTTGACCATGCCCAGTTTCCTAGCAGTTAATACAGGAAGAGCAGATGAGCGATGCATCCCCATTCTGGTTTGCTCCTGTGTTGTCCCCTTCCTCCATTGAAATGAAAATGATGGGGTTAAATATTCATTCAAAGCCACAACCTGTGGTGGAGTTATGGTTTGGATAACAAGCCCTTTCATATAATACATCCCACTCTAAAACTCGGGGGTTAAAGGGTTTGTCTTCAGCTGGCGGCACTATGAGGTATGACTGGACCATAAGCATCCTGCCTTCATTAATGGATTAGTTCATTACTGGAGTTATTATGTGATGGAGTTGCTTGGAGTTGCTGGAGACATGGGAAATGGGTCTGTCGGAGGAGGCAGGTCACTGGAAGTGTCTTTAAGAGGCATCTTGTCCCTACCCTCTTCTCCATTCGTCTCTCTCCATGCTCCCTCTCTCCAGCCCCCCTTTCTTCCCTGCACAATTCCCTCTCCCCCATTGCTTCCGTGTCTTCTGAGAGGTGAGCAGCTCTTTCCTTCCCCAGCCACAAACCTAAAAACAATGGAACCAGCCCAACTGCAGTCCAAAATAAACCTCCCTCCTGTCCCTCTTGTCATGTTGTGTCTCTGCTGTCTCAGGAAGCCGCCTAGAGCAGCTGGGGTTTCCTGGAGGCATACCTTCTAGAAAGAAAAGAATT
This sequence comes from Cricetulus griseus, assembly GCF_003668045.3. Lineage (NCBI taxonomy): Eukaryota > Metazoa > Chordata > Mammalia > Rodentia > Cricetidae > Cricetulus > Cricetulus griseus. The sequence continues at coordinate 162,136,615 of NC_048597.1, forward strand.
TCTTTCCCCTAAACCCAAAAAGGAGGCAACTAATCTGGGTTTTCCCACCTCAGGCAGCTTGATGACATGGCAGGTGTTCGCCACTATCTTCATCACCACATACCTCAGGCAAAAGGCAAAGCCTCTTGACCTGTCTTAGAATAATATTTTCCAATGCATAAAACAAATACATGGGATCCCAAGGAAAATTACTTACATTGAACTACAACTCTTGAAATATTATGTCTCAAACATATGTATTATACAGGAATAGATTTGCTACTTTGAACCACATTTTAAAAAAAATAACACCACCCTTGAAAAACAAGCAATTAAGCTTTATTTTTAAAAGACATAAGGGCTGTTTTGCCCAGCTTGAATATGAACAAGAAACAGTGGGAGGTAATACATTTGCCATTTTGTACAATCCAATTGATTTTGACTTTGTGTGAGTGCCCGAACCATGCTAAAAATTCAATCCTTAAAGATACATTATTGCAAACAGAATTAAGGCTTTCATGATTTTTACAAATTTAAATAGAGATTTCTCTCATGGAACACAAAAAATTCTCCCAAGCTTTTTAGTTAAACTCTAGTCAAATCTGTTTATTTACTTTATTACTACTGCATATATGTGTGCATGAGGAGGGCCAGGGATGTGTGTTCATGTAAGGGTCAGAGGACCACTTGGTAGAGTTGGTTCTCCTTTTCCTTCTTTTCATTGGCTCCAGGGATTAAACTCAGGTCTTCAGGCTTGAAAGGCAACTACCTACTGGGCCACCTCATCAGCTGTCAAGTTGGTTTTTGTCAGATGATCAGTGAGCTTATGTTTGGCAAGGACTGCACCTTTAAGAGTTTTTATCAATAAGAGAATGTGACTCTGTGGTTCGGGTTCAATATCAGGAGACAAGTGCTTCTTGGAAGAGATTCGTTTTTTCGGGGTGTTTGCAGGTCTTTGCTTTTAAGCACTTTGACAGAATCTTGTAACTCAGCTCTGGTAAGCAGAGAGCTTCCAGCCTTTCCAAGTTTTCAAGGATGTCTGTCTCAAGCCTCTTTTCATGCCAGCAGCTTAGCCAGGAAATCTAGAAATGTTTCCAGGAACCTCTATAACAGCTACATCAGAGCCTAGGATCAAGATTCATCTCACACAAATAATTAAAAATATCTGCATGTCAGCCAACAAGCAGACACACTTCTGCCATTCAAAGCGTCCTAGCTCTTGGTTTTTCGTTCATTAAAAAAAAAAAAAAAAAAAGTAAAAGTTCCCCTTTAAAGACAATGAGCTACTTCTCTGTTAAGAATACTTAGCAGTTAAAAAGGGATCCTATCCCCAGGTTCTAGTCCCAGGTCTCACACCCTTCTGTGAGTCCAATTCCAGAGGCTCCAAGGCCTTCTTCTGCCTCAGTGGGCAATAGGCACACACATGGTACACAAATATACATGCAGGAAAAACATACCCATGCACAGAATAGAAAGGAAGAAACCTGTAACAGATGCTCCCTGCAATTTAACTGTTGCTACGTGAAGCACTTCATTCCCTGCTATTGTGTCCTGACAAAACCCTTAAACACTATTATTCAAGACCAACTTTTGAGAAAATTGATTTTTTGAACAAAACCTTCTCTTGGATTTTCAGGAGGAGAAACAACATCTGTTCATTCAAAACTCTTCCCAATAATCCATCCTAGGCCATCCAAGGAGACTCCAACTTGGCCCCGTCTCCTAAGTCCCACCATCTCCCAACAGGGTGGACCAGCTCTGCAAGCACACCAGCCTTTGAGGACACTTACCCAAACCACAGCACGCTCCAGGTGCACCAGCCCTTCTAGGTAAAGCACCACCTTTGACTGAGAAACCACTTCCAGTTTTCCCTCTTGTTTAGACTGACAAATCCACTCACAACTTCTGGTGCATGCTGCTTGTGATCAAATTTCTTTAGTGGTTTGGGCCCCTCTTTTGTTTAGCATCTGATAGCAAGCTTCAAGAATCTGCCCCAAAAGTTTTCCATGTAATTTCAGTTACATGTTGATTCATATGGTTTTCCCTTCGTATGCACATGCTCCTAACCTGTCCTTTTATTTGGATTTATTTTTCTAAAAAGGCGAAAGACATATAGACTCTGTGTCTCCTTGCTTTCAAAAACCCACTCTCAAGATTTTTCCAGGAAAGAAGACAAAAGTCACTTTGACTACTTTTTCCTCTTTGGCCCCATCACTTCACTAATGTAAATGAAACTAGGCACATTTCCCACTAGACCTTTCTTTTCTTTGCTCATGCAAGATAAATCGGGTCTGTAAAAAAAATAAATAATAAATAAGGCTAAGACAAAATATTTTATTCCACTGACATTCTTTGGAGCCTAATACTTTGTTTGTGGTTCTTAAAGTAATTTGTTTGATAAATTTACATAGGAGGGAATAATTTATATGTTCAGTAAAGTGTAAAATATTCATTAAATTCTGTAACAAGTGAGTAAAATAAGGCAGATCTTCCAAGTCAGGAGTTCGGCTTTATTAGCATCGTTTAGCCTTGGTATAGATGGAAGATCATAGCAATTATAAGAGGGTCCTGCCTGTCTTCTCTGGAATCCAGTTTGTGTGGCAAGTGAGCACCTGACTTTCTAAAAATCACGATTGTCATTTCTGATATTGTCAGCATTTCTCACAAAGGTGTTTTGTAAATGTGAAGTATTTTCACCAAATAACAGCAAAAGAACATCAATAGCACACTGTGTCTGTGAGACTTTACAACATAACACAGATGCTGCATAAATAAAGAGCAAAAGGAAAAACAAAGCAGGAAAACGACTTCTACTTCCATTAGGGCTTATGACACTGTGCGTGTCCCAGATCACTGTGCCATCATCTGTCAGCAATCGAAAAGTGCTGCTTAAATGTCACACTGACAGCCCAGTGGTCAGAAACATTACAGCCAGCCCAATCCACTCCAAGCTACACTGCCCAGTGAGAGTTAAAAATTTGCAGTAGAATGAATATCATTTCCAGAACTTTAGGGAACTTTGAAAATTACCCTATCCATCCCATGTGTTGAACTACGAACAACTTCAGAGAAGGGACATTGGAAGATCTGGGTTCACTGCTGTCTTAGTCAGGGTTTCTATGGCTGTGATGAAACCCCATGATCAAAAGGCAAGTTGGGGAGGAAAGGGTTTATTTGACTTACACTTCAGTATCGATGTTCATTACTGAAGGAAATCAGGACAGGAAGTCAAACAGGGCAGGATCCCAGAGGTAGGAGCTGATGCAGAGGCCATGGAGGGTACTACTTACTGGCTTGCTTCACATGCTTGCTCAACCCACTTTTTTATAGAACCCAAGACCAGCAGCCCAGGGATGGCACCCATCCACCATGGCCTGGGCCCTCCCCGATTGATCACTAAATGAGAAAATACCTTCCAGCTGGATCTCATGAAGGCATTTCCTCAGCTGAGGCTCCTTCCTCTGATGACTCTAGTTTATGTCAAGTTGACATAAAACCACCCACTACATCTACTCTCTGGCTGCCCCACTGATGCACAAAGCTGCCAGGTAAGGGACCAGCCAGCCATACTGTAGAACAGGCTAAGAGACAGAGTGATCTCCAGCTGCCTCCCAGCCAGTCTCTTAGCTCAAAATACTGGTGGGTGTAAATCACATTCCAGATTCCATACCAACTGAAATGTGACATGAAAATATTTGTGTTGTCTATTGGCAACAGGATCACAGGGCATGCTAATCCCATTGGTTTGTTTCTACACTTGTAAATTGAAGGGAGCACTACTTTTCACAGAGAGGTTGGAAAACAAACAAAAAAAAAAAAAAACAAAGCTGGAGGAGCTGGAGAGATGGCTCAGTGGTTAAGAGCACAAACTTCCCATACAGAGAACCTGGGTTTGGTTCCCAGGACCCACAACAAGCAACTCATAAGCACCTATAACTCCAGTTCTAGGGATCCGATGTCCCTGGCCCCAGAAGCACCTGCATTCACATGCACATACCCAAACACAAATACACAAAAACACATAAGAAAAAAATAAAATAACTTGTCAGGTGGTGGGGCCACATGCTTTAATCCCAGAACTTGGGAAGCAGAGGCAAGCGGATCTCTGAGTTTGAGGCCAGTCTGGTCTACGAAATGAGTTCCAGGACAGCCAGGACTACACAGAGAAACCCTGTCTCAAAACAAAATTAAAATAAAACAACTGTTTCTTTAAAAAAAAGCTCTCTACCTCCTATTTTTGGATTAAGAGGTAAGCTCTCAGTACCATTCTAGCACTCTGCCTCTCTGCACGCTGCCATTCTCCCTGCCTCGATGGCCATAGACCATCTTAGTCACTGTTCTGTTAAATTCTTATAAAAGAAAGCATTTCATTCCAGGCTTCCTTACAATTTCAAAAGTTAGTCATTTATCATCGTGATGGTGAAGCACACATGGTGCCGGAGAAGTAGCTGAGAGCTATACATCCTGATCTTCAGGTGGAGGGACTAGACCTGGCATAGGCTTTTAAAACCGAAAAGCCTACCCACAGTGATACACTTCCTCCCACAAGGCCACACCTCCTAATCATCCTTTCAAAGAGTTTCCACTCTCTGGTGCCTATCGAATATATGCATCTATAGGGGACATAGATAATTCAAACCTCCACATGGACTCATCCTCTGAAACTGTAAGACCCAAATTAAGTGTTTCCTTTCATTAAGAAAGAGGGGGCAGGGAAGCAAACAAGCAAGATAGAAATTTCCCTCTGAAATTTCATGGGCTCTCTAACTCCTGGTCCACTAGCCCATTGGAGGGAGGTCAGGGACTCCAGTTAAGAGCCACCGTGTTATATGCTTCTTCATGGTTTGTGGAATCAGTTCTATATTTCAGATAAGAAGAAGGGGGAAACAAGTTTTATAATGCTAAACTTGGAATTTTTTTCTTCTTTGCTTTTAAAATATTATTTTGAAGAAACAATAGAAATAGATAAATTTTTAAAAAGGTTTTGCTAGATAAACATGAGAAGTCAACAGCTCAGTCAGTTACACACACACACACACACACACACACACACGCACACGCACACGCACACACACGCACACGCACACGCACACACACACACACGCACACACACACACACAGAGCTTTCCCCTTTTGATGCTGTGGGTGGACTTCAGACCTCACACATGATAAGAAAACAACTCTATTGATGAACTATGCCCAGCACTGGTCTAAAATACCAGTATTGCCCCTGGACAACATGCTGAACGCAGCAAACTCCATTGTCTACTCCCCACTCTTCTGGGAAAACAGCCCCTCCCTAGAAGAGAGTGAAGTCCTGGGAGAGTTAATCCAGTTGAAGCAACCATTCTCCTCTTGCCAGAGATTGATGCGTAAGATGAGAGTTCAGTCTACCCAGCTGACCCCTGCAAAGGATGGGGTTATGTCTGGTGTCTGGAAATGCTGAGGTTATCTGCTACCCCGAGAAGGATAGCACAGTGAAGACTGAGGGACCAACCCTGGGTCCTTGGGGACATCACAGAGCTGATCCTACCAGGAGCCATGCCACCACTGGACTCTTGTCATGTAAGATGATGGTTGATTGTTTATGACCATTTGTGGTAATAAAGATCTTGTTTGTACAAGTAAAGTGTGTCTGAAGATCAGAGGGTGGATCTTGCCACTAGCTAATCATAGAGGTTAGGAGATCTGTACAGAAAGACAGGAAGTGAGATGGCGGGGCAGAGAAATACAGGCGGAAGAAACAAGAACTCAGTCTCTTTTCCACTGGGAAGCTAGTGAGGTAAAGGTGGCTTTGGCTTGCTCCTTCTCTCTAATCTCTCAGCATTTCCCCCTATATCTGACTCTGGGCTTTAATTATTAAGATCCACTAGAACTCCCATTGCAACCATTGACTTTTTTGACTGGCATATAATAATTATATGTATTTAAGGTGTATAGTGTCATGTGCCAATTCATGTACACTCTGTGAAATCACCAAATTAGGGTAATTAGCACAACCATTACTCCAAACATTTGTTATTTCTTTCTGAACAAATATCAGAATCTCCTAGTTCATTCAAAGGATTCATTGTGTTATTGTTAACTTCATTCATCCTATTGTGCCAGAGAACAAAAAACTTATTCTTCCTCCTGTCTAATTATAGTTAGACCCAAGTCCTCTACCCTCAATAGTTTGGGACAATATCATTTTACTTTCAACTTCTATGAGATAAGTCTTTATGGCTTCCTCATATGCTATGAGATGATATGATATTTGTCTTTTGATACCAGCCTTGTTTCTATTTACTTTAATGTCTTTGAGGTCTGTCCATGTCACAAATGATAGGATTTCAAACTTCATTATGGCTGACTAGTATTCTGCTGCATATGTGTATAACATTTTCTTCATTCACTTGTTAGATAATGGACCCTGAGGTTAATTCCCTATCTTGGCTATTGTGGGTATTGCTGATGAACATAGGAGTGAAGATGTCTACGATGTATTTTCATTTTCTTTACCTAATAGCAGGATTCCTGAATCAGATGGTTAGTGGTTTAAAAAGAATGAATCCCATAGGATCATATGTTTGAATACTTGGTCCCCAGTTAGTGAAACTGTTGGAAAGGATTAGGAGGTGTAGCCTTGTTGGAGGAATTGTATCACTGTGAGTGGGCTTTGAGGTTTCAAAAGACTCACCCCACTTTCAGTGTCCACTCAATACCTCGTTCTTGTGAATCAAGATGTGAGCTCTCAGATGTTCCTGTCACCATGCTTTTACTCCACCATCATGTGTTGGGAAATATTATTTTAGGTATCTGACTTTTGTTTATGCTGCATTTGTTTAACTCTGTGAAGCTGTGTTGCTGTATTTACCTAAAACATCTGATGGTCTAATAAAGAGCTGAACAGCCAATAGCAAGGCAGGAGCAAGGATAGGCGGGCCTCACAGGCAGAGAGGATAAATAGAAGAGAACAACAAGACAATAGGAGAGGAGGATGCTAGGAGCAGGCATCCAGTCACTCAGCCAGCCAAGGAGTAAGAGTGAAAGTAAGATTTACAGAAGTAAGAGCAAGGGAAAAGTCCAGAGGGAAAAGGTAGATGGGTTAATTTAAGATAAGAAAAGCTGGCTAGAAACAAGCCAAGCTAAGGCTGGGCACTTATAACTAAGAATAAGCCTTTATGTGTGATTTACTTGGGAGCTGGGTGGTGGGCCCCCCAAAAGAGTCCAAAGAGCCAGAAAGAGCAAAAATGTGGCATTATAATTACGGAATCTAATCCTCTGAAACAATAAGCCCAAGTAAATGCTTTTCAATAACTTTGCATTGGCCATAGTGTTTGTCAAAGCAATAGGAAAGTAACTAAGAAAGATGGTAATTCTGGTTTCAATTGTTTGAAGAAACTCTGTACTTTGAGGGAGTTCTTTACTGTACAGGTGATGTCATCATACCTGACACAGCTGGGCACCTTGGGAAACATTAAGAAGGCACCTCTGCCTTTTCAAATGCTTTTCGGCATCAAGTACTAAATGTGTTAGACCATCTCAGTACATACAGATCACCTCTCCTATAACCCCAACTCAACCCACACACCTCACCAGGTCCTGCTTATTTACCCTTTGACTATGCCATTATTCCTACCTACTGTTCTGTCTGTACCGATGGCTCCATCCCAGTTAACTGCCAGCTCTTGTCTGGTCTAAGTCATCAGCTCCCCTTCTACCAGGGACTTTCCAAACAGAAGACATAGGAAATTTGTTGCAATGAATATCAGTTCATGTTACTTTCCTCTTTAAATCTTTGCCATCATTTTCCTATTGCATGTAGAATATGGAGAAACCCACTTAAATATCTATAAGGATGTATAGAAATCTGGCCTAATGTGTAGCCCTCAGCTCCCACCATGCTACCTCCCACTTTCTCCCCATCCCCTTGTCCAGTCAAATTGTTCAGATCTCTGCTTAGCCTTCACTTCCTCAGGGAATCCTCTCATGGCCACACCCTTCACCTGGCTTCTAGTGTATATTCTCACAACACTCTACAGAGTCTTCCCAATGATTCAGGACCTCTTTTGGCTCACTTATTAGATGTCCAGACCTTAATTCAACGCAGATACTCAAAACATATTTTCAGAAGGAACAGATAAATGCTCACAGATAAAGAGTCAGATGCCCTTGTCCCCGTAGATCTAGCTTAATCAATAGCACCCAGAATCCCTATTCATCAGCTCCATGTGTCCTGTTCACAAACATGGCAGCTTACACCTGACACTCCCTCTAGCAGAATGCTGAAGGAGAAGGAGCTACTTGCCTCCTAGTGTGGTTCCAACAGTGGCCCAAAGCAAGCCCCACCTTCTCTTCAAAAATCACTGAAAGAAGAAATATTGCATGGTGCACATTATATACTGAATGGATGTATCTCTCAAAGTTCTTACATTGATGTGCTTACCCCCTGTGCCCTAGATAGGTATTAGGCAGTAGAGCCTTTGAAAGGCAATTAGGTATAGATGTGATTAGGGTATTTGGGGGTAAGTAGATGAAGTCCTAATGATGAGATTACTGTCCTTCTAAAGAGAAAAATCTAGGGTTTCTCTCTCTCTCTCTCTCTCTCTCTCTCTCTCCCTCTCTCTCTCTCTCTCTGTGTGTGTGTGTGTGTGTGTGTGTGTGTGTGTGTGTGTGTGTGTGTGTGTTTACCACCTGATCTTGGATCTCCCCGCCTCTATAACTGTGAGAAAATGAATGTTTGTTGATGAAATTACTAGCCTGTAGTGTTTCAATGAGATAGCAGCTCATATTAGTTACATTTCTGTTGCTGTGCTAAAACACAGTGGCTAAAGGCAACTTAAGGAAGAGTTTATTTTGGTTTATAATTCTAGGACTAGATGTCATAATGTCAGTAAGGTATGGAGGCGGAAGCAAGAAGCCAAAAGATTATCTGTCAACTGCACACAGGAAACAAAGAGACCAACTAGAAGTGGAGGTGAGGCTATGAACTCTCAAAGCCCACCCCAGTGACATACTTCCAACAGCACAGCTCCTATCCTAAAAGTTCCACAACATCTTGCAAGTAACACCACTCTGGGAATCAAACATTTAAATACATGAGCATATGGGGGACATTTCTCATTCAAGAAACCACACATCTTAAACTAAGACAGTGCATAGAGCTCGACCTGCAGAATCAGAAATTCATTTACTGCTTCTCTTGCTGGCTCTATATCATTCTAGTGTTTTCATTTGCCAGCTAGGTATATTACAGCTCTCAGCCCCAGTGCCTCATCTATTAAATGAGGTAACAAGAGCATGAACCGCACAGAGTTGCTGTGAAGATTAAATGAGACACCATATCTAAAATCCTCAGCAGCAAGCCTAACACATGATGTAAACCTCTAGCCCTGAGTGTGTTTCTTCCCACTTGGATTCCTGTGGTAGAGCTGAAACCAAGCTTCAAGATCAGGGAATGAGCAATCTGATCTCAGAGATGACGAAACTAGTCTAAGGAGGCTCCAGTGGCAGAGTGAGCAGAAAGAGGCCAGGGTGCACCCATGGGGTGCTGTTTTCCATCACATCCTACACCCACTCTAGTTCTCTGGGGCCCAGCAATTCTGGGCCTCTGTAGTCTCAGAAGAGATAGCACCAGACATTTCCCCCCTTTGGGCTAATGGTGAGTTGAGCTACTTGTAAATGCAGAAAGAACCGGCTTCTAACCTCCACAAGGACATCCATTGCCCCAGGAACAGAGGCAGAGCCCAGAAGGAAGTTCCAACCAATCCAGTAGCACCTATCTCTTTCAACAGTCATTCCTGTGGAGGACACTCCAGAATGTATATCGGGTTGTAGGGTATGTGTGTGTTTGCACTGCTAGAGACCAATGGCTTTGAACATGCTAGGCAAGCCCTCTACTTAGCCAATCCCAGCCTTGGCAGGATTTCTTTCAGCACTGTGGCAGCTTTCTGCCTGCCCTGGGCCTCCAGACCAGTGAATTTCATGGCATGCTCATGAGTCTGATAATCAAAGACTGTCTTGCAAGGATACAATTCAGAAATAGCTTCAAAACATGCACGTATTGGAACAACAGGAACATTAACGTCTTCTTGATGCCTGCCTGGTATTTAGCTGAAAGCCACTATTTAACCACAACCAAGAGGAAAAGAAAGTATGAGTTGTGAACATACCAACTGGCCAACTCAATCAATCACTTCTAAAGGGCATACTTCCCCCGGAGAACAGGTTTAAGGAAATAAGCACGAAGTCTTAATGGAAATTTTTCAGGGTATATTGATTGAAATCTGTTGCATTTTCTTCCTATTTGAGAACACATCATTTTTGCATTAGGCAAGTGGTTTATGACTTAGGTAAATAGAAAACACAAAAACTTTTCGGAGATGGGGGACTTCAGCAAAGACGCCTCATTCCATCACTCTGCAGTGCTCAGATCTCCCTGCCTGTGGTCTTTCTGATGAGTTTCCTCCAAACTCCTTCAGAAGAAAGCCCCCTCTCTGCCTCACAGCTGATAATAGTAATCATGACAACAAGCAACTGCTCCCACAATGCATCACTCTCCTTTGTCTCCTTCCTCTGCAGAAGCTACCCCCTCCATCGCCTGGAGTACCCTCCATTCCACCCCACCCCACCCTCCCTTCCCTGGCCTCCTTATCCACCCCGTCCACCACCATCAGCCTCAAAGGCAGTCTCCAACACCATCTCCTATAGGAAGTCGTGTCTGTGTCCCCCAAGATAGTAAGAGCTTTCCCCAGTGAGCACCAGTGGTGCCTTGTTCCCACTCCTGTTGTGACAATGATCACACTGTTCTAACTACCCCTTCCAAAACATTTCTTTCATGAATTTTTGTGTTCTCATAAGGCTAGGTCCCCACCCTATTGTGATAACGATCACTCTGTCCATATTGCTCCATTTTAAAACAGTTTTTTTTCATATTTGAATTTTTCTAAAATTGGGTTGTTTTGAAAATAATATGTACATTGAGTGTGGTAGTGTTGGTGATTTTTTTTCCTTCTAAAAAGCTGTTATTATGTTAAGAGCATACCTTAAAACTGAACAACTGTGTTTCACGTGTCTTGACTGCAAGCTCCCGGGGAGCAGGAACTGTATTTTAGTCACCTGTGTATCTCTGTCCCTCAGAAGAGCACCTGTCATGCAGATGGTGCCCAGTCACTGTGGGGAGGAGGTGAAGAATGAGCGTCTTAGTCCTCTCTGCTGCAGCAGCAGGTAATTACACAGAGAAATGTGTTACCTCAGAGCTCTGAAGCTGGGAAGTCTAAGGTCAAGGTGCTGCCAGATCTGTTGTCTGGTCAAGCCATTGTCCTCCTCCATGATGGTGTCATGTAGGCTGTGTCCATGGCAGAAGGCAGAAGGGCATGAGAGAACACTCTCTCCGAAGTCCTTTTAGAGGGACATTAATCCATTCTTGATGGCAAATCCTTCATGACCAGTTAGGTTGGTTGAGGATTTTTTTCCAGTGCATGAATTTAGGGTACACATTGAGACCACTGCAAGGGAAGAAGATGAGGAGGAAGGAAGGGAACCCTAAACTTTCCATCCCTGGGGAAAGTGTAGGGACTTGTTCAAGAACATGTGTCTCCTTACCACTCCCTGAACTTCCTGGAGGGAGAGAGTTTCAAGACAACACAAAGGTAGCATACAACATAGAACACACTAGGTTCTTCCTCTTTTCATCTTCAGGAGATTCCCACAGGCTCTGCATTCCATGGGCAATTGCAATTGCAATCTCAGCCACCTCTACCATCTCTGGGCAGCTTCAAGAAAAGCATCAGAACTGTCTCCATTAGCGCTTTCTTTTTTCCTGAGACTGAACAGAGGACTTCAAGCTTGCTGCTTAAGCCATCTACCACTGAGCTATAGCCCCCGGGCCTTTAATTCACTTCTTTTCTCTAAGATCTTTGAGCCTGACAGATGACTGCCTTTGAGGCTCATTTTTACAAGTAGCAGCCATGCCTAGTATACATTTATTATCTCGTCTCATCACAGCTCTTTGATGCACATCGTCCCTGTTTCAGCAAACTGTGACTTCATCCCCAAAGTGACCAAGCCAGGGAGGCGGTCCTGATACCTCTTCCCTTGTAGCCCCACAGCTGGGCTTCAGTTCCCATGTCTTGCCAATTGATGCTCCATCCTAAAGTAATCTAGGTAATTCTCTGGCCATTGCTCCTTTCCCAACAGCCTTACCTTTGCGCACAGTTCCCTGGCCTCTGCATTCTTCCATCCTACAATTATTGCACTCCCCCACTTTAGACCTCTACTTAGACACTACTTCCTTCAGAGAGGCTTCCCTGCTCTGTGGTTTTAGGTCAGGGCCTCCTGCCATCAGCTTCCCCAGCAGGATGCTGTCTCTGTCATATCCCAAAATGCTACATGCTGTTTGCTTGGCTACTCTTGCTTCCCAGCTACGTCTAAATGATATGGGGATAGGTAAAGAGTCTGCTTCACTCATGATAGCTCCAACATGTAAGAGATACTCAGTACGTATTTCTCGAATTATTGAGTTTAATAAAGGAACTGTGAACTTGATTGGGCAGGCTTTAATTCACTGGCAAATTGTTTGGCTCAATGCCATGAGACATCAGACATAGGGGAGAAACCAGCTCTGACAATGCAGCAATGGGACTTAGGTCATTCTATGAGGCCTGGGTTCTTCTACTGAAAAATGAGGATAAAAAAATATGTCACATTGGACTGTCACAAGCTCAAGGGGAAGTGTACATAGTAATGTGTTTGCCAACTACTATGATTTCTGGCTGGGTGTATCCATGGTCACCTAGTCTCTGAGTAACCCCACCATGGCTGTGACAAAGGTCCTGCAGGATCATCCTGGAGCAGCAACACTCACCAGTAGGACCCAACACCAAGTTTAGCATGTCTATTCCATCTCCATCTCTTCTGCTGTCTTATGCCACAAGGCCACTTCCGGAAGCCCTCATCACTGCTCCTTCCAGTACAGTCTTGGAGGAGGACTTAATGAGCCTGAAGACCCAGGAAATACACTGAATTAAAAGACAAAATGGATAGCATTGTGCATTTTAGTGCAACAGCAATTAGGAGCAGCAGCCACCATGTACTCAGGAGGGCAGGAGAGATGAGGAGAAAGGGATAAAGTGACCTCATAAAGACACTTAATTTCATTACCACCAGACACAGTTTCCCATTATTGCTCTTGGTGTTTAATGGTTTTATGATTCCATCTATTGACGCTTAGCTAGTTCATTAACTGTGCTGCTAAAAATACAATTATCTCCAACAAACCTTTCATCACTAATAAAAAGAGGTGAGGGAAACTCCATCATTACCAGAAAGCAATGGGGTGGATACACTGGTATAGCAACACCTTGGCCCCAAACTAAGAAACTAAGACTATGCCATCAGTTTCAAAAATTTAACCAAGCAACTTTTGTTTTTTTAACTGACTCCAGCTAGCTTGCTGAACTGATTTTGCATACTGAATTGGCACTGACGTTGATTGAGCCAGTTGAGTTAATCTATCATGAAGTTAGTGATGAGGCTGAGGTATGAGATCTACTTAATGGCCTATTCATTCACCAATTGTTTGTAAAGCCTTTTCTGAACACCTTACTTTGGTCAGACAGATACCATATACATAAAAGAGGCAGGAGACATCTTCAAAGAGCCTAAAGATGAGCAGAGGATGTGCGTGCGTGCGTGCGCGCGTGTGTGTGTGTGTGTGTGTGTGTGTGTGTGTGTGTACTGAGACAGGGGAGCCCCAGTTATTGAAATGAGGGTCAAGATTCCTTGAGGATCAAGACCTCCATTCCTTATTTGGGATGGGAGGGGGAGAAAGTAGATACTGAACAAAGCAGGAAGTGAGTGTAACTCTCCATCCCACTTATCATAAAAGCTGAAATCAACATGATGACTTTCTCTGTGGTAGTTTAAATGCAAATGTCCCCCATAGGCTCATAAGGAGTGGCACCATTAGGACATTAGGAGATATGTTCTTTTTGGAGGAAGTGTGGCCCTGATGGAGGAAGTGTGTCACTAAGAGTATGCTTTGAGGTTTCAAATGTTCAAGCCAGGCCCAGTGTCTCTCTCTTTCCCTGCTGCCTTCTGGATCTAGAACTCTCAGCTCCTTCTCCATCACCATGTCTGCCTGCTTGTCACCATGCTTCCCACCATGATGATAAGGAACTAAAGCTCTGAACTGTAAGCCAGCCCCAATTAAATGCTGTCCTTTATAAGAGTTTTCATGATCATGGTGTCTCTTCACATCAATAAAACCCTAACTAAGACAAATAGCCTACAGGGTCTGCTCTGGTCTCCAGCCATATTGTCTTTACCTCTCTGGGGATCTGAAGAGGAAGAAGGCATATAGTCTGGGTCTATAGTTAGGAGAAAAGCATAGTGATGACAAAAGTCTATGTAAAGGTGGCTAGAGAGATGGCTTGGAGGTTAAGAACACCGACAGTCTTCCAAAGGTCCCGAGTTCAATTCCCAGCAACCACATGGTGGCTCACAACCATCCGTTATAAGTTCTGGTGCCCTCTTCTGGTGTGCAGATATACATGGAAGCAGAATGTTGTATACATAATAAATAAAATCTTTTTTAAAAAGTATATGTAAAGTGTTAGATGATCTGTTTATCCTAAGGGTGTTATTTATGTCTGGATTGTAAAATGCCTACCTCCAGACTGTGTTTGAACATTTTGTCCCCAGATTGTAGCACTGTTTTAGGAGGCTGTGGAACTCTGGACATACAAACTAGCTGGAGGAAACTGGTTCCTGAGAGTGGGCCTTGAAGACAATACTTACTTCTGTTGCCCACCTGAGCACCCCCTTTTCTGATTGACCATCATGTGAATAAGACACACAAGATCCCATCACAGACCAAGCTGCTTCAGTCATTGTGCCTTCCCCACCAAGGAGCTGGGAGCCCACCCTCCCAAACATGTCCTGCTAGGTTTTCAGTCATGGTGGCAAGAAAAGTACCTCATACAAAGAAACCCCCGTCTATTATTCTAGATCCCAAACTGTGCTGGGGAACCATGTACTCCTGGACTCATCTCCCACCTTCCTTTTATGTCCTCTACAAGGGCATCGTCATTGTTCCCTGGCATGGCAGTCATTGTACTTGTCCTATCTCTGTCTGCAGTGTCCCTTTAATCCCCTGGCCCCTTCCCTGTGGCCTTCTTCTGTATGTGTCTTGCTGTCATGAGATAGTATATGGCTCACTATGATTTTTCTGCTGATAGTCTCCTCACCTGAAATGCAGCAGGGATTTTCTGTCTTGCTCACTACTCACCACTACTCACTCCCCAGCATCACATATACACTGCCGTTTAAATGGTATTTAGTATCTTTTGGCTGAGCTGTGTATTATCCACTGTCTCCCAGGCCCAAGTGTACCCTCTGGATACTGTAATTCCAGGGTTAGTCTGGCAGATGACTTCCTCAGGTGATATCTCAATAAAGATTCTTGGGAGAAGGTAAAAGACTAGAGAAATAGGGAAGCCAATATTCACCCTCTATGTCCCATTCACTCTCCTTATTCTGTTGATCTCTTTAAAGTCACTTAAAAATGTCACTTTGCCATCCCAGGCTTCTACTCCTATCCATCCCATTACAAGGGTCAAATCCCTCCCTGTTTGACATACCTAGCATGATTTCTCTTCCTGGCTGCATGCTGGTAGATACAATGAATACAAGGCACAGGCAGGAGTCAAGACACAAGCATGGCCCAAGGGACGCAGACAACTTAGGGATAGGACAGCCCTCCAGTAGAGATGACCCCATCCCTCAACTCTGAGAGCTGTAAGGAAGCTCCAAGGAGTACAAACTGGTCCATCAATAGCCAGAAGCAAAATGCAGATTGACATCCCTTGATGGTGGAGTGACACTGACACCCCCCTTCCTCCCTCCCTCCCATATTTCCTTCCTACGTGTGGATGAAATGTGATTGGCCAGTTTCCTGTTCCCGACACCATGCCTTGCCTTTCAGTCCATGAATGCTCTCCCTCAGAAATCATAAGCTAAAACAAACCCTTTCTTCCTCAATTTGCTTTTGGTCGGAGTATTTTGTCACATCAACTAATATGAGCAGTAGTGACTCAGACTCACCTGAGAAAGCCCTGAGGGTCTCTGACCTAGGGATGTGTCTTAGTTAGGGTTTCTACTGCTGTGAAGAGACACCATGATCAAGGCAATTCTTACAAAGGAAAACATTTAATTGAGGCTGGGTTACAGTTTCAGAGGACTAGTCCATTATCATCTTGGCGGGAAACATGGCAGCATGCAGGCAGACATGGTGCTGGAAAAGGAGCTGAGAGTTCTAAATCTTGCTCTGCAATCAGCAGAGGCAATAGTGTGCCACACTGACCATAGGATGAGCATAGGAGACCTCAAAGCTTACCCCCCACAGTGACACACTTCCTCCAACAAGACCACACCTACTCCAACAAAGCCACATCTGAAAAGTTTCTACACCCTGATAAGCCTCTCCACCCATGCAACAATCCAAAACAGACCAAATCAAACCGAATTAGAAAAAGCCCACGTTTAATGGATACATCACTTCCAGGTGGTCTTCCAGCGCCCCAGAGAGGAGACAGGGAAAGGCAGACTGGAAAAACCACAAGTCTATTTTCTGGGAAGCAGTTTAAATACCCTATGGGAGTGGTCTTGAGCATCTCTGGGGAAGAGGGTCACCATTTGGCAAGATTTCTGAGATGCAGCAGAGTCTGGAGAGAGATAGGGAAGGTGCGGCTTGGGTGAAACTTCCACCATAACATTCCAGACTCCTTGGGTATATATATGGATGCCAGGGGCTGGGGTGAAGCTTTCACCATAACAACATCTCCTAATATTGCCACTCCCTGTGAGGGCCATTTTCTTTCAAACCACCACAGGATGCTTCCCAGGCTTGAGGTTAATACCTGACTCTCTGCAGAGCCTCTGCTTGCTACCAGGAAGGAGCACTAGCTGGGTTGGAAAGCCGTGCTCCCAGGATTCCAGAACCCCTAGTCCAGAGGCTATGCTTCCCATGTCAATGAACACCCCCTCCCTGTAAATGACTTTTGGATTCTGTAATTACTCAGGAAATGTCATGTTTGCCACTGTGCTGTTAGTATAAGCAAACAACTCCACACCAATGTAAATATTTTTCATGGCATCATTCCAGCTCTCTGACGTATGTGCATCCAGATGATCACACACGAGACAAGAGCACAGCATCCTCTGTTATGAGATGCACTTACAGGAGGCTACCCAGAAGCCAGCGCCACTCAACTGGGAAGTCTGGACTGGCCCCTGCATTAGCCCAGGTCTATGCTCTCCCACTAGAGTCTGCTCAGTATCTGTGTGGATTGGGAAATGAAGAACTGGCGTTCGAGCAGTTTTCACAGCAGCCATTAGTGCAGGTGTCTCAGGGAGAGAAACAGTTAGGAAGCCAATCACCTGCAAGCAAGTCACTGGACTGCACTGGCCTCTGTTGCATGATCTGTAAAATAAGAATATTTATTTCATCAACTAATCAAAATGAGGTTACTGTCCTGAGTGTCGGTCCTCTGAGCCAAGCAACTGTCATCTAGGGGAAATCATCTGTGTCCCCTTGAAAAGACCATTCCAGCTGGGCTGATTGACAGTTTATACTCTCTTCCAACAGTCAAATGAATAGAGAAAATGTGTTGCCCATATATGATGGAGTTTCAAACAGCCATTTGTTTTTTTTAAAGAACAAAATGATATCATTTGAAGGAAAATGCACGGAACTGGACATCAGCATGTGAAACAAATAAGCCAAAGTCGGAAGGACGAGTATTGCATATTTTTCTCTCATATGTGGGATCTGGATTTAGACATACATGGATGTTTGTTTGGTATGCAGACTGGATATATATTGTATATCATATATACCGTATCATCATATATCATATGAACGCAGAGGAAGGACAATAGTGAGGAGGAAAGGAGACTATAGGAAGCTGAAAGGAGGGACCAAACAGCAAAATACAATGATTCATATGTACAAAATGTCATAAAGAAATTCAACATTTTACATGATAACCAAAGAATGATTTTAAAAGCAATAGCTCCAAAGTTTGCTGGTTCATTTTGCTGATGAGAATGTAAGAAACAGCCACATCTAGAATTCCACAAATTCTAGTGGAAAATTCAGAAGCAGTTGGAAACTTCCAGAAAGCTTTCAAATGCAGAGCTGGGGATGGAGTGTGTGTGCATGTCTTTAAGGCATTTCTTAATTGCTAATTGATGTTGGAGGGCCTGGGCCATGTTTGTGGTGCCAGGCACGTAGGGCATGTAGGCCTGAGCTACTTAGGAAAGGTTGCTGAGTAGGTGGGAGAAGGAAAGCCAGTAAGACCATTCCTCCATGGTCTCTGTTTCAGTTCCTGCCTCAAGTTCCTACCTTGGCTTTCCTCAATGATATACTGTAATCTGTGAGCCAAAAACCCCCTTTCCTTCCCCAGATTGCTTTTATTCAGTGTTTTATTATAGCAATAGAAAAGCAAATTAAAACAGACTTGAACCAGCAATTCCACATTAATTCTAATTATGGAACTTTGAGAAAACTTCACCAAGAAAGAATAATATTATAGAGGTTTGGGGGTTCTTTGTTTTGTTTTTTTCTCTGATATTGAGAGGGAGAGGATACTGGCTAGAGTCATCTGAAAGGAAGAAACCCCAACTGAGAAAATGTCTCTATAAGATCAGGCTATAGGCAAGCCTGTGGAACATTTTAATTTGTTAGTTAATTAGTTTCTTAATGATGTTGGAGGGCTTGGCCTGTTGTGGGTGGTGCCATCCTTGGGCTGGTTGTCCTGGCTTCTATAAGAAAGCAAGCTGAGCAAGCCATGGACAGCAAGCCAGTAAACAGCATCTTCCATGACCTCTGCATCAGCTCCTGCATCCAGACTCCTGGCCTGCTTGAGTCCCTGTCCTGGCTTCCTTCAGTGATGGACTTTGATGAGAAAGTGTAAGCAACATAAACTCTTCCCTCCCCAACTTGC